>NC_091446.1:26627583-26956486 GCF_964237555.1 Oryctolagus cuniculus | reverse complement strand
GATCAGGGACACAGCCTGGTTATAAACTAGGCACAGGTGTACAGGTGACATTGTTGGGTCAGAGGCTCACAAACCAAATGACTGCTTTTCACTTCAGTGATTTGAAGATAACGATCCTGTTTAGGTCCTGCCAGATTTCTCTTCGTGTGAAATGTTTCTGACTTCAATAATTTTTCACGTGATCTGGTTTGTGCACCTTATGGCAGCATCTCTCCTCAGCCGGCTTCTTGTAAAGTACAAGACCCAGACCTGAGCAGGTATTTGGTTCCTGCATACAGATTTACTTCCCTTTGTCTGAAGTTGTATATATTTTTTTTAGAGACTTACTTACTTGAATGGCAGAGTTGCAGAGAGAGAGAGATGTCTTCCATCCACTGGTTCACTCCCTAGATGGCTGCAACAACTGGAGCTGAGGCAATCCAAAGCTAGGAGTCAGGAGCTTCTTCCTGGTCTCTCACATGGGTGCAGGGGCCCAAGTCCTTGGGCCATCTTCTTCTGCTTTGCCAGGCCATAGCAGAGAGCTGGATTAGAAGTGGAGCAGCTGGAACTCAAACTGGCTCCCATAAGGGATGCCAGCACTGCAGCTGGCGACTTTACCTGCTATGCCACAGTGCCAGCCCCCTGCAGTTGTATTGACCCTCAGCTCCTATGACGTGGTACATTGCTGTACCACCCTGTGTCCTCTCCAACAAAGAGCAGGGCTGAGGCAGAGGAGTCTGTACAGGAGAGACCATATGGGGCCGGGTCCCTGTGGAACCTGAAGTCTGGTTTACTTAGCAGTGTGTCACCCTCTGCCCCTTCTCTATTCCTTCCTCTCCCTGTGGTCCATTTTTAATGCCTGTTAGCCATGCCTGGCTGGTAGTGGCACAGGTATATATACGTGCAGAGTTGCCTTAGCTGTGCACGTCAGGCACTTTGTATCTGTCTGTTCTTCATTACAAATGAAGAAGAAAGGGATGGAGAGAAAAGATAAGAGTTTGAGTTTTAAGCAAGACAGTTGAAAGTCAAATGTGGTCCTGCCCAGAAGGAGGACTTAGAGGGAAAAGTCACTTGGGAGAGGACAAGCCAAACTCTGTCCTCATGGCACAGGTCTCTTCCCTTTGCAGAAGCGTGTCTGTGCCTCCCTATTAGAAAAGGAAGGGCTGTGGTAGGACTCAACTAGACAGACAGCAGCGTCATTGGATGTTGTCCTTCACCCTTGAGTCCTTCCTCTGCCGCCCTCCTTATCCTGAGCAATTTTTGTCACCAGAATCATCTTTCGTGACCCTTCAGCTGCATTTGATTCCTTTGTCTTCTTCTTGAAAATTAAAAAAATAAAATTTGGGGCCAGCGCTGTGGCACAGTAGATTAACACCCTGGCCTGAAGTGCTGGCGTCCCATGTGGGTGCCGGTTCAGGACCCGGCTGCTCCACTTCCGATCCAGCTCTCTGCTGTGGCCTGGGAAAGCAGTGAAAGATGGCCCAAGTCCTTGGGACCCTGCACCCACATGGGAGACCTGGAAGAGGCTCCTGGCTCCTCTGGCTTTGGATCGGCTCAGCTCCGGTGGTTGCAGCCAATTGGGGGAGTGAACCAGTGGATGGAAGACTTCTCTCTCTCTCTCTCTCTCTCTCTCTCTCTCTCTTTCTCTGCCTCTCCTCTCTCTGTGTAACTCTGACTTTCAAATAAATAAATCTTTAATAAAATAAAATTTGGTTCCAGAATGCCATTCTTTGACTCTGGCAGGTGCTCCTGTTCAGTCACCTTTTGGTTTCGTCTCCACTTGATGTCCGTGGAAGCTTTGGTGAACCCCGCTCGGAGCCTCGCTGCCTGCTCCCAGTGAGACCGCATCAGGTTTCTGGCTTTACTGCCATCCATAATCTTCCAGTTGTTTTCTGTAGCCCACATCTCTTTTCTCTACTGAATTCTGGACTCATATAGCTGACTGTTAGACAGTTCCACTGGGGTGTCTTAGACATCTCAAATTTAACCTGTCCAAGACTGAACTGATTTCTTCCTTCAAAATTGAAACCTTGCCTAGGCCTCAAATGAAGAGCAACTTAACCCTTCCTATTCTGGGCCTGAAGAGCCTTGTTTCCTGACTCTCGCTTCTCTCCTGCCCACATCCAGACCATCAGCGAATTCTGCTGGCTCTATTAAAAGTGTCTAGAATCCAAGTGCTTCTTGTCCTTCCACTGTTACCGCCTGATCCACACCCTGTCCTGTCCCCCTTGGAGCCCTCTAGTAGCTTCCTTCAGTCCTTCCTGCCACCCCTGTGTGCCGACGACCAATGCTTCTCTCCACGCAGGAGCCAGGGTGCGCTTTTTAGAACATACAGATGACATCACTCCTCTGCTCAGCAGCTTCCAGACTTGACACTGCAGTGACAAAGCTGCAGGCTCTGTTGTGGCTGGGGGATGCGCACGCAGCCCCTTTTCCTCTTGCCACTCTCTCAGCCACAGGCCCACTGAGCTGCTTCCTCAGGGCGTCTCTCTAGTTCCCTTCTTATGGAACATGATGCCAAGCCCCAGACCTGCTGCACTTGGCCCCTTGTCCTTCAGGAAGCTTTGCTTTGATGTCCCTGTTAGGCAGGCCTGTCCCTGACCGTCTTATATCAAATGTAAGCTCGCCCCTGCCTTTGTGTTCTCCATAGCACATTTCACACCCTCTCCAGTGCTGACCGTTCCCCTCGGTGTCTGCCGCCTCACTGCAAGCTTCCTTAACAGCCAGCGCGGCATTCTGTAACTACTAGATAAATAGACGATTTAGTGTTTTTTTTTTTTTTTTTTTTTTTTTTTTTTTTGACAGGCAGAGTGGACAGTGAGAGAGAGAGACAGAGAGAAAGGTCTTCCTTTGCTGTTGGTTCACCCTCCAATGGCCGCCACGGCCGGCACGCTGCGGCCGGCGCACCGCGCTGATCCAGTGGCAGGAGCCAGGAGCCAGGTGCTTTTCCTGGTCTCCCATGGGGTGCAGGGCCCAAGCACTTGGGCCATCCTCCACTGCACTCCCGGGCCACAGCAGAGAGCTGGCCTGGAAGAGGGGCAACCGGGACAGAATCCGGCGCCCCGACCGGGACTAGAACCCGGTGTGCCGGCACCGCTAGGCGGAGGATTAGCCTAGTGAGCCGCGGCGCCGGCCGATTTAGTGTTTATTGATATGTACATAGCATCGTGTATTCCATGGCTTATAAATTATGTTCACACATATATCACTTGAGCAGTTAACTTTTTGTAAATCAACCATTCTTACTCTGCTGGCTTCCTTGAATACTGATGTGCAAACTGGTTCTCTAGGGAGCTTTTAAGTGTGGTCATTAAGATACAGCCTCCAGGGGCTGGTGCTGTGGCATAGTAGGCTAAGCCTCTGCCTGTGGAACCAGTTCGAGTGATCGCTCCTCTTCTGATCCACCTCCTTGCTAATGGCCTGGGAAAGCAGTAGAAGTTGGGCCAAGTGATTGGGTCCCTGCACCTACGTGGGAGACCCAGAAGAAGCTCCTGATCCGCCCAGCTCTGGCCATTGTGACCATCTGGGGAGTGAACCAGCAGATAGAAGGTCCCCCCCGCCCCCGTAACTCTGCCTCTGAAATAAATAAAATATTAAAGATATAGCCTCCATTTCAGTTTGTTATAGAGGAGCTAAATTTCGACTTGGAGAATATTTCTTTTATCACTAATTTCATAGAACTTTGTTGATTCCTGTTAATGACTCTTATGTTAACAAACTGGAAATCTTATACAGGCAAAGGCAGATCATCTGCCCTGTTCTTGATTAGCAAGGGGGCTACAACATCGAACAACTTTAGGGGACCCTGAAGCATGGCTTTCTCTGCCCTTGGTGCCCTGGAACCCTGTGACACAGTAGCAATGCCGATTGTAAAATGTGTGGCTTGCATTTCTCATTATTGAATCTTCTGTTTGTTTCCTATTTCCTGCTGTTTGAGTGGCATTTTAGAACCCCACAGGCTCTGTTTGCTTTGTGTTCAAATTATTAGGTCATTTTGACTACTGAATGCCACTTCTTTATTAGCACAGCTGTGTCAAGTTGCTCCTGATTCCCCATACTTCATCCACCCTCTTGGCTTTCTTCCTTAGCTATTGTATTAGTCTGTCTGCTGTCTCATTTAACTGAACTCAGATCGGCGAAGTCCATTTTTCCTCAGGTAGTTACCTGCACCCTTGTCAACCTAATCATTATCCTGCTGATTGGTTACTGATATTTGTTTATCAACATGCAAGCATCTGCCATTAGAAGTGTGAACCTAGACATGTGGTCACGTTAGAAGATGCCCACGTGGTAACTTGCTACCATTTTTTGCTGGTTTACCAACCCAGAGAGAATTTGTAAATAATAAACTGATTTGTGTGATGGAAGCAGGCAGTGTAGAAAGTTGATTCCTGTTGTACCTTACGTAGGTTATTTTATTGAGTCCATCTTGCAGTGAGGAGCATTTGTACAAGTGCCCTATGTTGAGCACATAGCAGTTGCAGGAAGATGAACAATTTCAATTGTTATTTCATAATTTCTTATGGCTCTGAATCTGAAGGCAGATGTGCCCATAGAGCCCTATACCCTGAAAACAGCCCTGCTTAGCTTCTCTTAGGCCTGGCTTAACGATTCCTTTGTCCTCTCTTTCTAGGACCTAACTACGAAGAGACAGTTGAAGGGTTTAAATATCAAGATGGTTCAGGAGCTGGGGTTGTGACCCAGTGGGTTAAGCTGTCACCTGCCCCTCAGCTTCTGATTGAGCTCCCTGCTAATGTTCCTGATAAAGCAGCAGTAGATGGCCTGAGTGCTTGGACACTATTCCAGGCCCCTGGCTTCAGCTTGGCCCAGCCCCAGCCATTATAAGAGTGAACCAGCAGATTGAAGATCTGTCTGTCTGTCTGTCTGTCTCCCCCACCCTGTAACCCTGCCTTTCAGATAAATATGTAAATCTTTTAAAAAGTCACATTCTGGGGCTGGGGCTGTGGCACAGTGGGTTAATGCCCTGGCTTGAAGCGCTGGCATCCCATATGGGCGCTGGTTCTAGTCCCCACTGTTCCTCCTCCGATCCAGCTCTCTGCTATGGCCTGGGAAAGCAGTAGAAGATGGCCCAAGTCGTTGGGCCTCTGCAACCAAGTGGGAGACCTGGAAGAAGCTCCTGGCTTCGGATTGGCGCAGCTTCGGCCGCTGCGGCCATCTGGGGAGTAAACCAGTGGATGGAAAACCTTTCTCTCTGTCTCTACCTCTCTCTGTAACTCTGTCTTGCAAAAATAAAAAAAAGTTCCCTCCAATGGCACCGCGCTGATCCGAAGCCAGGAGCCAGGTGCTTCTCCTGGTCTCCCATGTGGGTGCAGGGCCCAAGCACTTGGGCCATCCTCCACTGCACTCCCGGGCCACAGCAGAGAGCTGGACTGGAAGAGGAGCAACCGGGACAGAATCCAGCGCCCCGACTGGGACTAGAACCCGGGGTGCCGACGCCGCAGGCGGAGGATTAGCCTATTGAGCCGCGGCACTGGCCGTTACATACTTTAAACTGATAGTACTACAAGACCTCTGATACGCTAGCCTGAAAGAACTCCCTTCAGGTCCTAATTGTGATAATTTCTGCTCTATTTGTCATATATATATTTTATCAAGTCAGTTTGGTCTATACTAAAATGTCTATACTAAATGTCTTGGTATTATTTACTATTTATAATTACATGTTTTGTTGATTGCCATGTTTTCTTTTTGGAAGTGAAGAATCCATCAGTTTGGAGCAGGTATTTAGTCCACTAGTTAAGACACTCATGTCCCACGTGGAGTACTTGGGTTCAGTACCTAGCTTGGGGTTCCTGTTAATGCACACCCTGGAAGGCAGCAGTGATAACTCAAGTGAAAGGGTCCTGCCACCCTTGTGAGACCTGGATTTGGTTACTGGCTCCTACTTCAGTCCATGGCCCAGTTCCAGCTGCTTAAGGCATTTAGGGAGTAGACAGTAGATGGGAGCCTTCTTTCTCTGTCTCTTGTCTCTTGCTCTCTCTCTCTCTCTACTTCTCAAAATGAATGGATTTTTAAAACTAATCATCAATTTATAGTCTTTTTTTATTTTGGTTCAGTCTTTTATTTAAGATTTATCCATTTATTTGGAAGTCAGAGTTACACAGAGAGAGAAGGAGAAGAGGAGAGAGACAGAGGTCCTCCATCTGCTGGTTCACTTCCCAAGGCCACAATGGCCAGAGCTTGGCCAATCCAAAGCCAGAAGCTTCTTCTGGGTCTCCCATGCGGGTACAGGGGCCCAAGGACTTGGACCATCCTCCACTGCTTTCCCAGGCCATAGCAGAGACCTGGATCAGAAGTGGAGCAGCTGGGACTTGAACTGGCACCTATATGGGATGCCAGTACTGCAGCCAGTAGCTGCAAAACTTGGTTTTAAAAATTTCTTTCTTATGGGCCGGCACCGCGGCTCACCAGGCTAATCCTCTGCCTGCGACGCCAGCACACCGGATTCTAGTCCCGGTTTCTCCTCTTCCAGTCCAGCTCTCTGCTGTGGGCCAGGAGTTCAGTGGAGGATGGCCCAAGTGCTTGGGCCCTACACCCACATGGGAGACCAGGAGAAGCACCTGGCTCCTGGCTTCGGATCGGCGCAGCGCACTGGCCGCAGCAGCCATTTGGGAGGTGAACCAACAGAAAAGGAAGACCTTTCTCTCTGTCTCTCTCTCTCTCACTGTCCACTCTGCCTGTCCCCTCAAAAAAATTTCTTTCTTAGAAAGTTGTTTTCATTTTCCTTTTGATTGATTCCTTGATGAGGCCTCAGGTTTCAAATCCCTACAGTGAGTGGTTATGGTGCATCAAGTCACTCTTCCCCAAAAGCCTGAGTAGGGGACAGGAGTTCTTTTCTAATTGCACATTGGTGGAAGTGGTTTGGAAAACAAGACTTGTCACCAAGACTCCCAAAGCCAAAAGAATATGGCTATTGGATGGATGCAGAAGTTTCGCCATTGAAGGTGTGATTGTGAGTGGCTGCAAGTGAGCTTGGAGAAAAACTTAATTTTCAATCTCAGAAGGAGCCTAATTCCCATGAATAATTGCTCCTAGAGTAAGGCCCTTTCCGGTCAGATCTGTTGGTGCTATTGAGCTGGTATTTCAAGTATGTCCATCTGCATTTAAACGAATTGCTCCAAGACAATCTGATTATGCAGTAGTTACTTTGGTGAGAATAGCGCCTCAGTGGAATGGAAACTTCATTTTGAGTCTAATATTAGACCTTGCTTTGGAAAATTCCTTTTAAATGATCACAAGCTGGGAATAGCAAAAGAATTTAACTTTCGACAGACAGCATTCACCAAGAATTTTTAACTGCTTACGTTGGGTCCTTGGGAAAGCAGATGTGAGAAACCTACTGGACCAAATTGACTAGACGAGAATTGACTTGACCTGGTGCAATGTTTATATCTATTGCTGATAAGTTTTCCTCCTAGTCTCCTTTGCTTAAAATATTTTCATTCTTTGAGCATGAGCATGCTAGGGCTGAAAATTGTTAAGATGCCTAATTGTCTTAACAATTTGAACTCGTAGGCCTTTGGACATTGTTGTCTGATCAGGGGTCTGAGGCAGAGCAGAGACCAGGGGCTGAAAAACCTGCAGAACAAAAGTCACTTTCTTAGTTGGCACTGGGAACTTGATCAGACTTGGTATTCAGAGTGTTTTTCAGTTTGGCTGGCTGCGTGTGTTCACCTAGCTTAAAGTGTTAACCTTATTTTAAATGCACCTCCTCCCCCTCCCCTGCCCCCTCCCACAAAGCTACCATGTTATTTAAAAAACAGTATAAATGCTAACTGATGGGGAAGTTACCAGACCATGTCTACTTTGGCTTAACTTTAGATAAGTGTTTTAGATGCTTCATAAGCCTTGGATTGGGAAAACCAATATTGGTGTTTGAGAAATGCATTTAGTGCTTTAAAAGCTTGCATTGAAATTGAAATGTATCTTTTACTCATGGTTTATATTTAATGTAGCACACTTATTTTCTCTTCAGCTAAGTTGGTAATGAATTGATGGTGCCTTAGAATTGAAGAGAAGTATTAATGAAATAAGAGTAACCACTTGGTGATCATCCAGTGGATTCCAGGTACCATCTTTGCTAGGTCTCAGCCGTGTCTCCCATCTTCACTCTACGCCTGTGTTGTGAGCCTGGTTTTAGAGACAGGTAGAGCTCAGAAGAGGTTCGTGGCTTGCTCATCGTAGTCATCTGGCCAGCAGCGACAGGGATGACAGTGCCGGGGCACAGATCCGAGACTGGTGCTTCAGAGCGCACGTTCTTCCCCTGGCCTCTGCCTGCCTGCTAAAGCAGAGTTTCTAAGCTTTGTCTCAGGATCCCTTTAAACTCTTAACAACTGTTGAGGACCCTTGATTTTTTTTGTTTATGTGGATTATATCTTTGGTATTTATTGTATTTGAATTAAAACTCAAGATTTAAAGGCCGGTGCCATGGCTCACTAGGCTAATCCTCCGCCTGCAGCGCCGGCCACCGGGTTCTAGTCCCGGTCGGGGTGCCGGATTCTGTCCTGGTTGCCCATCTTCCAGGCCAGCTCTCTGCTGTGGCCAGGGAGTGCAGTGGAGGATGGCCCAGGTGCTTGGGCCCTGCACCCCATGGGAGACCAGGAAAAGCTCCTGGCTTTGGATCAGCGCGGTGCGCCGGCCGTGGCGGCCATTGGAGGGTGACCCAACGGCAAAGGAAGACCTTTCTCTCTGTCTCACTCTCTCACTATCCACTCTGCCTGTCCAAAAAAAAAAAAAAAAAAAAAAAAAAAAAAAAAAAAACACCACAAACAAGATTTAAAACATAATTACTTATTTTTAAAGGCTAGAAATAAATCCATTACATGTTGGCATAAATAACATTTTAAGTAAAAATAACTGTATTTTCCAAAACAGACACAGTAGGAAGAGTGTCACTGTTTACCTTCCTGCATATCTGTTATCTAGCTAAATGAAAAGCAGCTGGAATCTCATACCTTCTTCTACATCCAACCTGGATAATACTGTTTTAGTTGAAGGATGTGAAGACAACTGGGCCTAAGGCAGATATGTCTTTGGAAGAAGGAAGACTGTTTTAGTAGCCTTTTTGGACAGTTGATGTTCTATTAGAACCCCCTTAAGTGGTGGTTTCGCAAAGGTCAGTTGCAGTGCAGGATCTGCACTATACCAGGGGTCTGTGGGTACTGTTAAATTAAATTACATTGTTTTGGTCTGAATTTCTTTGCAGAAGAATTCTGACTAATACATGTAGATGCTTCCCCCTTTGAATAATACCTGTAGATGTCCTCAGACTCCAGAAAGTAGAGTTTAGTCTTTACCCCCATCCCTCCCTTGGGGGTGTGCTAGACTTAGGTGACTTGTTCTGAAGAGTAGAATTAGAGGAAGGGAAAAATGAATGTCTTTATGGTGGCGAAACCTGGGAGCTGCCACTCCGTTCATCAAGCTATAAGGGTGAACATCATCCATGACCTCACACAAGTGTCACAGAACCCCTGATGTGATGGAACTGGAAAAGCCACCACTCTAGGCAAGTCGTGAGAAAGAGAGCAGACAGAACAAAACCAGAAGCTACTTCACAGGCAACCTGACCATTACAGCTAAGATTGTCAGCATCATGAGAAACCAAGACAGAAACCATCACAGAGCACAGACATGACACCTAAATGTGGTGTAGTGCTCAGGATTGGATGATAAGACAGGACATTAATGGACAAGTCGGAGAAACTCAAATTAATACTTGGAGTTTATTTAATATTAATGTCTCATAGCCAATCTCTTAGTGTTGACAAATATATCACGGTAATGTGTGATGTTACTAGAGGAAACTAGGTGAAAGCTACATCGGAACTCTGTAACATCTTTGCAACTCTCTGTAAATCAAAATTATTCAAAATATAAATGAGCTTTATTTTTTTTTTTTAAATTGTGAAAAGCAGAGCAACAGAGAGAGAGAGAAAGGGGGGAAGAAAGATAAAGGGATCTTTTATCTACTGGTTCATTCCCTGAATGGCTGCAGTAATAACCAGGTGTGGGAGTCAGGTTGAAGCTAGGAAACTGGAATTCCATACTGGACTCCCACTTGCATGGTTGGTGCCCAAGTACTTGAGCCATCTTCCACCATTTTCTCAGATGCATTAACAGGAAGCTGGATCAGAAGCAGAGCAGCTGAGACTCAAACAGGCACTCTGATATGGGATGCCAGGTTAGCAGGTGGTTGCTTAACACTCTGTACCACATTGCTGGCCCCTAAGTTTAGTGGTGTGCCCCGCCCCCCAAGGTATATTGACTTATTGAAAGGTTGAGTTATAGGAAGAGAAGGAAGGACAGAGCGAGGGATCTTCCATCTGCTGGTTTACTCCCCAAATGACCACAATGGCCAGGACTGGGCCAGCCTAAAGCCAGGAGCTTCTTCCAGGTCTCCCACATGAGTGTAGGAACCAAAACACTTGGTTGGGCTATTTTTTGCTGCTTTTTCAGTTGCATTAACAGGGAGCTGTACCAGAAGTTGAGCAGGACTCCAACAGATGCCCATATAGGATGCTGGTGTCACAGGCGATGGCTTAACCTCATATACCACAACACCAATCCCATGAGTTTAGTTTTTAAAAACTCCATTGTTGGCTTGTACTGTGGCGCAGCAGCTTAAGTTGCTGCCTGCAGTGCCGATATCCTGTGTGGGCACAGCTAGAGCCCTGGCTGCAAGGTGTCCAGCACATAACAAATCTTCCCTGGCAGATGAGTCAATTAATTCACAAGCTTTTATTGGGATTCTGCTCTGGGTGAGGTTCTCCGGTCCCAAAGGGGGTGGGGGTGGGGGTGGGAGTCCTGCTTCAGAGGTTGGGAGGGCTCCTTTTATAGATACAGGGCGTTGGGGTTAAAGGTTGAGACAGGTCTGATCCTCCTTGGTTGACCTTTAGGCACCGGTGGGGACAAGGATTGTTCTTCCCCAGAAGTGCGGGTAGGGACTCTCCATTCCCGGAAGTATAGGCCTTCTCTCCTTGCGGATCCCAGAGCTACCACTGGCTGCTCCACTTCCAATCCAGCTCCCTGCTAATACATCTGGGAAAGCGGCAAAAGGTGGCCCAAGTACCTGGGCCCCTGCACTCATGTCAGAAACCTGGCAGAAACTCTTGGCTCCTGGCTTCAGCCTGGCCTGGCCCATGTTGTTGGCGGCCATCTGGGGGGTGAACCAGCACATGGAAGATCTCTCTCTCTCTCTTCTCTAACTAACCCTCCATTGTTGTGTCTTAAATTCCCACTGGATTGTTTCCCCCATGCATGATTTTGTAACATCATTTGATAGTCATTTGGAAAGTACTGGTTTGCTGATTTGCACAGATACTCAATGGTGACACATTGAATTATTCAGTATTTAAAGTTACATTTATTAGCACCTGTCTTGAGAGGAAATAACTGTTGAAGCTTTCAAGCTAATGATAGAGGGATACCATTTTCGCCGGCGCCGCGGCTCACTAGGCTAATCCTCCGCCTAGCGGCGCCGGCACACCGGGTTCTAGTCCCGGTCGGGGCGCCGGATTCTGTCCCGGTTGCCCCTCTTCCAGGCCAGCTCTCTGCTGTGGCCAGGGAGTGCAGTGGAGGATGGCCCAGGTGCTTGGGCCCTGCACCCCATGGGAGACCAGGAAAAAGCACCTGGCTCCTGGCTCCTGCCATCGGATCAGCGCGGTGTGCCGGCCGCAGCGCGCCAGCCGCGGCGGCCACTGGAGGGTGAACCAACGGCAAAGGAAGACCTTTCTCTCTGTCTCTCTCTCTCTCACTGTCCACTCTGCCTGTCAAAAAAAAAAAAAAATAAATAAATAAATAAAAAAATTAAAAAAAAAAAAAAAGAGGGATACCATTTTCCAAAATTCTTGCTTTCCATGAAAAGCTTAAACTTTATCATTGGCAGCAAAATACCACCTTTTTTCTTCTTGATATGACAGGCTTGTTTTGTTCACTTTCATGAAATTATCTGCCAACTACAGGAGTACAAATAACCATATTTTGATAATAATTCTTCGAAGCAAAAATGACATTCAATAAAAATAGCGGCGGGTCCAGCCCGCAGCCTAGTCGCACAGGGCCATTCTTGGAAACACCATCGCAGGCAGGACAAGTGTGGGAGGCAGCTTCCACAAGACATGCTCAGGATTATGATTTAGTGAAATTAGAAACTTTATTTTTATTTTTATTATTTTTTTATTTTTTGACAGGCAGAGTGGACAGTGAGAGAGAGAGAGAGAAAGGTCTTCCTTTTGCCATTGGTTCACCCTCCAATGGCCGCCGCGGCTGGTGCGCTGCAGCTGGTGCATCGTGCTGATCCGGTAGCAGGAGCCAGGTGCTTCTCCTGGTCTCCCATGGGGTGCAGGGCCCAAGCACCTGGGCCATCCTCCACTGCACTCCCTGGCCACAGCAGAGAGCTGGCCTGGAAGAGGGGCAACCGGGACAGAATCCAGCACCCCGACCGGGACTAGAACCCGGTGTGCCGGCGCCGCAAGGCGGAGGGTTAGCCTAGTGAGCCGCGGCGCCGGCCGCAACTTTTTTATTTTTATTTTTTTGCTTCATCAAAGACATTCTCAAGAGTGTCTGATTGCCCCTCTTAGTCTGAGTGTGCTGGTGGGGAAGGGTGGCCACTCCCACTGCCCCCTCAGTGTTAAGGTGCCCACGTACCACCATTTCATGGTGAAATTCTCATATTTTTAAGAAAGTGACCTCCCAAAAGGATCTGGGGACCTCTAGGGGCCCACAGACCACATTTAGAGCTGCTCCCCAACAGTGACGTGAATGTTGCTGAAAGGTATGGTGTTGGGGCAGAGGGCATCTTCTAGCTTAGCTTTTGTGTTCTTAAGAGCTCCTGCAGATTTTCCAGTAGTGATATTTGCATACTGTTTAAGTGCTGAAATACAGACTTGGGTTTGGTGCTGTTGTTGGCATAATCCTATGAGATGTCATTCAGGAAATGCAGAAAATTACCTCTTAAACTTTCTCTCTTCTCTAAAGGTAAATCCCACCTGGCTATTGTACAACGAGTAAACAACGAGGGAGAAGGGGATCCGTTTTATGAAGTTCTGGGAATCGTCACGTTAGAAGATGTGATTGAGGAAATCATCAAATCTGAGATCCTGGACGAAACAGATCTATACAGTGAGTAGTGGCGCCTGGGTGTGGTGTCTTGCAATCTTGGCTTTCTTGGGTGAGTTATCTGACATTTCTCCCATCATGGAGGGGCTGTGTACAACCTGTCAGCCTATCTCAGTGCCTTTATGGAGGAGAAAGAACAGGAGAATCTTTGTCAAGGGGCAGCGTCCTTTGGAGAAGCCAGATGCTGCTCACCAGTGATCCGGCATAACTTGCCCTGAGCAGAAACCTCTCCTCTTGGTTTTTCAGTTTGTCTTAGACGTGCAAGATAATCATCTCGACTACATTTTCACTTTGTACAATTGGTAAATTTTTTGCAGATAAATTTCTGTTTCTACTTAAGTTCATAATTCAAGTGTTTAGAAACCGAATGGGATTTGTTAAATTGATGGATAACAACTTTAAATTTTCTTGTTCTAGAATGCATGGGTCAAGGGTGGAGGTGAGGTTTGCCAATGTAGTTTGCTAGGGTGGTTATGGTGGGCTGGAGGTATTGGAGGCAGAACGGGGCAGGGTACACAGTAATAATTGATTTTTCTGTTCTCTGCTTCTCTGCCTTCTTCTGGGAAGGTGGGGGTGAAGAGTGGCTCGAGTCAGGGCAGGTAGGAGTGAGTATCCAAACCTTTGTTCACCATGGGTCCGCTTGATCCTGGGCCTACCACTTCTCCCCTCAGCTCACTCTTGGCGTTTTGAGACACTTTTAGGAGGATCATGAGGCCAGAGGTGGTCCAAGGCCTGGGCTGTTGGGAGCTTCTGAATGTAAAAGAATATCTGGGCCCTGTGGATCCTGCCTAGCTTTGAAACATGGCTTGGAGGCAGAAGCGGACTGAGATCCTTGGGACAACACCTGCCTTGCCCAAAGCAGAGCAATTTTATTCAGTCTAGGAGGGAGTGCCCCTCATTTTTAAATTTGAGAAAGTCTTCCATGTACCCTTATTTTCTGTTTATTTTAAAGATTTATTTATTTATTTGAAAGATTTATATAGAGAGGAGAGGCAGGGGGGGGGGGCTTCCATCCACTGGTTCACTCCCCAATTGGCTGCAACGGCTGGAGCTGTGCTGATCAAAAGCCAGGAGCCAGGAGCTTCTTCTGGGTCTCCCATGCGGGTGCAGGGGCCCAAGGACTTGGGCCATCTTCTACTGCTTTCCCAGGCCACAGCAGACAGCTGGTTTGGAGGTGGAGCAGCCGGGTTTAGAACAGGTGTCCATATGGGATGCCAGTGCTTCAGGCCAGGGGGTTAACCCTCTGAGCCACAGCGCCGGCCCCTCCATGTACCCTTGAAAGAATGTTTTATGTTTAGCTAATGTCTGTCCTCTGAAAATGCATCCTGGTTCTTCCTCACATCTGTACAGCGTTCTTAGAAAACATCTCTCAGTGTCTTGTGATGGAAAGTGTTGTTACCTGTGTGTTGGCCTCTTTCATCCTTCCGTGCCAGGAGTGTGTCCGATTATGCCCCCGAGGAGCGTGCCCATCTACACCACGTGGGCGGGAGCCGAGAGCTCGTGGAGATGCCAGCATAGCTTCTGGGTCGGATGGATGGGGATGACTGCCTGCTGCCGTGACTTCCTGTGCAGGAAGCCCAGCTTGTGGTTCCAGGGACCCTTGGCCAGATAGGGGTTCTGGGCCGAGGCAGCCGCAGCCACTGGAAGATTATTTCTGAGTTTTCTATGGAGTCACATTGTCTGGTTCACAGATGAATCTGAGACAGAAGAGCAGTATAAGTTGTGGTTGCCTCTCCCCTGAAAAGTCTCCTAATCAATCTGTTTTGCTCTAGACAGGAAATGATAGCACAGTGATTCATGATTCTAGGCGGAGGAGCAAGTGACTGGAGTCTTGGCCTTAAGCTAGTTTTTTAAGTCATTGCTTTGTCCAGAAAAGTACTTGAAAGTGTCTTTTGTCTGTTGATTTGTTTGTTTTTGCCTGGAATACCTTCTAGATGCAGGCTGGCAAACTGTAGCCTTGAGTACCTTCATGCATGGCCTGCAAGCTAAGAATGGTTTTATGCATTTTTAAAATGTTGAAAAATACTCAAAAAAAGTAAAATTACTTTGTGACATGCAAGAATTTTAGGAAATTCAAGTTTTAGCTTCTGTAAATACTCTGTTGGAACCCAGCCATGCTCATTCATTTACGCGTGGCTGCTCGTGTTCAGCCGTGTGGAATAGCTGCCACAGACTGTGTGACCCTTGGGGCCCAAAATATCTACTCTGTGGCCTCTGCAGAACTGGGCTGTATACAAAGATATGTTTAAAATATCTTTAAACATTTTTTTGAGAGGCAGAGAGAGAGCACTAGCTGTCATCCACTGCTTTGTTCCCCACAAACCCATAATGACCACAGCAGAAGAGCTGCTGGGAGCTGGGAACTCAGTCCCGGTCTCCCACTGGGGTGGTGGGAACCCAGTCCCTTGAGCCATTCCCACTGCCTCCCGGGCTCTGCGGTAGCAGAGAGCAGGAGTCAGGAACCAGAGCTAGGAATGGAACCCACGTACCCTGAGGTGGGTGTGAGCAGCATCTTAACCACCAGGCTGAACACCTGCTCCCACCTCCTCCTCCTGCGCCTTACCTTGAGGATCTCAAGTGCTGGGGTAGAAATAAAACAGATTATAAGATACCGTTCCATTGATGCGTTCTTGTTTCTTGAGGGATTTTGTTCATGGCCTTGTTTTCTGCCTGCTGAGCTAGGGGCCTCCTGAAGGCAGGGCAGACGTCCCACGTGTGTGACCCCCAGTGGTGGGTCTCTGCTGGAGTGTGGCGACACTGAGTTGCTGGAGACAATGTACAAGCTCGCCGTGCTACCTTGTGGTTCTGTGGATTCTATGAGTGGGAGGCTTCGGCCCAAGTCTGCCCAGTGATGTTCTCATTGAAGGTCGCAAAAGACCTTCAGGTGTTAGATTTACTAATCAGGCCCTGTGCTGATGTGATGAGGTATCCCTCCCCCATTCCTTTGCCAGTTTGTAGTATCCCCACATCTGGAGAGAGAGCCTGGCCTTCCCACTCCTCGTTTTCCTTTTTATTTGAAAAGAGCCCTGATCTAATGGGGTGTGTTTATTTGTTTCTTTTTCCATTCTCCCTCAGCTGATAACAGAACGAAAAAGAAAGTGGCCCACCGTGAAAGGAAGCAAGATTTTTCTGCCTTTAAGCAGACAGACAGCGAGATGAAGGTTAAAATATCACCACAGCTCCTCCTGGCCATGCACCGTTTCCTAGCGACAGGCAAGTGTGGCTTTATCGCAGCTCGGAATCACTCCAGCCCTGGAGCGAGCTTCTCACCGCTTGTGACCGGGCGGGCTGGGGTGGGCGCCGGGAAATGGGTGATGAGTAATGCCACTTTTGTGTTTTGTTTCTTGTTTTTTGTTGTTTTTTTTTTTGTTTGTTTGTTTTTTTCTTTTTAAATTCTCTCCTCTCCTGTGTTCAGTGTCGGCATGAACCCTCTGAGACATTTACCAGGGGTGGACCAGTAACTTAAAATTGGTCTGAAAGGTAAGGATGAATGTTAGTGCCACACTGCATGTGTCCAGTAGGCCAGGTCATCTCCTTCCAGCCACGCCCAGGGGAGGGCCAGCTGGCCTAGTGGGCTCACTGTGCCAGCCAGACACCGCCTCGTATGATTGGACAGCCGAGGAGCTCTGTATCCCACTGGCTTGGAAGAACAGCTGCACACCAGTGGTAACACAGGTGCTAAGATTTGCAAAGAAGAAAAAATGACTTTCAGAAATCTACCTTTCATTGTTTTGATGAAATCAGAAACTCCAAGAACTGTGACATGGATTTTGTTGGTGGCCTCTTCAAATCCGATTACCTGGGCCTGTTCCAAGAGGCACGCGTTCCCAGTAGTCAAACCACCAGCCCAGCCGCACTGACTGCTCCAGAGAGGTCAAGGTTGAATGGACATAAGAGACTCGGCCCCCTTCTCACATCGCCATGTGGCTCTGTTGGCCAGGGGAGAGTGAGGAAGTTTGGAAGCACCAGCTGGCTTGCAGAAGACGCCTGTGCTCAGGGTGGGCAGCCAGTGCCACTCGGCTGCGTGCTACACACTTAGGATTCTGTGGCAAGAAGGCCAAGAGCAAACACGTGCCAGAATTGTAGACTCTTGAAAACCAGGTTTCTGATACATGGAAATGCTCAGGATATGATATCTGGGACATGGTCAATAGTCACTGTGTAATACAAACTGGGAGAACACAGGATAGAGAACTGTGTTGAGATTATAGTTGTGTTTTTGTGAACACACATACACACTTATACCCCTAGGCAAGGCACTGGAAAGTGATGCTTACAAGATTGCTTAAAATCGTTACCTAAGGGGTTGGTTCATAGGTAATTTTTAAATTTTCTTCTTTCTGTGTTTTCCAAAAATTTTGTGATATACTACTTATTTTATTACAGAAAGTCACAGAAGCTAGTGCAGAATTGATAGCCTTCAGGTACAACTTTAAAATTTAAAAAATCTTTAACTTGCTTATTATTTTTTTAATTCTGATGTTGTTCCTCATCGTTTAAGAACCACAAATGAAAACTAAACGTTGCCTACTCAGCCTCTGAGATACCATGAAGTCTGCTTTCAGGAGAGTACCCTGAAGTCAGTAATTTTGGTTTTGTGGTTTTAAATAAAATTGCTGTCTTTGTAAATACTGATCAACATTACTTGTTTTTAAATTAGCAAGTGGGAGTGCATGTGGATGTGTGCACGTGCCTTGCTTTTATTCTGACCCTCTCCCCGCCTTGTCCCCAGAGTTTCTGGGAGTAGCTGTGTGGGAGAGGGGGCAGCGGCGCACCCGTGCCTGTGCACCTGGTACTAACCCACACCTCAGTGCCTCCTGACCCTGGCTTCTTCCTTTGGCTGTCACCTGATGGTCAGACTGTTGTGGCTTGTTGAGGGCATCCTGGCACTCAGGGAGCATCTGTTTGATTTTCATTTCTCTCAGTCAGAAGAACAGGATATTTGTAACAGAACTAAAATCAATGACAGATTAAGGACAGATTAAAAAGGAACAAATATGAGAATTCAGAATTTTCCAATTCCAGGTAATCTGCCCCGCCCCATGGATCACCAAACGGAAGTTTTGTTCATCCGTATTGTGGTGCTTTGACTTCAAGTATTCTTATCTGAACACCTTAATTGCTAGTATAATTTTTGCATCCATCTGAAGTGTAATGTCCAGTTGTGTTTATATCTATAGAAGTAGAAGCATTTAGCCCATCCCAGATGTCAGAGAAGATCCTCCTAAGGCTGCTAAAGCACCCCAATGTCATCCAGGAACTGAAGTTCGATGAGAAGAACAAGAAAGCCCCGGAATACTACCTCTACCAGCGCAACAAGCCTGTCGACTACTTCGTGCTCATTCTGCAGGTCAGCCCAACCGTTCGGTCTCCTGTGCTTCGCTTGAGTGCCCGTCTCTGCGGTTCCCAGAGGGCTTGGTGTCATTGAGTGGTGTCCAGCTTTGTGTACCTCATTCTGTTTCTTTGAAAGAGTGGTAGAGAGAGGGCGGGAGATAGAGACAGAGACAGACACCAACCTCCTCCATCTGCCAGTTCACTCTTCAGATGCCTGCAACGGCTGGCACTGGGCCGGGCCATATCTAGGAGCTCAGAACTCACTCTGTATCTCCCATGTGGGTGGCAGGAACCCAAGTACTTGAGCCCTTGTTCGCTGCCTTCCCAGGCACCTTAGCAGGAAGCTGGATCGGAAGTGGAGTAGCTGGGACTCAAGCTGGCCCTCTAGTGCGGGGTCTGGTCTTGCCAAGAGGCAGCTGAACTTGCTGGGCCCTGACACCCATCTCCATATTTCATTCTGTCTGGCGGTACCCTCGACAGGGAGAATTTCATCTCCCTCTCTCCATGCTGTGAAACCATTCCCAGATAAAGCAGTGCCATTCCGTACTCCGATTTCCAATTCTGAAAGCCATCGTGTCAGATGAGGAAGAGTGGATTCTCTTGTTAGAGCTTGGGAAAGTGCTTGTGTGTGTCAGGGCGTGGTAGGCATTGGAAATGTGTCACAGATGCCTTGGGTCCTCTCTCTGTCATCTTCTCTTTTCTCCCACACCCCATCAGGACTTGGTCTTCTGCAGCTTCCCAGAGAAATCTTCCCTCCTTTCCATTAGCACCACCAGAATTGCCCATTTGTGGTTGTGATCACTACTGGCGATTAAGCGGACCCTATTTTACAGAGGAGCTGATAAAAAAGTATTACAGCCTCACTGTAACCTCAGTCAGTGTAGGAGCTGGGGAGTTCAGTTCTCTCAGTCCCCTCCCCAGGGGCTCTACCGTCTCTTCAGCAGCGCACTTCCTGCCTTGGCAATCTAGATGCTGATTCCAGTGAATAAAATGCTGGCGTTTTTTTGTTTGCTTGCTTGTTTGTTTTCCTTCCTAAACCTCTTTATTGGAGAATTGCTTTGTAGGAAATCTGAGTTTCTTTTCTTTTTAAGATTTATTTATTTGAAAGGCAGAAATACAGAGAAGGAAAGACAGAGGTGTTTCATCTGGTTCACTCCCCCAAATGGCTACAATAGCCAGAGCTGAGCCAGGCCAAAGCCAGCAGCTCTATCCAGGTCTCCCACATGAGTGGCGGAGACCCAAGCACTTGGGCCATCTTCCACTACTTTCCCAGGTACCCTAGTAGGAAGCTGGATCGGAAGCAGAGCAGCTGGGACTCAAACAGGCACTCCATATGGAATGCTAGCATCACAGTGGGTTAACCTACAACACTACAACTCTGGCCTCCTGGGTTTATTTCAGTAGAAGCATTATTATTAGCCCCTTAAACTTTCTCAGATTCCTTGCTTAATTCCTAGCTATTAATTGGAGATAACCATTATCAGAGGAAAACTAACACTGTAGTCTCTAAAAGTTTAGCAGAAACCCTGTTACCTAAATGATTGCAGAAGGTTCATTTTATTTGAAAATACATCTTGTCAAATTCTGGGAGGTGTTGTGCCCTGTGTGACCTGTTTGAGTACTGTTGTGGAGTCTGGAAGCAAGAGTGAGGAGAGAAATGGCCCTGGATTACCTGGTATGGGCCACTTTCCTGCCCTCTGTCCTGGAAACTTGTGTTGGCAGGTTTATTAAGTCTGCACTCTGGTTCTTCCACTAACTTTAGGCATACTCAGTTGTTTTCCACTGGGAATACACAAGCTCAAAACTCTTGAGGGCATGTAGGGAATTTATTTACCACAAGAAGGAGACAAAATGTTTATGCCACTCATAAAAGCTCAATGTGACTATTCCTTAAGTCTGCATTGTATGAAAAGCTGCTATTGAGAATTTTGGGGATTGACATTGTTTCAGTAATACTATTAGAAACAATGGGGCTGTCAGTTTTTATACAGTTAGCCATATATATATATATATATACATATATATATATATATATTTTTTTTTTATCTACTTGAAAGGGGGAGCAGGGCTGGTGTTGTGGCAGGTTAAGTCACTGCCTGCAGTGCTGGCATCCTGTGTAGGTGCTGGTGCAAGTTGTGGCTGCTCCACTTCTGATCCAGCTCCCTGCTAATGTGCCTGGGAAAATGAGAGGATGGCACAAGTGCTTGGGCCCCCATACCCATGTAAGAAAACCAGAGGAAGCCCTGGTTCCTGGCTTCATCCTGGCCCAGCCCCAGCAGTTGTAACCATCCGGGGAGTGAACCAGCAGATGGAAAGTACTGCTCTCACTCTCACTCTTGCTCGCTCGCTCGCTCTCACTCTGCCAAACAAATAAAAAGTAAATATTAAAAAAAAGCAGGGGATGGGGTGAGGAGAGCAATCTTTAGTCAGCTGGTCCCCCCCACCCCCACCCAAATACCTTCAACAACCAAGGCTGGGCAGGGCTAAAGACAGAAGCTAGAAATTGTATCCAGATCTCCCACTTGGTGGGTGGCAGGTGACTGTGTACTTGAGCTGTCATTTGCTGCTTCCCAGGCAATTAGCAGGAGTTGCTGGAACTAGTAGTGGGAACTAGGATGGAGTTCTTGGCTCTTGGATTCAACCTGGCCCAGCCCCAGTTGTGGCCATTTAGGGAGTGAGCCGGTAGATGGGAAATGTGTCTCTGTCACTCTGCCTTTCAAACAGATACATGCATATTTTAAAAATAAGTGAACTGTAGGGTTTGGTGAAAATCATGTTCTTATAGACTAGCCAGTTACCTGAGGTACCCAGAATAGCTAAGCGGAATGCCTGCTCAGTCAGTCCCACACAGCTATCCTCATTTACGAAGTAAGCTGTCGCTGCTCCAGCCTTGGAACCCCGAGGCAGGCAATGGACCTCTCCGCTGTACTTCGAGAGCAGTGAGGCAGAAGGAAGCAGCACTAACAAGTGTGGCACCCTCTTCTGCAGACTGGAAAAAGCTCTGAAGTAACTATGTTGGGAATATTATTATAGAGATACACATGCTTTTCAAGGCTGAGCCCTAGATGACATAAAGTCTAATTTATTCAAAGTAAATTACTAAAGTAAATTTTGCCAAAAGACCATTTGGTAAGTTGCTCTTTTACATATGCATAAAAAGACTAAAACGTCATTTCATCTGAAAAGGTATATTTTTAGCTAAAAAGTGTCACGGAATCAATAGGGACAGTGTTAGGGGTTGGCAGTACAGTAGGGTTAAGATGCCACTTGGGTTGCCCAGTGCTAATAGGATGCAGGCCAGTTCGGTCCCAACTGCTCTGCTTCCAATCCAGCTTCCTGCTAATGTGCCTGGAAATTCAGCATGGCATGGCCCAGGTAGCAGAGAGCAACAGTCTCCAGAGAGTCATTTTTTTTTTTTTTTAAGGAATGCAGGACTAATTTACTATTACACAACAAAACCAAACTATACCACATTAGTTAGGAAAGTAGCTTTTAAAAATCTTTATGCTTCTTTTGGGGCTGGTGCTGTGGTGCAGTGGGTTAACGCCCTGGCCTGAAGCGCTGGCATCCCATATGTGCGCCAGTTCGAGACCCGGCTGCTCCACTTCCAATCCAGCTCTCTGCTGTGGCCTGGGAAAGCGGTGGAGGATGACCCGAGTCCTTGGGCCCCTGTACCCACATGGGAGACCCGGGGGAAGCTCCTGGCTCCTAGCTTCGGATTGGCACAGCTCCGGCCGTTGTGGTCAGTTGTGGGGGTGAACCATCAGATGGAAGACTTCTCTCTCTGCCTCTCCTCTCTCTGTGTAACTCTGACTTTCAAATAAATAAAATCTTTAAAAAAAATTTATGCTTCTTTAGTAGATGTCAGAAAGGCCTTTGACAAAATTAAGCATCCATTCTTGATTTTAGAAAACAAAACTTAAACTACTGGACAAAAAAAGTGTTGCAGTCTATTCTATCCTTAAACTAAAAGTCTCCTATCTGAAGAAACTTATTTTATACAGCTTTCTAAGCAACTTAATTTATAGGAAATCTATTCATGATAATGTAGAAATAGTTCATTTTTTAATTGCTAATCAAATAAAGATGTGATAGTGAGAGATTATATAGTAATTAAAGAAGTGGAAAATTTTTGCAAGAATATCAGTTAAAAATAGCACTGTACAATAATTACGATTATTATAAACTGTTTTCCTAATAAAGACAGCAAGAAGTAAGAGATCACCTTGCTTGCATACAGTTGGCATTTTGTAATAAAGGATCTGTTGGTCCTTTGGGAACAAAATGTCTAAACAAGTAAGAGAAACAGTATGATTGTTTTCCACAGCACAGAACCAAATCATGATTTTAGTAAATATATAGAACAATAGAAAAATGAAGGGAACAGTTGTTTTCTTCGCCAATTGTGTAATAGAAAGGAATACATTTTTCCCCAGGAGTTAATTTTTCTTAATGATCATGGGTCAGATTAATGTTCTTTCTTTCTCCAACTGCCCCACCCACCCTGCTGTTCAGAGCTTCTGATGTGGGTTCTGAAGCTCTCTAGCGGGGAGCTGTTCTTTGAGGGAGGCGGCGGCTGGTGTCTGTCTGTGCGGCCTTGATGATGCTCTAAGCCTCCGATGCGCCAGACCTCCTCACGGACTTTGGAACTGCAGTTCTGTGTGTCCCGGTGTGATAACGACTCCTCCATCTCGAGTCAAGGACAGATAATAGACCCATTTTAAAGAATACTTTTTGGGACACCTGATGCTAAGTCTGTTTTTAAAAATTATACTATTTAAATATGCATAAATATAAAATTCTAGGGATAAGCTCGTTTTGCTTGGAACTCCCATAGACAACTTCAACAAAACAAATCTGCAAAGCAGTAGTAGATTCTGAACCTGTCGGTGATTTTGTTTGGTCTGAGAGTATCATGCTTGTCCTGGCACCATGGCAAGACTGCTTCAGTGCAGGTTCCTTGTTTTCCAGCCTACCGGGGCCTCTGGGTGTCCAGGGTGACTGACCCCGCCAGTGCTTCGTTGAACTTGAGCTACTTTGGATGTTTGTACAGTGCGTTGTGCTGTTGTTTGGCCTCTACTGGGTGTGACGGGATTATTTCCATGCCGGGCCCACTCTGTTCTGTTCTCTCCAGCTCAGTGCTGCTCACGCTGCAATGTGTGTGGGAGTCCCAGGGGAACCTGGCAGAATGCAGATGCTGAGTCTGTAGGTCTGGGGGAGTCAGAGGCTGCCTTTCTCACCATCCCCCAGTGGATTGAGGGGCAGGGCTCAGCCATGAGGATTGAAGTCCTACAACTTGGGCCAGTGTGGCTGTGCACGCTAGGGCTGCTGGCACTGGAATCTGGTGGCAGCACTTGGTTAGAAAATGGTCAGATAGTTCTAAGTCGTTACAAATTTTTTAAAAGATTTATTTATTTATTTGAAAGTCAGAGTTACACAGAAGGAGAGGCACAGAAAGAGAGGTCCTCCATCTGCTGGCTCACTCCCCAACTGGCTGCAACGGCGGGAGCTGCGCCGATCCGAAGCCAGGATCCAGGAGCCTCCTCGGTCTCCCACATGGGTGCAGTGGCCCAAGGACCTGGGCCATCTTCCATTGCTTTGCCAGACCACAGCAGAGAGCCAGATTGGAAGTGGAGCAGCCAGGACACAAACTAGCGCCCATATGGGATGCCGGCACTACGGGCTGTGGCCCCACCAATATGCCACAGCACCAGCCTCACAGGTTAATTTTTGATCATCAAAATAATAGGTAAACATTTACAGGCCGGCGCCGCGGCTCACTAGGCTAATCCTCCGCCTAGCGGCGCCGGCACACCGGGTTCTAGTCCCGGTCAGGGCGCCGGATTCTGTCCCGGTTGCCCCTCTTCCAGGCCAGCCCTCTGCTGTGGCCAGGGAGTGCAGTGGAGGATGGCCCAGGTGCTTGGGCCCTGCACCCCATGGGAGACCAGGAAAAGCACCTGGCTCCTGGCTCCTGCCATCGGATCAGCGCGGTGCGCCGGCCGCAGCGCGCCGGCCGCGGCGGCCATTGGAGGGTGAACCAACGGCAAAGGAAGACCTTTCTCTCTGTCTCTCTCTCTCACTGTCCACTCTGCCTGTCAAAAAAAAAAAAAAAAAAAAAATAGGTAAACATTTACAAATTAAATGTGCAGAGTTTCAGGCCTGTGCTTGCAGCCTCCATACTGAAAACTCCAGAGTATGCACGTGCCAGCGTCACACAAGGTCACAGATATATCCGGCTGGCACTCTTCCTCTGCGGAGATGCTGGTAAACACAACTGACATTTGTACCCCTAGCATTGCGTTACCATCCCGCAGATACCAGAGCCCACTGAATACTCCGTGGTTGTGATTCAAAAAGCAAAACAAAAGAACCCAACGTGAGGGTGAACTGGAGACTGGCAACTCCTCAACTTGTGCTGTCTGAGGATGGCTTCAGTCTCCAGGGGTCCTCGGCGCAGGTCTGGTGTCGTGTGCATCATGGTGGCCGTGATGCCACTTTGAGGCCAGGTGTGGCATGTTACTGTTGGGTCCTTTGTGGAAACCTGCAACCTTGGAGCAGAGGTTGTCTAATACCCTCGTCCGCAGGAAGGCTGGGCGTCCGTGATGAGGCTGCTTGGCTCGGCACCTGGCTTGTCAGTGTGTGAACAGGAAGCCCTGCGTCCTTCGCAGATGCTTTGTGTCCTCTCCTCATCATTTGTGTAGTGTGATATGCCAGGGGGTGTTATGAATATTTCAGAAGTAAAATCGATATGTAGTGCCTTCTTTATGTGGAAAAGATGGTTATCTGAGAAGATTCCCTAGGTGACCCGAGCCAGGTAAGCCGTTTCCTCACACGGATGACCTTGACTGTATGCTGGTGGGGTCATTTGAAAATGGTCACTTTCTGGAACCACTGACAACACCCTCACGGGGAAAGACATGCTTCCTGCGTGTTTGGGGACCCGCCTGCCCGAGGACTTGCTTCCTATAGCGAGGACCACGGGGTCGGACAGCTTTTAAAACCCTAAGGCTTGTAGGATCCGAGTGTTAGCCACTGCCAGAGCTGCAGGGATCCTGTCACCTACGGCAGTTTTACGAATGGAGCTAGAAGTTAATCTAGTGGAATAGTTCTAAAGTGCTGATCCTTTGACAAAGTTTTCGCCAGTTTGAGGCAAAAATGAGGAAAAGAGTTGCAATGAGACTCTCATAAAGCTCCGTGTATTCAGTCTGAAGACCTTCCTATGCTGGAAATGTTTTCTAAATTTGGAGAGTTAAATAGGTCTGAAATAATAGTAATAGTAGATAACTGTTTTCTTAAAACTTTTATGTAATAAAAATTGTCAAATCTGTATCTGTCCCCTGTGTTGGGGTAGTGGTGCGTTTTGTAGTTGCTGGAATCTGAGTGGCCGGGCCCCGTGGACCTCGGGTAACTGCCTTGCGGCAGCTGGAGCTGGACGCGGCTCTTCCTGCCCTGCCCGGGGTCCTGACTTCAGGTCGAGAGGAGGCATTGCTGAGATGGCTGCTGTTCTGTGCAGCGAGTCCTGTGCAGCTGCCCTTGCTTGATTAGCAGACTCAGCCGCCGTGCCTGGGAGAGTCTGAGAGGCCAGGCAGTTTCCAGGGCTGGGACTGTCGTTCCCAAACGGTGGAAGCATGATCTCTGCACTTGGCTGCTTGCAGGGCCCACCCACAGAACTTGCAAAAACCCCCTGTCAGGCTGGTTCTGGCCGGGTTAGATGAGCAGCCTGACGTCAGTGTCCAGGAGTCTCCATGATGCAGACCGCCAGGCAGGGGTCCGAGCGTCCGAGTGCAAGTCCTGCCCCAGGAGCAGCTCCCTTCCAAGACGCGGGTGGGTCTTAGTTCCCACCTGTCCTGTTTAGGTGGTGACTGTCGCCCAGCTGGCTGCAGAAGGACCGTGGCCTTGACGCCTACCTAGGGACGCAGGACCCAGGGCCTGAAGTTTGTAGCGCACAGCGTCTGGCCAGCTGGCACTCCGTAGACTGAAGTCTCCTGAGGCTCTGTTCCTCCTCATTTTCTGCCCAGAAGTTCTGGTTAGGAGATGGTCCTGCCATTCCTGCGAAGACACACACCACACAGACAACCGCTCTCAGAGCGCACACACCCACCTACCCACCGGAACCAAGGGTTAGCGCCAACAAGGCCGAATACATAACTGAGAGGTCAGACCCCATTGGACACTGCCATATTTTCGCTGTCCTTCTTTGGGAAATAACCTTTGTTCCTACCTCGTCTGCCTCCCTCTGAGGGACCCTGCCTCCTCCAAGGACAGTGCCCCTGCTCCGTCCCCATCCTCTCCCGCCAGCTGTCGTATGGAGCCCCTCCTCGCGCCGCCTCTTCCTGTGCTGACCTTCACTGGTGCCCCTTGGCTCTGCTGCCACCTGCCTACCCTTCCTGGGGCTGCCCTGCTGACCTCCTCCCCCACTGCCTGGCCTCTGGGCTGCGGGGTGAAAGTCATTCTTCCTGGCTCCTGGCAGCACTGTTCCTGCCGGCTCCCTGTGCTGTTAGCGCTGCTGGCCGTCCCTCCTGGGAACTCTCCCCTCGCCTGGCTTCTGCAGCGACCCGCTCGTTGGGACCCCTCCCGTCTGGTATCTGATTTTCCTCCTCCTCTGGCTGCAGGCTGGTTCCATTCTCTTTCCACTCTTTTTCTTGTTCATGCTCCCTTCTCCATGTCCAGTTCTGCCCTCCCTCTGGCCACGATTCTTCCAGCCTGGCCTCATCAGCCCTCTGTAGGAGGCCTTGTCCTGAGCTGGGACGTGGCCTCTCCTACAGCCCCCTCCCCAGGTTGTCCGTCTCTACTCACTGAGGCCTCATCTTCAGGTGGCTTGGAACAAGCTCCTGCGGCAGATGATCCCCGCTTAGTCCCTGAAGTCTCTCTCCCAATGGTTGCCCCAACCACGGCGATTCCTTATGCACAGCCCTTCTGCTTACAATGTCCTTCCAGTCCCAGGGCTGCCACCCTGGCACTGGCAAGATGATCCTGCTGAGACCCCGGCCCTCTGCTCAGGAGCCTGACTCCCCCACGCAGGAGCCCCGCTTCCCGCCTGGTCCCAAACTTGCCTCCCACTTCCACACATCCCTGCGAGCCTGGGTCCGCTGTCACCACCTGGTACCTTCTTCCTCCACACTGTCCCCGCCCACCCTAGACACTCACTCCTGTGTGGGAGGCATCTGTGTTGAGGAACAGGAAGTCCAGGTTTCCTCTGAACTCCTTTTTTGTCCTTCGTGTCTTTTTCCTCAAGTGGGACTTTGGTTTCTTGCCTTGTGTCACTAGGTCCACGTGTTCTCCTCTCCCTGTGGACAGCGAGCTCTCGGAGGGCCAGGCTGGCCCCTGCCAGCTCCCCGGCAGCACCTGTGGGGCCCGGCTGCAGCACCCGCTTGCTTGCAGGTTGATCTTATATTGTGGGTAGAGTTTTTTTTTTTAAGTTTTTTATTTATTTATTTGAGAGGTAGAGTTACAGACAGAGAGAAAGGTCTTCCATCCACTGGTTGACTCCCCAGATGGACACAACTGCCAGAGCTGAGCCAATCTGAAGCCAGGAGCCAGGAGCTTCTTCCAGGTCTCCCATGTGGATGCAGGGGCCCGAGCACTTGAGCCGCCATCATCTACTGCCTTCCTAGACCATAGCAGAGAGCTGGATCTGAAGTGGAGCAGCCAGGACTTGAACAGGATCCATATAGGATCCCTGTGCCACAGGTGGAGGCTTAGCCCACTATACCACAGCACCAGTGTGGTTAGAGTTTTAAATTCCTCTTTTACAGCAAGAGAATTGATTGGCAGCTAATAAAACCATATCTCTACTGAGTGGAGGAAAATCCAGAATGGAGGCTACGGATAGATTTCAGATGCAGTGAATTGAGCAAGTTCTGTTTTGGAGAATTTAATGTAGACTGTCTCGGCAGGGAGTGCGCAGGTAGCAGCTGTCTCAGCACACGGTGCGGTAACACTCTGATCACGAGCCTTCCCTCAGTTACTCAATCTCAGACCCTCTCTCCTGATTATTTTTAAAATTTATTTGAAAGAATTTCAGAGGGAGAGACAGACCGTCCATCTGCCAATTCACTCCCCAGATGGCTCCAATGGCCTGGCCCCAGCCGAAGCCAGGAGCTTCATCCCAGTCTCCCAGATGGGTGCAGAGGCCCAAGCACTTGGGCCATCCTCCGCTGCTCTCCCAGGCGCATTAGCAGGGAGCTGGTTCAGAAGTGGAGTGGCCAGTACTGGAAGCAGTGCTCGTATGGATGCTGGCACTGCAGGCAGTGGCTTAACTCACTGCACCACAGAGCTGGGCCCTCTTCCTCCTGATTTCTAAAGGGGGATACGTGTGTGTGCGTCATAGGGTTGTGGATAGTAAATGAGTTAATAAGACACTGTCAAGAGTTCACACAGCTCCTTACCAATAAACGGCAGCTTAATTTTTCTGTCCCCTTTGTAAAGGATGCACTGAGGGGCGATTACGAGTCACATGAACAAGGTTCCAGCCCTTCGCTTGGAACTTTGGAAGTGAGACTCACTCAAAGATCTCAGCAAGTCAGGCAGTGCCCACTGAGCTCCTGCTGTGGTGGGATTGGAGTGGAGCCTGGGGTCCTATGCACGGGAAGGGCAGTGTGTCCCAGAGGAACTGAGAAAGGGGGAGGAGAGGTCGCACACAAGTCGGAGAGGGGAGACCTGGGAGTGGTGGGAATGGGGATGGCATCTGGTGGGAAGAGACTCTCCCAAGGAGCTCTTCCAAGCGCTGGGTGCTGTAGAATGTGTGGGCAGTGGCGTTTCCTGCGAGGGGCTGCCCAGCAGGTCAGGACCAGGAGTGGGCTCTGCTCCTGGGAGCCAGGTGCCTCCTCTCTGTTCTCTGGTGACCAACCTTGCTGGCCACGGGGCCTGATCCTGCCCCACGCTGTGTGGACAGCCACCCCTGAGCACCTTTTGGCGCCTGGCTCCTTGACAGAGCAAGCGCCCTCTTTTCCATCAAGAAGGAGTTTGGGAAAACACCGAGAGGACTCCGGGAATAGAGCAGCGCTGCCTGCTGTCCCCTCTGCCTACCCAGCCAAGTGCACGTCTCATACTTGAGATGCAGCTTAACTCACTTCTCCGTGTGGGGGACATTAGCTCCTTGAAATCATTGGGAGAAGAACTGAAACGAGATCGGAGGAAGGACCAAATTGCATATATCGTGTCCAGAGAGATCCATGCGATCGCACTGAACGTGGCCCTCGTTTTCTCCCACAGGGGAAGGTGGAAGTGGAAGCTGGGAAAGAAGGAATGAAGTTCGAAGCGAGTGCGTTTTCATACTACGGCGTGATGGCCCTGACAGCCTCTCCAGGTGCGTCTGCCTCCCGCCTGCCGGGCAGGGCTGTGTCTTGGGAAGGGAGGCCCCTCTGCCCGCGCCTTCCCTCCGTGCTGGCAGCTGTCCTCCGCTTGCTTTTCCAACTTTTTACTCAAGTATGTTATCCATGCAAAAATCCCCCCCACAAATTGTAGATAAACTATAGACACCTCCATGAGCTTTGGACAAACTGAACACAGCTGTGTAAGCCAGCACCCAGCTTGGACAGATGTCACCACAGAAGCCCCGTGTCCCCTGTGAGTTGCCACCCCCAGAGGTGACCACTGTCTGACTTAGCAGAGAATAGCTTTGTTTGGTTTTGAACTTGATACACGTGGTTACTGAGTGTGTGTCGCGTTGAGACCGGCTTCTCGTGCTCAGTGCCGTGTTTGTCATGTTCAGCCGTGTCGCGTGTGCGCCATCGTGTACGTGTACAACCGTGCGTTCATCTGTTCGTTGCTGATGGTTGTGGGCTTCATAACACAAGTGTATTCAGCTTCGGCTTCTGGAGGCTCAAAGGCATGGGTGGCTCTGGCTGCTGCTTGGCTCTGGTGTGTGTGTGCCGCATGGCAGGTGGCTCTCGGTGGCAGGAGCACGTGGGACTGGGAAGTCAAGAGCTGGGGAGTGGCCAGGCTTGTTCTGTGGAACAGTCAGCTTGGGAGAACTTGGCAGGATGCCACAGCAGGGGTGGGTGCCTTGTCCCAAGTCACTCTCGTTAGCCTCGGCTCCCACCTGAACACCTTAACCCTGTCAGAGGGCCAATCTCCTGTAAGCCGATGACCGCCCACTAGGCCCTACCCCCTCTCACTGTCTCCACGTGGGACCAAGCCTCAGAGACAGTTCAGCTCTGTCCTGACCACTGCATGGCGACGTGTGAATGCTGTGGTGGGTGTGGGTGTCTGCACTGGGTGGATCCCTAGCAGTGTGTGTGCCCTTCAGCGCTCGTCCTCCCGTGGCTGCCGCTGTGTGCCCAGCCCTCGGTGGTGGTGAGTCCTGTCCATGTGAGCTGCTCTGAGCGCTTGATTGGCTTTTCCCTGAGAGTCCCGAGCGTTACTGAATATTTGCTGCCGATGGCGAGCTCCTCTCATCTAGAGAGCTAGGCCACTTGAGTCAGCCAGCTAAGGGCTGGTGCGCCATAGGGACTGGCTTGCTTCTCTGAGCATTTTTCCAAGATGCCTGCAAGCCCTGTGTGTCCTAGGAAGACACACATACCTGGCGTGATGGCTCATCTCGGGGCCGGGACTGGAATGGTCTCTTCTGCCAGGCAAGCTTTATCCTAGCAGGATTAGGTCAGGCTGGTAAGCAGGAGCTGGAGTGCCACCTTGTGTCGGAAATATCAATGACAGCTATGTCGGGGGACAAGACCCTCGCAGCACACTGCGGCAGTCCCAGAGAGGGCACCGCCAGAAAAGTCTGGTGTCATTGGTCGTCATTTCCCATGCCACGGATGTCACCGTCCGCAGTTCAGGGAACCACCAGGAGTTCTCCCAGCTTCAGGCCGCCTCTGCCCCAGATGCGTCTGCTCCCTGTCCGGGCGCAGGTCTTTGAGTCCTGGGGCCATGGTGTCCCCATTATCAGCTGCTGACCAGCACCCTGTGGACATGGGCCTGTCTGGTCCCACTTCTTCAGGGCTCTGTGGTGAACTTGAAGGCAGCCTTTTTTTTTTTTCCCACTGCTTCCTAACTAGGCTTGACTGCACCTGGTCGCAGCCTCAGTTCCATCACACATGGTTGTGTGACGTTGAGAAAGGCCCTTGGTTTCCTCCTTACTAAAAGGACATACACTGTCACCTCCTGGGACACTGTAACATTTAGCGTGGAAGAGGGAAAGTCGGGTGGTGGTGTCAGTGTGGCTGTTTGTGACAGCCAACCTCGCAGGAGCTCAGGTGAGCAGAGCCAGGTCTGTACGGTGACCTTGAAGAGCTTGCACGTTTGTTGACTTCTCATCATGGAGCCCTTCATATTGAACCAGCGTGGACGGACAAACCCGAGTGGGAAGGCCAGGGCAGCCCGTCTGCGGGAGAGCCGCCGCCGAAGGGCAGCTGGCGTTCCAAAGCCGAGTGTTGTTTCACTTCACGACTCGGCTGTGGGATTTGTCCGCAGTCACTGGGAGGTGCGTGCACCATGCTGCGGGCCCATCCAGGTGAGGTTCTCTGGATGAAGGCCAGCTGTCTGGGAAAAGCCTACAATAATCCCTTCTCTGCGCCACGTGTTCGTGAGAGCGTTCACTCCCGCGGCGCTGTGGCTCCCTGGCCGAGGAAGCAGTGACAAGGATAACCCTCGTCTTTGGACTTGGGGAAATCTGGTGTGCCCTTCCTGACTGAATTTCCTCTACTTTGAAATTTGAAAGCACCCCAGGGCCATCATGACAGTGAGACCAGGAGTGCAAATTAGTGGGATGATTGCTTGCCACAGACAGGGCGGTGAGTGGCGGGGCGCGGGCGCCATGGGCTTGGGCCGTGCTCTGAGCACAGCTGACTCACAAGGAGCTCCTTTCGCGCGGCTATTTGTGGTGAATTAAGTCCTTAAGATCAGAAGCCCGCTGGGAGCAACAAACCCCAGCGGAGCGTCCTGGCTTCAGGAACTTCCTCAGTAAAGAAGGGGGTGAACAGGCTCCTCCGGCCTCGCCCTGCTCCCCTCTTCTGGAAAGCAGCGAGAGCTCTTTTGTGTGAACGGAACAGCCCGTCCGGCTTCGTGTTTCTGGACTCAAATCCGATGTAGGTGGAACAAGAATCGGCTCTGCCCTGATGACAGAGACCTCCTCTCTCGTCTTCTGATCCGGTCTCACCCTGTTTTTCTCCATTTTTCAGTTCCTTTGTCCCTGTCTCGTACCTTTGTTGTCAGCAGAACAGAGTTGTTAGCAGCAGGTTCTCCAGGTAATTCTGCATGTTTCCTTTTCATAATTCGCTTCCTTGCCTCCCCTTGACCCCAGAAAAGCCTGCTTGGCTGGGTCAGCTCCCCCTGTTTGGATAAGACCGTGGGCAGTTTTCCTCTGAGCCCTGAGACACTGAGGTTCTCTGACTTCATAGTGAGCTGTCCGGGAAAGGATAAACCTCATCAGCCAGCAGATGGCGTTTGCGAGACTGGAGAGGAATTCTGGGACATGGGCAGTGGTGAACCCTGGGAGGCACAGTGGTGCCCACACGATCCTGAGTGGCCCTTCCATCCCACCCGTACCGCTGACCTTAAATAGTCAGGTCAGCCGGAGGAGGCTGCTCGGGGTTCTGCCTCTGACTTCAGCGCATCCCGGGGGGTGTCGTTGGCAGAGGCCTGTAAGGATGCGCCTACAGATGCATTTGGCCGACAGCTTTTCTTCGTAAGCAAGAAAAATACCTCATCCACAGAGGCCTCCAGCATCCCTGTTTCTTTGATCCTTCCTCCAGCGTCCATGGGAACGGGGTGCGTGGACTTCTGCTCCCTGCCAGGCAGGTGGCCCCTGCGTCTCCCAGTCTCCCCTCTCTTTGTTTTGAAATCGGCGCTGTGCACATTCCTGCCACGCCGCGGAGGACCTCCCGGCGGGAGAGGGCAGCCAGCCTCGCAATGTGTCCACTCGAGAGAAGAGGAGAGGTTAATCTTGCTTTAATTAAAATGGCTGGGCTTTCCTACTTGGTAACACAGCTTTTCTGAATTTATTTTGTTCCATACAGCTTATATTTTTAAATCTGAATGATGAAATTGGCATTTCATAATTCAGACTCAGCAGAACCTTAAAATGCTGAGACGTGGTGGAAGAGGCAGCACTTGTCTTGGAAACCAATGCGTGCTGAAGCTTTGGAAAAAGCTCCGGTGTTTGGGGTGAGCTGGTGCTCGCAGCTACTTGAATCCAGCCGCCAGCACGGTGGTCACGTGTGTGTACAGATGCACCTGCATCCATGGGTGTTTGCATTTCCTCCCTCCCCATCTGATTTGCCTGCACCTGCTGCTCAGTTAAAATGTCCCAGAGGCCAGAGTGGAGCAACCGGCTGGTGCAGCCCAGGGAAAGAAAAGAAGGGCCATCTGCATTTTACTTTATCTGTGGACCTTGAGATTTCTCAACTGTGCTCACTCTGCCCAAGCCAGGAAAGAAAAGCCCAGTTGGTGGGTGCAGGCCCTCAGGGAGGCTGACACTGGGTCCTCAGATACCTCACGAGTGGGCGCTGAAGTACGGCAGGGATCCCAGCCTCTTCCAGCCATGGCTCCCAGGAATGTTTCATTCCTGCATGCTGCCAAAAAGAAAGAATTCCTAGGTGGGATGGGTAAAATAAAGCAAGACAAAAAGCGAGAACACAGTTCTGGGAAGGCAGGGAGGAATCCAAATGGAAGTTTTTCCTGTAATCATTGTCATGAAACTTCGTACACATGTGTGCAGCGAAACATGCCTGCAGCTGCGGAGCAGCCACCCTGTCTTCATGCTGCACGTTCCTCCTCGCCCATCTCGCCCGCCTGGACCCCCCGCTGGGGGGCATGACGCGGAAACACGGCCGGGGCCGCCTTGCTAAAATGCAGAGCGTCACTGGCCCCCAAAGCCGCCGATCGTCTGTGGACCTGCAGATTATTATTTTAATTATTGCTGGGACTCCATTTGAGGCTCTCAATAGTGAATTGAAACCAAGGGTTGTGCACCTGCTGACCCTGCCGGGTGCCTGTGGAGCTGCACCAGTGCTCCTGGAAGCCGGCCTCTTTCTTGTGGCCGTGACTGTGAGGGCAGAGAGAGGGCAAGTCCACAGAAACAATCTGGACACTCGTGTCTCATGTTGGAATGCCCAGTTTGCGTCTCGGCTCCTCTGCTGCTGATCCAGCTTCCCGTCACAGCTTATGGCCCAAGTAGCTGGGTCCCTGCCACCCAAATGGGAGATCCTGAATAGAGTTACGGGTTTCTGACTTTGGCCTGGTCCGGCCCTGGCTGTTGCAGGCATTTGGGGAGTAAACCAGCAGGTGGAAAATTCATTCCCCACCCCCTCCCCCCGCCTTCCAGATAAAATGAAAATCAGTAAATGAAAGTTAAACACCAGAGGGCAGGAGCAGGCATTTGGCTCACTGCTCAGGACCTCTGTGTCCCCACATCGCCTGTGTTTGGTTCCTGCCTTACCCCCAATTCCAGCTTCCTGACACAGACTCTGCAGGCAGCCGTGGTGACTCGAGCAGTCGGGTCCCTGCCATCCGCGTCGAGACCTGGGTTGAGCGCGTGGCTCCTTGCTCCAGCTGTAGCCCGAGACCCGGCCCTGCCCATGGCAGGCTCTGGGGAGGCCAGCAGGAGGGAACTCAGGCTGAATTAATTAATTAAAGGAAACAACAGCAAAGCAGTGGGTTGGGAGGAAGCTGACTGTGAGTCCAGACACAGCACGGACCAAATGGTGCTGTGCTCCCTCTCCGTCAGGACAAAGTAGCAAGGAGCTGGAGGCCTCGGGGTCTCCTGCCAGCGCTTGGGTCTGGTCAGCAAGGAAGGTGCCTTTCGGGGCTTGGTCTTGCTAAACTTCAGATATCAGTGCCTGAAAGTGGGCGCTGTGAGAGGCGTCTGTGGAAACAGTGGTGGGATTTGGGACTGAAGCCTGGGGGTGTGGTGGGATCCCTTGTTGGAAAGCCTTCGTCACGAAGGTAGGCACACGGCAGTGAGGTCTGGGAGGAAACGAAGAGGAAAGAACATGAAATGTTAACGAGGCGCATTTATCGGGCGCTTACAGGTGTCAGGTGTGTGCCAAGCGCTTTACGTGACCTTGTTTTTAACCCTCACCAGACCTCCTGAGGCGGGGCCTGTTACCACATTTTACAGATGAGCAATCTAGAGCTTACAGTTCAGATCCTCTTTTTTTTTTTTTTGACAGGCAGAGTGGACAGTGAGAGAGAGAGAGACAGAGAGAAAGGTCTTCCTTTGCCGTTGGTTCACCCTCCAATGGCCGCTGCGGCCGGCGCACCGCGCTGATCCGATGGCAGGAGCCAGGTACTTATCCTGGTCTCCCATGGGGTGCAGGGCCCAAGCACTTGGGCCATCCTCTACTGCACTCCCTGGCCATAGCAGAGAGCTGGCCTGGAAGAGGGGCAACCGGGACAGAATCCGGTACCCCAACCCGGACTAGAACCCGGTGTGCCGGCGCCGCAAGGTGGAGGATCAGATCCTCTTAATAGTTCCATTCTGCTAGATATAAGACATTCATAAGTTATAATTTGCCTTGTTCTCTTAGAAGGTAAGTGGAAGCAAAAGGAAGAGCTATTGCTGAGTTTTATTATCTTATTTAATTGAGAAGCAGAAAGAGAAGAGAAAACTCCTGTCTACCGGCTTTACTCCCCAGATGCCGGGGCCGGGAACTCGATGCAGGTCTGTCACGTGGGTGGTAGGACCCCAAGAACGTAAGCCATCACCTCTGTCTTAGCAGGAAGCTGGAGTCAGGAACCAGAGCTGAGACTCAGACCCAGGTACTCAGACATTGGATGCTGGCATCTTAACCGCAAGGCCAAGTGTCCACTCCCTTAATATTGATTTAACAATGGAAAATTTGTGACATGATAATTATAGACATGAAAATTATAGCATGAAAATTTCAGGAGAAAGTGAACTCATCATCTGAGAGTCCTAGAGTGCTTATTTTTTTTTAAGCATTTATTTTATTTATTTGAAAGAGTTAGAGAGGTAGAGACAGAGAGAAAGGTCTTCCAACCGCTGGTTCACTCCCTAGATGGCTGCAACGGCTGGAGCTGCGCCGATCCAAAGCCAGGAGCTTCTTCCGGGTCTCCCACGTGGTTGCAGAGGCCCAAGGACTTGGGCCATCTTCTGCTTTCCCAGGCCACAGCAGCGAGCCGTATCAGAAGAGGAACAGCTGGGAATGGAACTGGCGCCCATATGGGATGCCAGCGCTTCAGGCCAGGGCTTTAACCTGCTGTGCCACAGCGCTGGCCCCAGAGTGCTTATGTTTTATTCTAAATGTCCTCTCAGCAAACAGAGTTACAAGGTCAGGTGGAACCTCGAGCAGCCTTCAGAATGAGAGACTTGGGGAGAGCTGAACTCCATTCTTTCTAGAAAGGGCTACTTCAGATAGCAAAGGAACAAGAGTGCCTTAAAGCCTGGCCTGTCGCTTGAAGTTAGGGCAGCCTTGGCCATGGCAGCACCCTTTCTCAAGGTGAGTGAGAGAGGACCACCTCTGGGGGAGCTTCTACCAGGGCTGCCCTGCAGAGAGGAGCTGTCCCGGGGCCTGCCACAGCCCTGAGCCTGTGCAGTGTGGCTGCCCCTAGTAACGGGCGCACCATCTAGTTGATGAGAAAAGCAAACGTGGAAGCCCCCTTGGGAAGGGAGTGGGTTTATTTTTAATGGAACTTAGGTTAGCAGCTACAGCAGTACTCCTCCCGAGCAAGACTAATGTGTTTGAATTTTTGTTCACTCAATTTTAATAAGAGTGCAAAATCTGATGAAAGAATCCGTTAGCACCCGGGATAACTTCAACTTTTCAAGGTCTTTTGACACCTCCTAGTGTTTGTGAATTCCTGAGACATCCTTGCGCTGTCTGGGGGATCTGACTGGGATCAGAGACGTAAGAAGTTTGGTTTGGCTGGGGGTGTGGCGTGAGCAGGCAGCAGTGTCCCAGCCCCGTGGAAGCGCGCACTGCCTGGCGAGTGGCCCCGGGAGCCTTTGCTTCTAGCAGGGCGGGGAAGCCCGGCCGCCTCCTGGCCCACGGCGGGCACGCAGAGCTGCTCCGGCTCGGCCTCGCGCTGGCCTCGGCTTCGTGGGCGGCCTCGCACCGGAAGTGGGCGTCCCCTGGCGCTGAGCGGGGGCGCGAGGACTGGGCTTGCGTGGAAGCTCTTGCTTGAAAAATACGAAGAGCTGACTCTGTCGACGATGTCTGCTTCGGCTAACAGGTGGTTCTTCCCCTCTGGTCTAGGTGAAAACAAGTCACCTCCCCGCCCGTGTGGCCTGAATCACTCGGACTCGCTCAGCCGCAGTGACCGGATGGAGGCGGTGACCCCGACGCTGGGGAGTGGCAATAACCAGCTGGGCTCCTCGTTCCTGCAAGTCTACGTCCCCGACTACTCCGTGCGAGCCCTTTCTGACCTGCAGTTTGTCAAGGTGAGGGAGGAGGCTGGGCCCGCAGGGGCCGCCCTGCCCACAGCGAGGTGGGTGTGTGGCGCCCCGGCCGCTGCACGGAGCTCTCCCGTGATTACTTTGGGGGTGCCGCGAGGCTGGGAGAAACACGCATCTCCTTGGCTTTCCCGGATGAACGTCCAAACCACACGTGGCACCTGCAGGGAAGGGGCGGGGACGGGGAGGAAGACCAAGGCTCCTCAGGTCTCGAGCTCATGGTGCCCTGGCAGGACCGGGGTGGGAGGCGCCCCTCTCCTCCGTCGAGTTGGGAAACAAGCCGGCTTTAGCTGGTGGAACCCATCTCCATTTTCTGGTCTCTGAGCTTCTGAGACACAGTGGGAAATGGGTGCCAAAAGGAAGACGCGACTTTGTTCGCCAGAGTCAACTTGGACTTCAGAGGCGGCTCCGTGTGTCCTCCAGGATGGCTTCCTCCCGAGAAGCGGCCGCGGGCGACTCGGGGAGTGAATGTGTGGCTCCGCGGAGACAGGGACCCTAAACTAAGCGCCTCTCGGTTTGTTTTCTGTGCTGTGTTCCGGCCCCAGATCTCCAGACAGCAATACCAAAACGCCCTGATGGCTTCCCGCATGGACAGAACCCCTCAGTCCTCGGACAGTGAGAACACTAAGGTTGAATTGACTCTTACCGAGCTGCATGACGGGTTGCCCGACGAGACGGCCAACCTGCTCACCGAGCAGAACTGTGTGGCGCACAGCAAGGCCAACCACAGCCTGCACGGCGAGGGCGCCATCTAGCGGCGGGGCCGGCCCGGCCTGCCCGTGACTTGGTCAGTGGGAACCTGTGTGCCGCGCTGCAGCCCGCGCCATTCCGAGACCAAAGACTTCGTCCCCTCGCCGGAAGCGGAGGAGGAGGCCGACGGCCAGGGGAGGGATGGACGGCCGAGACGCGAGAGCCGCAGCCGGGGCGCGGCGGCCACGGGGCTGCGGAGGAACTGCTGCCCGGATAGAATCACGTTTATTTTTTCAGCTGTACCTTTTACCATTATTCACTGTCCTCCTCCCTCGAGTTGCATGAAGTTGAAAATGGTTGCGATTTATTTTTTCAAGAGATCATGTTTTTTTTAAAGTGTCTTTTGCAGCGTTTTGAGTTGTTCTGTCGGAACTCTGCTGTGAGCCCTGACGGGACCCTGAGAGCGCGGACTGGCCGGCCCGGCCCTCCTCTTCCTCTGTGCCCCAGCGGGTGTCGCTGTCGAACTTGATGGCCCAATGAAGCAAACCTGTCACTGCAGACGCTGCCAGTCTCTGGTCACTGTGGGGTGTGGTCCGGCAGGGCCCTGCTGCGCTCAGAGCCCGCGTGGTTCTGAGCTGGACGCGGGGCGCTCCCCTTTCCCGCACAGGGCGCAGCGTTGGCCTGCGGGATGTGGCTTTGCTCCTCCCACCCTAAGGAATTTTTTCCACCGAAATGAATGCTAATGAATCTTAAACCCAGGGTTTATCATTGGCAAGGGGCCGCTTGACTTCATCCCCGCATTCCGCCCTCCCCCGGGGCAACCCAGGACGCTGCTACACAGATGCCAAACGCAAACCTCCCCAGGGTTTCGCGGGGCGGGCGGGTCCGGAGAAGCTCCGCCCTGCGCCCAGGGGCGCTGCTGGACCTGGGGCTTGCCAGCCTGCCTTCCTCAGCGGTCCTCTCTCCGGTGCCCCTGGGCCCAGGCCTGCGTGCCCGCCTCCTCGGTTACAGCCAGAGAGGCTGCCTGTGTGGCCAGCAGGGCTGGTTCGGCCCCAGACAGGAGCTGAGAAACCAAAAGTGCGCTGTGGGCGCGCCCGGGCTCGTTGTGCGTGGGAACCGGAGCCTTAGCGGTGCTGGGTGTGCGCGCCGCCTCCCCGGCCCCAGCTGGCAGACGGCGGCCTCCCGGGCCCCTTGGTCCGAGGTGCAGTATCGCTCTGGGAGGCGCCAGGCCCTTAGGGAAGGACCAGCCTCTCTCGGTGACCTGCGGGACCCCCGCTGTGAGGCTCCCCGGGCAAGTGAAGCGGTCACTTCCTAACACGCCTCTGGCTGAGCGCAGGCCAGTGTGAGGAGGGTGCCACGGGCGGTCTCGCCCCTAACACCTGCCCGCCCCCGCCTCGTTCCCCGCCGCCGTGCTGGGCAGCCAGGTCCCCGGCCCCCAGGAGCTGTCCTCACGGCCTCTCCCGGCCGCCTCTCTATGCGCTCCCCTAGCGGAAGGAGCCTCTGGAATCAGTCCACGCACTGGGGCGCCTTTGTAATCCCCGGGGAGGAGGAGTCCGCGCAGGGTACCCGCTGACGCCCTCTGCTGGCGGGAGACGGCACCTTTCTCCCTCTGCCCCGCAAAGCCGCCTCTCAGAGGAGCCCAGCGGCGGCAGGTGGCCTTTCCAAGGCCGGCGTCTGCTCCGGGTGGGGGGAGGGCCAGGCCCCATGCCCTCTCTGGAAACCTCCAGAGTGCTTGAGCGGGGAGGAGCGGCGTGGGGGCCTGGGCCCTTGGTGTCTGCGAGGCTGAGCGGGGAGCTGCCGCCTAGGCCCAGGTCCTGGTGGCCTCTCTTCTGCGGTGGCCTCTGTGGGCACGGGCGGGGCCGCCTCTCCTGCACAGCCACTCGGGCGTCCTGGAGGCTCCCTGGGACCTGGGGTCCTAGTTCCAGGTGTTCCCGAGACGCTGTTCGCCTCTTGCGTCTTTTTTCCAATCAGGGGCTTGCCCCTCCTGTCGGCAAGTGCCCTTCCGTCCCGAACCAGGTCCAGGATCGTTTGTTAAACTCTGGGGAAGACAACAGCTTAAGGTTTGTGTGTGTGACATTGGGGCGCTTAATGGTCTTGCTCAGTGGGAATGTGAGAGGGGCCCTGTCCAGGTGTTCCCCCCGCCCGCGGGGAGGGAGCAGCACCTGTTTCCCGTTCCCGGTGTTATTTCAAGGAACTTTGGTGCAGATGTTGATGCGGACAGTCACTGCCTTGCTGCCCGCCCCCCAGTACCAGGCAGGACCAGTGGAGATGGGGAGCTACAAATAGAACTGCGTTTTCCTTAGGAAATGGAGCAATGAGAATTTGAGCTCAGCAGGGCCCGCGAGCTGTCCTCAGGCTGTTGGAGCGGGCCCTGGCGGGTGACCTCCGCCGCCTCTGGCACCTTCTGACGGCCAACCAGGAATCAGTGCTGTCCTTGCCGTGCCGGGCCCAGGGTCGAGGTCTCTGGCAACCAAGGGTCCAACACTGTTCCGCAGGGGTGACCCCAGGCAGAGCACCCTAGCCCGGCACAGGGAGCTTCAGGCAGGAGGAGACCAGGGAGGGCTGCCTTTGGGTGCTGTGCTCCAGGCCCACCCTCCCCATGCCATGCTGCCTTAGTCGGGCCGACCGACGACCGGGCAGGGGGTTGAGGGCAGGGCGGGGGCTGGGAGGCTGCGGGGCGCCAGTACTGGCTTCCCTGCTTGGGAGAGCCGGCCTCGTCCTGAGCCCCTGAGCCGGCCGCGCCCGCTCTGGGCCAGCGGTGCTTCTGTGCGGCAGGGGATTGGGTGAGCTGTAGGTTACCCCAGAATCAGAGATGCAGGGAATGTTGAATACGCGAATGGGCTGGAATTCAGGAGCTCCTGGTGAGAATTTCTCAACGAGCAACCTAGTCAGCGGGTTTTTGTACCTCAGGGCCGTTTGCACGTCTTTATCGTACGTCTGTAAACCTCGTGTCTGGGGCTGAGATGAGTGAGGGGCCAGTGGTGCGCGAGGCGGAGCGGAGGCTGACGCGGGGTTGGGGGGCCGCCATCCTTGAGTTTTGTGTGAGCTGTGGGCTTTCCTCTGCCTCCCGCTCAGCGCCGGGGGCCGGGCGGCAGCATCCATAGGCCCTGTCCCTGCCTCCGTCTGACACCTGCGCTTGGCCCAGCTCAAGGCCGCTTCCTCTCTCTCCGCTGGAGCTGCTGGGGTCGTCTCAGCTGGAATCGCTAAGTAGCTGTTGAGGGCTGTGCTTCAAGCAAGACAGGGAATGAGAGGTTTCAGCGGAGAGAGCGCAGCTCTGTGTGTGTGTGTGTGTGTCGGCCTCAGATCCAGCCCGTGCTGGGACAGAGCAGCGTTTCCGGGTTTCCGTGTCCACTGAGGCCAGAGCAGGTGGGCAGAACTTGGGGTTCTGTCTTGCCTTGGCCCACATCTCATTCACATGGAGTCTCTGAGGGAGGGACTCTCGGGCCAGGATTCGCTGGCACAGTCCCCTGAAGCCGTGTGTCAGGCGGGCCAGGTGGCGGGCTGCTCTCACGCAGGGAAGTTGGGGCGCGCGCGGGCTCTGGCTTCGCACCCCCCAGGGCCCAGCCCCGCTCGTGCGTCCTCGCGCCCCCGCGCCCCGTGGTCTGAAGTGCGCTCTGAAGGCGGAGTTTGGCGGTCCGGTGACTTCCCTGTTCCTAGAGTCTTAAGTCCACGAGTATATATGCTTTATTTTATATTATTTATTATGTACATAGGCCTCTCCCGGTACTGCGTCATCTGTGGTAAAGCCCCCACGCGTGGAGCCCGCGGTTCCACGCCCCTCAAGCCCAGGGGCAGGGCGGTGGCGCGTGGGTCTTACTGACAGGTTGCTGCTCTGACGTTGGCGCCGGCATCTGCGCCCCCTCGCGTTAGGCCCGCCTCTTCCTGGTGACCAGTGTCGGGAGGTGGCTGGCGGTGGTCTCCGACCTTGTGCAGAGGCTCGTGGGTCCCTCCATGAAGCGTTTCAGAGGCGCTCTGGGTGCCCGGGCCTCGTCCCCTGTGCACTGGTGCCGTTGTGGCTGTGAGACCGGCTCCGCCTTCCTCACTCGGCCCTCCCCGAGCCCAGAAAGCGGCCTCTGCCTCTCCCTTCAGGCTGCAGAATGTGAGTCTGGACCTCGGACGCTGCCTGCCCACGTGGGCTGTTCTATGCCTTTTCTTGGTTTTGAGGTGCAGTGCCAACTCTGTCTTGGCCCTCAGATCAGCCCTGCCTTGCGTCTGGCGTCACCGTCCGCAGCCCTCGCGCTGTATCATAGTGTTCGCTGCAAGCATTTGGCGCTTCCTGAACACAGCATTCAGAGCTGTGGACGCAAACCCAGGGAAGCAGATGCCACAGATGGGGCTCGTCAGCTGCTTGTCACGATGAATGCGTTTTATAACTCGAATGATGTTGTAGATTTACAGTCTTATTTATTTTGTACCAATTTATTTGTAAATTCTGTGATTGTTTTTAAGAGGTTTTATTTGTTCTGCTGAGATAAATGATGATTTTTCTGCTCACCCTTCTAGCAGACGTGTGTTCCCTCTTTGCCCTTCCTCTGTGTCGCCACCCCCCCCCCCCATCAGCTCGTCCAGCCTCGCTGCACTGCCCAGGTCCACTGGCCTGGACCTCAGCGTGGCGGCACTGCAGGGTCTCGTGTTGCAGAAGCGGGTGCCGGCTCCCGGGACGGCTGATTCTAGAGGGGCGTCCTCTCTGGCAGGTCTGCAGTCTGTCTAGGTAAGGACGCCAGCTGCTAACAGCACACACTTCAGCTGGGCAGGTGCCTCCAAGGTCTCTCCTAAGCAAGACCAAAAGCATCCTTCGGGTTGACATGGCTCCTGGAGATGAGAAGGGCTGTGCAGGGCCTCCTGGCTGAGGGCAGCCTGGGAGGAAGGTGGCGCGGGCGAGGACGGGCACCCTGGCGTCACACACACTCAGCACTCGGGCGAGGCGCATCAAGAGCAGCAGCTGACAGCTGTCATCCAGAGTGGGTGACCCCCACCTCTCCCCACCCCACCCGTCCTTTCTGTGCCCAGGGCCCCTCCTGGACTACCGGGTGTTGCTGTTGTTGTTTAGGTTTATCTTACTCATCTGAAAGGCAGAGTTGGGGGTGGGCTGGACAGTTAGGTCTTCCATATTCTGGTTCACTCCCCAAGTAGCCTGACTAGCCAGGAGCCTGGAACTCCCTCCGGTCTCCCACATGGGTAGCAGGGCCCCAGGCACTCGGGCCATCTTCTGCTTTTCCAGGCGCATTAGCAGGGAGCTGGAACCGAAGTGGAACAGCTGAGCTCAAACTGTACTCACGTGGGATGCTGGCTTCCCAGGCGGCAGCCCCTGCATCTTTTTGGAATTTTTTCCCACCATTGTTAGTCTCTGCTTTACGTTCCAAAGAGGATCATGCCATCAGAATTTGACCTCTTGACTGGTCCCATATAGTCCCCACTGTCATTTATTTAACCTTGACCTCTATAGCTGATCCTACTTTTATTTGTCCTGTAGATGGAGACATTTCAGTGAACTGTTGGCAAGCCTGTCTCTGGGCCGCTGCCTAAGCCCCTCTCCTGTCTCCCCAGTGTTGTTAGGCCGCTTCTGGAAGTAGCTTTGAGACGTCCCCTGCGTCCCGCAGGGGACCCAGGAGCCTGGTACCCCCTGAGGAGCAGGCTGGGGAAGGCAGCGGTGCCTCCCACTCGCCCCCAACTCCGGCTTTGGCTGCCGTCTCTGGCTGCACACACTCAGTGTGGCGGTCCCTGCCCTACGGAGGAGTAGCTGTGCCTGTCCTCTCCCTGCATCGGCATGAGCTCACACACGGGTCAGTTCATTTCTAACCTTGATCTTCATGTGCGCACAAAAATCCTGCTCCCCGGAGGCTCTTCCCAACTCTGTACGAGGCAACTACTGATCAGAGGAGCCTGTAGAGAAAGCGATCGACACACAGCCTGGAGCTGCTTTCTGGAAACTTACTTGCCCTTTTTGAAATGAATTAAGTTTAAAAACCCGATTCCTATGAAAGCCAAAAAGCTGACTTCCATTAGATGATAAATAAACTCTGGCTTTCCTCGTGTGACTGTTTCATCATTGCCCCCGAGGGCTTCATGTCTGCTTTTCCCAGAATTCCATTCCACGGCGGGCACTCCGCTGCTGGCCGCCGTGAGGCAGAGGAAGCAAGTTGCTGGGGAAGACTGAGGGACTTCGCTGAACTGGGGGGTCACGGGGTCCTGCCCAAACCTGCACACCCAACCGGTCCCCACCTCCCCTCTGGTGCTGCCGACTGGTGGACCATGAGTCCAGACCCAAATGTTGCTTATTTCAAAATACACTAAGTTAAAGATTACCTCCAGTGAGAACCCTTCCCCCCCAAAATAGTCAATGAGCATTTTCCTGGGCTGGAAGGTTTGCTTGGCAAATCCTCTTTCCAAGTATCGTAGAACTTGGGAGATGGGAAAGGACTCGGCCGTCTCCCATGGGGGTGGGGGGAGAGGGCTGCGCACTGCCTGGGCTCCAGTTTGTATGGGAAGGTTCACTCAGGCCCGGCTCCATGGGAGAGCAGAGCATGCTTGTACCTAATGTGAACCATGAAGCAGTGAATCTAACCCACTTTCTTTCTCTAATCAAGGAGAGCAAAGGTGTGTTATGTGAACAAAAAGAGGGACAAGACTGAACACTATTCATTTTGTTTGAAAGTAGCAAATATAGATTGAGACTTCCAGGGAGAGAATAAGCAAGTTCAGTTACAAGCATTCACAGAGGGTCTCGGCTGCTGCATGGTCAGCAGGGGGTGTGCGCGGCGGAGGCACCTGTGGTGTTCGTGCAGAGCGCACGTGCCAGACTCAGAGGCCCACAGTGCACCACTGACAGCAATCTAATGGGACTGCCTCCCCTAACAGAATGCTCAGTGGGGGGCTCCGTTTTTTGAAACGCTACACCCTTTTTGGACATCTTTGTCAGGTTTCTGTAGCCCTGGGATGCTGTGTGTGAGGACAGGGAGAGGCAGGGGGAGCTGAGACGCTGTGTCTCCTTCGGTGAGCGAGTGCACTTTCTAAAAGGCGCATCCTGCTGCTTCCAGGTCCTCGGCCGCTCGGCCGCGATGGCACCGTGCTGCTTGCCCGGGATGGTGCCACGTAGGTTCTGGAAGCTGCCTGGCCCTGCTTCCTGGCTGCTGTCCGTGTGCACATCGTCCCTGCTCCTTGCTGTACCGCAGTTTTCCTCCATCCTCAAGGCTGCTCAGGCAGCTTCGTGGCAGGGATGTCGTCATCAGGGCCGCTCGCAGTTACTGTTTGAAATTGCTCCCTAAGAGGAAAAGCTTTAAGAAGAGCTGACGGCCTAGTCCCCAGGAAAGAATGTCGTGAGCAAGCTCGAGTCCTGAACCAAGCCCCGTGAGGAGTGCACCGTCCACGGTGTGGCAGCAGCTGGGTCATAGTGATCATGTTTCCCAGCATCAAAGAGAGGTTACATAGTTTCCGTAACGTGGAATGTGGACAAGATTCCTACCCTAGAGCAGACTTAAGTACGCGGTTGTTTGTCTCAAGCTATTTGTGGTGAATAAGCACAGCATTTAAAAATGCCCAGGCAGCCCCGGAGAAAACTGCAGGGCTTAAGTTGTTGACAAAAATATTTCTTAAATAAATAAATCTGAGTTAGAAATATCTAAATATGGGCAAAGTACTTTTTAAACCTGACCTGTAACTGCATGTAGCTTTTACATGTGAGTGATTTCTTAAAAACAGCGCGACTGCGACAAGTAGTTGTAGCTATCAGTTATTACTGTTGGATTAAAACCACTTCCTAAAAGCATCTTAGGGCACACGGGGCTTGCTCATGACTTCAGGTCTTAGACTTGTGCTTCGTGAGGAGACCATCTTGGGCCTAAAAGCAGGACATTAATCTTCCTCGGCTTTCCACGACTTTCCTGAGATCCGCCCTCCGAGCTTCCGTGGCCATCTCTGCAGATGGTCTTCCTTGCACAGGGTCCACTGTGTCCCCAGCTGCCAGCCACGCCAGGGTCCCTGGGAGCCAGCACGTGCTGACAGCTGCGAAGCCCACAGAGTGCCTAGTGTTCTAAAAAGCCTACAAATAAGGAGTGTTCCCAAACTAACGAAACAATTCTCAAGATCTATCAACTCAAGGTCTAGAATTCTCCTTTCTTAAAAATTAAAAGCATACATTTTAAGTTCAGGTTCCTTAATCAGTGGCAACAGAGAAACTCAGAATTCCTGTTTGGAAAAGGCCAGCACTGGGTTCCCCGTGAGAATACTCCGAGAAGCCCGTCTGTTCCGGTTCGTAGGCGTCTTTGGCTCTAATAGTACATGCGGAGGGGATTTCAAAGTTCGTAGGAAAAGAGGAATTAAAAGATGTTTGTTTTGGTGTAAAAACCGTTTGTAATTTGTGCACATCCGGTGGCCCTGGAGGCAGCCATGACCATGGGCACACTCGGTGCAAGTGCACGCTGTTCACTTCTCAGTCTACCCAGAGAATAACCCTGCTATTCAACTCTGAGAAGTAGGGAACATTAAAGCCAGGCGATCACCTGGACCCTGCTCTGCAGGGGAAATGTGTGCATGTGATGCTGCGCTGCAGCAGCTCTGAAGCTGTAGTCACTTAGAAATCGAGACACTTTAATCACGTCAGGGCCATATCTTTATCTTAAAATAATCATGGGGGTAACTGTAATTTTAAAACAAGGATGCATCTAATTGTTACTTGCAATAACATTCTAACCTGATTCCTACCTAAAAGCCAAGTAGGAAGGCACTTCAAAAAGTTCATGGAAAATAATACACATTTTCCTCATAATATTCCAAAACCTTTTTGGAGACGCCACATCTCTTCCCAGTAGACGCTGGTCAGGACGCTGTCTCTCGGCAGGGCTTGTAAAGCTGTACGCAGGGAAAGCAGGGAGGCACAGGTCCTTGGCTACCTCACTGCGGTGCGCTCCCTGCTATTAAACAGATTTTTCTTAAAGCCTCACCTCCTGCTGCATGGAAAACTATGAAAGCGCGTTGAGGCTCGTGAGGATTACAGGTGTGAGCATGTGAGACTGCATCCTGCTTGAATACTCACTCTTTATCAAGAGATCTGAGCATGTTTAGCAACTTTTGAAACTCTGTATTTCTTTAAGACAAGAGAATGTCACCCTGATTGATAGCACTAAGCCAAACCCAAGCCCACTTAAGACCAGCAGCTGTTCACAGTTGGGCTACAAAAGGTGGCGGAGTCAGTGTTAGAAATGTTACTCTTTATTGAACTCTAGAGCAGCTCGTCTACCCTCCCCTGCTGACTAAGGACAACAAGAATGGAAGAAGGGAGATGAAGGTCAAAGTTACACCACTGTTAAAGACACTGCAACAACTCCACTGCACCTGGTGAGGCAGTCACACACCCTGTCACACAGTGATGATTCCCTCTCGTCCAGAACAAGTGGCTTCCCAAGGGATTTGGAAGTGAATTTAGTCACACTGATTGCGCCCTGCTCTGGCAAGGGCCTGGCTTACGAAGCCTCTCCCGGTCCTCCAGTGCTCGGCTTTAAACTAGGCAGTCACCTCCATAGGACAGACACCTTGTTCTGGCGGCCGGAACCAGAGCTCGACCCCGACACGAGTGTGTCACTCAGGCTGGGGTGCGCTGGAAGAAGGTTCTCTTCTTGTGTTCTGGGGCTTGCTCTTTTGGCCTCTCTCTCTACAGATTTATCACCAATGAGAAGGATTGTTTTGAGATAACAAATAAGCATTTGTTCCATCAACCTAAAAAAATACAGAAAGGATGAGGACTTCGGCTTCCAGAGCACCTGCCGTCCACTCCACGTCAGCCCTAGAGCAAGCGGAGACTATTTCTGCAAAGCCACTACAGAGCGGCAGCCCCGCCAGAGCTGCCGGGACACCTGAAGGCTTACAAAAGGAAACTTGACCTTAACAGAAGACATTTCATAATGGAAACAGTGTATTTCCACTGATACACAATACTGTGTAATTCACTGAAAAAGTGGGATTTTGGAGCAATAGCACAGTTTGTAACAGGACAGCGTCCTCTAAGACCCTTAACCCTTAATGTATCCAGGCACACTAATGACGAAAAAGACAAGGAAACAGTGTCACAAGCCACAGTGAAGCCACGTGCATGCAGTTCAGCCTGACTTTACCCTTTCTTCCAATACAGCCTCCGATACAACTCTGATTCATCTGCAAAGAGTATAGATACACAGCTAAAACAGTCTCTCTGCCCCGACGTACCTTTGATGGAGCCCCCCTCCTCCCCAGTAGAACCCAAACAGGGACCTCCTTTGTTCCTGTGAGTCCTGCAAGAACTTGTTCAATGGGCACTCAGAGTTTTGGTGTTCCTTCTTACTCTTCCTCCTCTTCCTCCTCCTCATCATCGTCTTCGTCGTGGCAGTGTGTAATTTCCTGGGGGGCCAGCGGGAAGAGGTTGGGAGGTTTAATCTCACTAATCGACCGTGTTAACTGGTGCCGCTTGTAATCGGTGTCTTTGAAATCCACTGATGTGCGGTTCCGGGTGGCGAGGGGAGATTCCATCTCGTTGATATCCACGTGTGTGTGTTCCACCGTTGATTCATGAGGCATCTAGAACAAAGCAGGAAGCTCAGAAAACGGGCAGAGCAGAACAGCTGCTTCCCAAAATCTGATCCCTCCCCCCAGGCAGCCAAGCAGAGCTACAACTATAATGGACCAGGAAGGAGTCAAGTTTAGGCACAGAACCTGTTCTCTCTCCCTGCCCCATGTCCAGCTAGTTTACTACAAACTAAAACCATCAGAAGAGAGTGAATTTTTTACTTTCACAGCAAAACAGAAAAGCTGATCAATACCAGAACCAATACCAGAACATAGGAATAGAAAAACCACATTCCTTTGAATTAGTACTAACAGGAAAGTCTTCACCACTGAGATACAACTGTAAATAGCGCAGACTGCAGAGTGAAGCTGTCCTAACTCCTTTTCTGGATCATACTTCCTCAAAGCCCCTTCCTATGCAACCATGTCCTCTGTGCCAGCCCCACAGGGCTGCCTGTAGATCTGGGCCTGAGAGTATATCTGAACTGTAAACAGTAACTTGAGGCTGTAGCCTTAACTCACCAAGACATGGGCAGCTCTGAAGAGGTAGCTGAACGGGTAATACAGCAGATTGATGAAAGACGCCGCATAGAGATCGGCGTAACGCATCACTTGACTGGCAAAGAGTGTCTGCCTGGAGCCACTGCGGAACAGGCTTCCCATCATCCCATAGCACATGTCCATGTCATGAGTCACTTTCTAAAGACAAAAACCAAGACTGACCGTCAGCTCATTTTAGTACTTCCTGAGCACCAGTTACGTGGCAGTCCCTGTACAAAGCCAAACTACTGTCCAAGTTTTCTCACAAGTCCTATTTGGATACCTTAATACGTCTCTGGATGGAACTAATGTCTGGGCGCTCATTGCTACTGCTATCAAGGTGCCTGAAGAGAAAAGAAAAATCCCCAGTGAAAATCTCCAGAAAGGACTTTGTTAAAATGTGATTTCAGGGGAAGAAATTTTAGAATTAGGGAACTTACTTGTAGAGTTCAGCCAAGAAGATATCCAAACTCTGAAGCTCTTCAAAAAGTGCTGATTCAGGTTTGCAAGGAAAAGGAAGAATGTTTTAAAAAAATAAAACACCCACTTTTAAACTACTGTTAAAACTAAAGTGAAAGGTTACACATACAACCAAAAAGCACAGCCTACGCTAACATGCTATGGGTGAGTGTATAAACTGCCCTCCTCCTCTCCCCAGGAGAGCCCACCCACTGCGGTCCTGCTTGGAGTGGGGCAGCCGATGACCACCTGCCACTCTCCCTGCCGGCTGTACACTCCCTGAGCTTGCCGAGTGCCAGTTCCAACTCGGTCTCAGCTGCAAATGCTAACAGTTCCATTTTCAGACGAAGAATTAAGAATTTAGAGTCAGAGATGCAGGAAGTAGCAGAGCCAAACCACCTTCATTTCTGAAACTCCATAGGTAGAAAGCTGATAACAGGCTAGCCCAAAACGTCCACCGACAGTAGATGACAGCGACAGTGGCATCTGCTGAACGCCGCCTGTGTGCAGCCTTTATGTACCTGGGTTTCCCAGGAGATTATGACCTAATGCATCCTTTATATTTCTTTGCAATACCTTCTGTAGGAGAATAGAGAGATGGGTCTTTCAAATAATTTTCTGTGTTCTGTGGTTCAGATGAGCAGCCCTGGGAAGACTGGTTACTCTGTCTTCTTCATTCACATGTTATCTGTTACAGCTCATCAGCTTTATAAGGTAGGTGCTATAATTATTTCTAATTTTGCATTGGAGGAAACTAAAGCAAAGGGGCACTTGGTAACTTGCTTGCCAGTGTAAGTGGTGGTGCCAGGGCTCTCATCTGAGGCACCGTGGGTGAGGCCACCAGGACTGCTGGAGTGTGTCAGACACCTTTACATAACTATATGCTAGCCCCACTCAGTACGGTGCACATACTGCTTATACACAGTGTATCCCAGTTGAAGAAGATACTTGGGCCTCATTCACTACTCAGAATAATAAATACAAAATAGCAGGAGCTAATAAACATTCAGAGCCAGCACTGGCCCAGCACTGCAGATGGGGGCACGTGGAGGAAGGCAGATCTCCAGTTCACTATAAGATACTCAGGATACCAACATTCAACAAGTTTTAACAACATAACCTCTCAAAGTTATTTAAATCCTAAAGCTTTGTGAAATATTCAAATATCTTGATGGGGAAGGAGATATTTATAAATATCAGGGCCCAGCTTTTGACCACATCTGAACCCCTGCCTATGAAACAGTGCTTTTATCAAAGAGGATCAAGTCAGAGGTTTACAAAATAAGAGTCCCAGCTCCTTACAACTCTTGTCAGTCCAGACATGAAGTTCTTGTGCAAGTTCAGGAATCACCAAGAAAGTCCGCCACCCTTGCCGTTTCTTTGATTTTAAAATGTCTCCAAAAATGTGATCTCCAATATATAAAATGTCTTTGCCCTTGGCTCCCAACAGGTCACAGATTGTATCAGATGAACCTGAGGCAAACAGAGTGAACAATGAGAGAAATATCTATATTAAAACCAGCATTCAAAATACCATAGCCATTAAAATACTATGATTTATTTTATTCTTATGTGAGGGGCAGTCCTTTTTTTTTTTTAAAAAGAAAAAGGCTCACCATTCTTTTTCCCACTGTTGTTTTTATCACCTCTAACACAAGGCCTTCAGCATAACATACGTCATACCACAGAGGATCCTTGAAAACCCTTAAGGAACACCTTCAGAGGCACCAAAAACGATTCCAGAACGCTAAGAAAAAGCCTCAAACAGTTACAGGAATCGGGGGAAACGGATCCTTTCAGTGAAAATGAAAGCTTCATTAGGACACACTGACACCTTCTCAAATCCATCCTCCCTGACGCCTAGCACGCTGGCAGGTGACATCTTCAGATCTGTGCCAGGAGGAACACCAAAGCTTTCTCACTGGGGTCTGAGCTTAGTGTCCACCAAGTGATGAGACACCTGCGACTCACCTCCCGAGTAGACGATGCCATGCTGCAGGGGGCCTGTGTAGGTACCGATTTTCAACTTGCCAGTTTTCTGTGTGAAGAGACCGTAGACTCTGTGATACTGTATCATCCCATCATTCTCTCCACCCACAATGCAGCCAAATGAATGGTACTTACTCTTTTCAATTAACCGTTTGGTTACCTCAGATAAGACTGAGAGAGACTTGGCTAACCGATTTCAAATGCCTGTTCTCTCTGAGATCAGAGGAACAGGAAGGACAGCGTTCCAGCAGGAACTCCATCCTCTGCACTTACAGTGTCCACTTGTCGCAGGACTGTGCCCTCTCCAAAAAAGAGTGGTTTCCGTGCATCCACCAAGATTAGGTCAAAGTAGGACTGCCACGGTCGGTGGGAGCTCCCAGGCTATAATGAAGAAAAAGCAAAAGCCACAGCAGCACCCCTCATCTTACGGCACTGATATTTAACCCCACTGATGCAAGAAATACAGAAATGCTAAGTATAGCCAGAGGATCCTACAGCTTCATTAAAAATGTATTATGTCTAATTGTAAACCAAATCTCTTTAGAAGCAAGTATAATCTACATTATAAATTATTTCATCTGTAGTAATTTATTTCTGAAATAAAATATTAAAGTGCTCTAAGCATTTTAATAAATGAAAATGTGTAAAAAGGGGCTAAGGAGAGATGCTACTCAAAATGCAAGGACAGATAGATCAGCATCAGAACTAAAGTCTACAAACTACCATGGAGACTATTAGAAATCTTAGGATGTTTTCAGAACGATGGCTCCAGGCCAAGCTGAAAGACACTGCACAGTGATTTTAGGTGATGTCAAACAGGGATTAGCAGCGAGCATGTAGCTTAGTGGTTAAGACGCCGGAATCCCACAGAGGAGTACCTGGGTTTGAGCCCAGCTCCAGATCCTGACTTCAGCCTCCTGCCAGTGCAGAACCTGGGAGGTAGCAGAGATGGCTCAAATGACTGAATTCCTGCTGCTACCCATGTGAGGGGACCTGGACTGTGTCCCTGGACATTTGAGTAATGAACAGACAGGAGCTCTCTGTTTCTCCTTGTCTCTGCTTCTCAAACAAGTAATAATAAAACCCAAGGATTTGCTGATGTTGTGAAGTCTAGGATTAAAGTTTTACAAGTGTTGACTAAGCTGCTGTGGGTATTCCTTATCTTAGTGCAGCCACACTGCAGGAACGAAGACTCCTCTGCTGAACACCAAGGCTAAATGCGGTCTTGGCACAACACTCAGCAACAACTAATTGCACAATCTAGAGTTGTTAAGAATGGATCTTCTGGGGCCGGCACCATGGCTCACTTGGTTAATCCTCCACCAGTGGCGCCGGCATCCCATACGGGAGCCAGGTTCTAGTCCCGGTTATTCCTCTTCCAGTCCAGCTCTCTGCTGTCGCCCAGGAGGGCAGTGGAAGATGGCCCAACTGCTTGGGCCCTGCACCCGCATGGGAGACCAGGAGGAAGCACCTGGCTCCTGGCTTCAGATCAGCGCAGCGCTGGCTGTGGCGGCCATTTAGGGGGTGAACCAACAGAAGGAAGACCTTTCTATCTCTCTCTCTCACTGTCTATCTGTAAAATAAAAAGATAAATTAAAAAAAATATCTTCTTCAACCTCAAAATTCCCTTCAATGCCACAATTCTGCATAGAATTTACTGGTCTGATACCATCCTAATAAATACCACATGAATACTCCTTTTACTTCTACAATTCAAAGTTTAGATTCTGGCTCTTGAATTACTTCTAATGTACAATTAGACAATTGGCTTAAAAAGGACTTTTCTGAATTACTTCCGACCAATTCCTTCCCCTCAATATTCTAGAATTATTAAATGGAGTAATTATTACTAAATCAATGGTCTAATAAGTTACATATAGTACCTTGGGGCCATGTGGGAAATCAAACAGGTATGTCATAATTTTCTGGAAAAGAAAATTCAACATAAGATCCACATACTACCTTTGAAAAATATACATGATGTCTTAAATACACATATACCACTTGCATGCTTTTTAATAAAATATATCCTTTTCAACACAGGATTCACTATAGTCTTCTTTCCTCTGAAGTATAAGATTATGGAACTTGAGGCCAGAAATTAATGCTTTGCCAAACAAACAAAAAAATCCTCCTGACATTCTCTGGAAAGATACATGCTTCTCCTAGGAGACTGATGCATAAGCAGCGAGTCATGGAAATCACTTAGTACCTTGGCTTTGTTATTGCTTGATACTGACCAAGCAGGACTGGTGAGTCCACATTACCAGATGTCTAAATAAGGTTTTATGTAAAGAGAATTGAGGGAAATGGAACTTTATGCTAATCCCATAAATCTGTAACTGTATCAGAAGAAGTAAGATGAAGTTAAGGAGTTAAATCAATCTTTCCATATGCAATAATTATGGCAAAAACATTTTTTTAGCCAAAAGATCGTAAATTTTTAATGGCTAAGATTCAAAATATGCACCATCTACTGCTATACGGCTTCTAACAGCATGAAAATTCAGAAAGTAATGGGTGGGAGTTCTCAAGTCTACATGATAGAGAAGATGCTCCAAAAAGATACAGGAGGCATTTTAATCAGCACAAGTGTTCCTCTACATAACCCCTGAACTAAACCTTTCAAACAGCAAGCTGTGAGCAGGGAAGAGTCTAAAGAGCATTAAGAAAAATCTGAGAACCACTCTGTTTAGCCCTTATCAACTATGTAGTAACTTTCCAAATAAGACAGCAAGCACCTACATCTCAATAAATTTCTGTTATCTTGACAGTTCTTTAGGTCAAAATAATTTGTACAAATAAAGACTATTAATATTTAGCACTTACATCTGTGTATTTATAGTCACTGTTTGTGGCAAGAAATACTTTCCCTACTTCCTTCATTCGGCTCAGAAGCAAAGGCAGTTTTCCCTGAAATGTAACAGGATAACAAGTGAAACACTACAATGCAAATACTTTCATATTTCTACTTTGGGATGGTCATACACTGGATTTTTGTCCACTAAAATAGGAACAGGATAAGTCTCTTAAGGATTAGTTGGTTGGTTTCAGAATCTTGCACTTAAAAGCCCACATTATTACCTATGCTTGATTAAAGTAATAACAGATTATGGCATATGTGTGTGTATAATAGGTTTGTATGTAAAATACACAAATATTTTAGGGCTAAAAAATTTTCTATGTAAAATACAAAGATTTATATAGTTAACATATCTATACCTTTTTCTTGATGTCTGTGTCAGGAAGACATGTTTATCTTGTGATTTCTTGAAGTACACAAGTTAGGTGTGTTAGGTCAAGAGAAGCTGATTTTAAACATCACCAGCAAATGCTCTATATAGAGATTATCAAACTTGCCTTCAATGTATATGTTATAGATTCATAAAACACCTTACAGGTTGAAATAATGTGCAAATACAACCTTGAAATGCCCACGTCCCACTGCAGATATTGGAAGTCATAATTTGTGATGTGCCTGGAAAGAAAAACGCCTTTTCCTTCTTCTACAGTAAATAGGTTCCTTCAAACAAGTTTCTCCTGGTCCTTCCCCATCCAGTGTTCTTTCTCGAAACAGTACATGGGGTGGGTAGGAACAGGATGTACAAAGGATGAAATTCATGTTCTTACCACAGTCCTGGAATGCTGTATTCTGCCACTTTGCAGAGAAGTTGTGAAAATAGTACCAAAATTCCTCACATATTCCTCATCTAGCTTCCCTTAACATTAACATCTTTTTTACCCACAGTATAATCATCAAAACAAAGAAATTAACATTAGGAAAATACTATTAATGAAACTACACAGATTTTTAAATCTTATCAGGTTCTCCACTAATATCTTTTAAGATATTTATTTGAAAGCTTTCTTCATTATTCCCTGTTGATAAAGCACCATAAAGTAAGTCACATACTTGTGTATGCACACTAGTGCATTGACCTAGTGCAATGGTTATGATTTAAGTTAGATCTGGGTGTGAATTTTGGCTTTTTGACTTAATTAGTTGGGTGATTTTGGGAAAGTTATTTAATCCCTGTATTCCCCAGTTTCTTCATTTATAAAAATGCAGGTAATAGTAAGACCTAACTCAAGGCTATTAGGAAGAGCAAGTGGTATAAATACACGTACTCACCTGGCACTGTGACACAAACACAGTAACCCTCTAGCTGCTATTATTAAAATTAAAGCTATACGGACAAATAAAATACTGGTCTTCTTGCTTATCAACAAAGAAGAAAATCTCTAGTAAAATTCAGCTCTAGCTGAAAACTCAGGTGATTATACCTGGCATATACAGGTATAATCCATTGTCCTTTCCATTAGAAGTACACATGTCATTCACTTCCTTAATAGGTAAAATAAGCCATCATGCAGACCTATCTCCCCCGTTATTACTTACATCTTTGACTACATACTTCTCAAGATTTTCAACTGTCTTTTCCTTAAGGGAGCCCTAGGGGAAGAACAAAAAGGGAACTAAGAAAAGAACAAAATCGATCTTAACAGTGTGTAAGGAAAAGTATTTATCAACTCGAGTATCTCTCTTACAATTTACCAAGAAATGGAAAGCAATGCTAGAGAACGCCAGGGAAAACTGTCAGGTTATGACCAGGAGGCTCAACTCTACCTCCAAAGTGTGTCTTCAAAATATATAAATATATATATTTATATAAATATATATATTTATATAAATATATATTTATATAAATATATAAATATAAAATATATAATATGTATATAAATATATTTTATATAAATATTTATATTTAATATATTTATTTTAAAGCAGATATTAAAGGCATTTAATGTTTTACTCAGTACAGTTTATAGTAAATGTAAATTTGATATTAACTCATGTTATCAGTCAAGTGGGAGATATTTGGATAAAAATATGGACCACAATCATCCATGAAGGATATGCTAAGTATGATCTAATATACGACAATCTTTTCTAAGTAAGTTTGGGAAATAAAAACCAAGATAAAATCTGTAAAGCAAACATCATCACTGAGGAAAGATCCTGTGAGAGCAGGACTGCCAAAGACCAAAACAAATGTGTTCTATCACTAGGGGCCAATCCATTTTTTAAAACTGTAAACAAAATTCTGTTTCATTTGCAAAGCTGATGTCAGACCATCAAACACATGCCATAGGGTGAGCAAATGAAGCAGCAGTTTTTGTGTACCTTGTAATGGACCCAGTCCACAGCGTCTCTGACGTCCTGGAACATACTCCGGTAGGACATGAAAAGGTCCCCATCTTTAAATCCTGTTTCACAGCTACAGAAAGATGAAAAGAATGTGACAGGGGATCCAAAAGAGAGGATATAAAATGAATATCAGAAACTGCTCAGGGGACCCAAAGGCTCCATATCACATGGGTATACACTGGGCTAATTAGGAAAATAATGATTCCTAATAAAAAACAATTTTTTGACCACCAAAAATGGCCTTAGTGTTCAACAGAATAAAAAAATTGTGAACAGGTACAAAGTGACAGAATATACTGAATGGAGGCTAAAAGGCCAAAGTTTCCAAAATATTGGGTTCTTTTACTCATCACTTTTTAGAAAAAGGTTCTCACTGAAGAAACATTTAAAACTTAAAATTGGTCATTTAGGTTCTTTCCACCCTGACTTTCCTGACATCATCCCCAGGAACAAAGGTACTGTCTATTTTCTCTTTAGCTTAGTGACTCAGATTTCCACCCGATTTAAAATGTCTTGCAGTAGGTAAGACCTAAAGAGGATAAGATGTTAGCAAACTCTGGCATATAGGGCTGAACTTTCAGCAATGGCTATATTAATCTCCCTAAAAGAAGAAGACAATGTGTTCAGGACTAAAGCAAAACTTTACTTCAGGGAAGAAAAACAGTATTTACTCATCAAATTTTGCTGGGTCTGGGAGTGAAACTAAATGACTGCCCCTGCGTGGCTCCTGGGTAGCTGCTGTGAAATGAGTTGGGGGGTTTTAGTGTAATTCTGCTCAGACAGATAATCATCACACAAACCTCCCACTCAGTTGTCACAATTAGCACCTCTGCTGGCCGTCTTCATTCCCAGGAGAAGCCAATCAGAAGTGATCCCTTCCAAACATGGCTGCAGCACACTGGCAAGGAGAGGGGCCGTGTGGGAGGTGAGAGCCTGCATGGAGCTGCTGGTGCTGTCCCATCTCGCAGGCTGGCAATGTGGCATCTCTCACTAGCACTAAATTCACTTCAGAAAAGCAGAAAAGACCTACAATGGCCAGTTCTCTAAAACCCTGTACATTAATTTTAAAAATCAACTGGAAAAAGAAAATTACAATATATACATACCTGGTATATCTGGGACAATTAGTAAAAAAATCTACTAGGCAGGCCAACAGGTAGGTCTCTGAAAAATGAAGAATAGATATTCATAAGGTATAAGCAAAATAATTCAAGCTCATGATCTCCCTTGGGCAAAGGCTATGGTCATGGAAAGAAGGGAAAGCATCTTATTTATATAAGCATAGAATGAGTCTACCTGGTAGATTGAATAGTGTGTTCAGAATGTAAAATCTTTCAGTGTCATCTCGTTGGATAAATTTATTTGGATACTGCTCTCTAGTTTCTGGTCTGAAAGAAAATTTTTAAAATTAACTGGCATTCAAAAATTAGCATGGTTAATAACTACAGGAAATGTTTACTATTCAAAAAGGCATCCCAACAGTTTCACAGCTATGTGCAAGACAGAGTTCTAAGTATCAAACATAAGTAGCTATGACACTAACAAGCTTCAGGGTTCTCAGGCTGGCAGGGGAGCTCCGTCTCTCACACACACACACACACACACACACACACACACAATGGCACCAAGGTGAAAAAAAACCAACTATCACAGGGAAGGTACAAGACGGTGAGAAAACTGAAGCAACAGAAACCATTTCACCTTAAGGGGTAGAGAGAAATGGCTGTGAGGAAAATCTAGAAAGGATTCATGAAGTATGACACGCCTACAATCTGTGCCTTAATGGTTAGGTGAACCAGTTCAGAAACTAGTCCAATTTGAATAAAGGAAACACAGAAAAATAAAGTAAAAAGATGGGGGTTGAGGTGGATCATGCTGTTCTTACAATTCTTTCAGGAACAAGAAGGTGCTACTGATAGATTTTTTGCACGGAACTGAGCTGTAAGGGATTAAATCACTAGTAGTTTGAGAATAACCACTCTCTAACCCTTTTCAGTGGCAGCTTCTCCCAATATAGGCTCAGTCTGTTTCTGCATCCTCAAATGTAAGTGTAAATAGCAGCCAACAGGATCCATGCCGAGATTTGGAGAACACTTGCGTACTGAAGGGCTTTGCCCTCTCTTGCTGCACTTGGACCCTGAGACTACCATGTGAACCAGAGTAAACCAGTCTGCTGGAAGATAAAAAGCTACATGCAAAAATGAGGTACCTGGCCCACTGCCAGACACGTGAGTGAGGCCATTCTAGAACAGCTACCAGCTGACCCACCAGCTGCCCATAGACACATGCAATGGTTCAGAGATCAGCTGAGAAACCCTTGAATTGCCCAGCTGACTTTGAGAATTTTGAGCTAAATAAAACATTCGTTGTTTTAAGCTGCTAGATTTTGAAGTAATTTACTATGCAGTAAAAGCTAACTGATAACAAAGTTCTGGGAAATCAGAGAGGTAGTTATTGGGGGTTGAACAGTACCCCAATACTTAAAGTGTCTTAAAGTGGCAGCAAAGGAAATTAAAGGAAAGAGCATATTTAATAGGGAATGCAAGGTAGAATGAGTAACATCAGAGAACTGACTGGGTGCAGCAGATGAAGGACAGATGGTGATGATGCTCATGTCTGGGTGTCCCTGCGAGATGGTTGGCACCGTTAACAAAACCAGGGAAACTTCAGAACAAGTGGATATAAGGGGAGTTCTACTTTGCTTACCCTTAGCTTGAAGCAAGCACATTTTTAGCAGACAATTAGAAACCAAGGTTAAGAATTTGAAACAGAGATTCAGACTTGAGAGAATATCTTTTATGCACTGGTAATATTAGACTACATGAGGCCACTTACAAAGTGCAGAGAAGGAAAAGAAGAAACTGAGAATAGAACCATGGAGAACATCTGAGGGTTAAAGTTTAAAGCCAGTGAACAGACAGTTGTTCAGATGCCTGAGAAGCTTGGAGAGCGAAATGACACGCTTTAAGGAGACAGTATTAACAAAAATGTTTTTGAGAAACTAAAAGAACGGATGACCAAAATATAAAAATGTACAATTCTCACAATGAATATATAGAAATTAGTGACTCTAAATAGAATAAACCAAATTTAAAGTTCATATGAAGAACGACTTGGGTATAGTCTTGCTTGCACTTATTAACTACAAATGACATAAAAACTCCAGTTAGGCATATAAAAATCACATTAGCTTCCTGTCTTAGTCACTCTTCTGAAATGAGCTCCCAATAAAGAATAACATAGTAGAATATCTTATATTCTAGCCTTCCAAGATTTTTGTAGTGAAAAATAAAGTGGAGGAATAGGAACAATATCCTCTCCTCAGGCAGGCTTAGTAAGATGATACTGTCTCCTGGGATGGACCATACTTTCCCACTCCCTCCATCATCAAAGAGCAATTCCTCAACAGAAAGATTATTGATGGCTTCCTATCACATTACAACCTAGATGGAATTATTTAATTAACAATTATTTTTCACTTCAATTAAGTGTCAAATCATGCTAGTATATATTTAAAATAAAAATCAATTTGGGGAGATAATGTATCATAAAAGAAGAAATGCTACACTTGGAGTCTGGAAGAAAACAGTTATAGTACAGATTACTGTTAACTCTACGAGATCCACAGAATAAAGATCTGCCTGAAAAATGCGGTCCCGACTCAGTGAAAATCATGTAAGGCGACGGCAGATGGAGCCCTAAGTTTCCTTCCAGGCTCTCACCACCGTACTTCAGTAACTCTCCCTCTCTCCCTCCATTCTCAGTTTCTCTTTTCCAGGAACTTTTCATTTTGACTCTTAAAGACTACACAGTGCTAAGTGCTATTTGATTGATTCTACATTTATCAGTGTATTTCAAAAAGTTTGTGGAAAACAGAATTAAAAGACAAGCTTACTTTGGTGCAGAAAAATTTTGAAATCTACATATACAAGGGATCTTCAAAAAAGTCTGTGAAAATGCATATTATGAAAAAATTATGCAGAGACTTCCAAACTATTTCACGCCAAAGTACATTTGCCTTCTTAACAACAACAAAAATTTATTTATTTATTTATTTATTTGAAAGAGCAACAGAGAGAGGGAAAGCACAGAGGAAAAGAAGGATGGAGGGAAAGAGGAGAGACAGAGAGCGATATATGACATATCCACTGGTTCACTCCCCAGATGGCCACAACAGCCAGGTCTGGGTGCCAGGAATTCCATCCTGGTCTCTCACATGGGTGGCAAGGGCCCAGGTACTTGGGCCATCCTTTCCCAGGCACATTAGCAGGGAACTGGATTGGAACTGGAGCGACTGGAACTCAAACTGCCATTCTGATATGGGATGCTAGCTTTACAAGCCTCAGCTTATCCCGCTACACCTCACCACCATCCCCTAAATGTATCTTTTAGTCCCATTTTTCTGTGACTTTTTGAAGTATTTCCACATTCATAACATTTTTGAAACATTCTTAAATGTGTTTCCAAAGTAGCTATTTGAAAACTTCACTGGCTTGTTTGGGCAAAGAAGAGAGAGAGGTTTGTGTAGCCTGAACTAGTAAATCTGATTGTAGAACTAATTTACTGAAGTGCTTCCCCTCCTTATTCTCCTCTGCCTACCCTTCCATAACACAAAAACTCTTTCAGATATAAATAGAACTCTGGCTCGCCTTCCTTAGGATTCAAAATTAACAACAACAAACCAACAAAATGAGGTTACTAGTACTACCTGCGATCGTTCTAAATCTGCTTTCTGATATTCATGGATCTCAAACCTCTGAAGAGAAAAGCAATGAAAGAATAGTGGTTCAAGTACTAGCCAGCCCAGATGTGACAAGGGTTTTACACTGCTCTCCTTTGTATTCTTGGACGTCTGTAAGGCTGTGTAATGTCAGTCACGCCAGCTGAAGGGTCTTATATCAGCTGCTCCAGTTCTAAATGGGGGCATTCCTATGACCTCAGATTTAAAGGAAGCGCTGGCACATTTTCAGTTGGTTTGTGCCTCTTAACACAAAAGATATTTGCCAAAAAGACACTGTTTTTTTTTTTTTTTAAACAATGTCAATGGAAATTGTGGTGATTTTACTACTTTGCCATCAAGAATGAATACTATATAGAAAAATTATACAAAAGACTGATATATAACCTGTTTTGACTTGAAGAGTTATTCTGATATTACAGTGCCAACAGTAAATAAAATAGTAGAGATAACAGTAGAGAAGATAAATAACTGTAAAGTTATATTACAGAAGTTGTCAAACTGTGGAACTGCAATTTTTTTAAGAAAAATTTAGGATGTTTCACTCAAAAAAGTGGTAGATACTAAATTTTATCTGTTGTAAATATTGTAAATTTTTATAATGTAAATATTGTTTACATTATAATAATGTAAATATTCTGATTATAAAAATAATGTAAATATTCTGATTATAAAAATAAAACATACTTGTATTTATTTTAAATATTATTACTCTGTATCCCTAAATTTTTAAAATTTTAAACACACAAATGTCTAAAACTTTTCATTGACAAAAATGATATATTAGTTATTAAAAATCTTAGTCATTTAAATTGCTGTAGTTCAAACTTTTTTAAAGCACTTTTATGTACGTACCTCTTCTGAGCAGCTACCTGAGAACTGTATTAAAAAGGAGAAAATAAAAATCTTAGAATTTCAAGTAAACCAAAACCACTACAGTTCTTTTTGGGCAAGTTTCAAGATTAGTTTTGTGGGATGCTGTATAATTATAAGGGACTGAATTTAAACAAAACAGTCATTCTGGATTGTAACTGGCTAGTAAATAAATGTTAACTATCTTTATGGAAAGGAATTGCTCTTTAATGATGAAAAAATACTGATGTATATTAGAGCTGTAGAGACAATGTCATCTTCATTCTGTTTGATTATAGGAAACTAGAAAGAAGCTGAAGGCTCTTTGTACTCACCCCCTTATGAAGTTAAATCCATGTGCACAGACTAAGAGGTTTCCATAGGCATCAACTTTCAAGAGATTTCCATAAAGGGTGTCAAAGACAAGTCCCCTACATGGAAATGAAGATACTGTCAATAATGCAAAGTAATACAGGCAATAACTGTGTGTGTTGCCACTCAGTCACCCTGAATCAACCTCAACGAATTCAAGCTTTGCAACAACTCAGGTATGTCCCAAAACAACATAACCTTAGAGGTTAAAGTAAGTAAGCAAAATCTTAAAAATGAATCCCAAGCAACTAAAAGATTTTTACTTTGTCTAGACAAGCATAATTTCTTCCTTTAAGGTCTAAGAGCTTAACAGCTTAATCAAACAAGGTGGAAACTGTAATTCTTAATACAGCTGGTACCATTCTAAAACAGTGTCTTTATTTCCTTGGACAACTCTGCTAATTTCTATTTCCCACTATTTGATGCTGTATGTAGGCATCAGCTTTCCTCATCTTTAATCCTTCAAATCAAATCCAGAAATGCAAACTGCCAAGAAGGCTCTGACTACCAAGTGTATTAACAAAACATGTAGCTGCTCTCCAACAGCCAAAGGTAGGATGGGCGAGACGTCTGTGATCACTGCCCAACATATTTAATAAAATCCCTTGTCTTAAACATAAATGGGCCCTCTTCAATAGCAGTAAAATGAGCTCAATTCATGAATACAAATGATACAACATAAAGGAAATGTTCATGGCAATTTTAGAATTGAAATCAACCCCCAAAACCCAAAGACCTATTTGATGCACTTTTGGGGTCAGGGATAAATTTGGAATTACTAATCTCAGGGACAGGGGCAGTGATACTAATCTAAAGATATCTTTAAAATTACCTGGTAGGGAATGTAGAATCATAAGCAAAGCTGAGCAGCTCCTGGGGATAGCCAATAGAAACTAATCTCTCCACAGTAAGTTCAAAGCCAAGAGACTCATACTCCGGGGACTTGTACACTGCACAAAGAAGAGATTCTCATTAGTCAGCATAAAGGACACCAATTAAAAGAGAAGGCAAACTAATGAGTTTCTACTCTGCTCCAATTCCTCCCTCCTCCTCAATCTGCCAAAAATCTTCTTTTCCCTCAAATTACCCAAGTAATTAGAAAATCTAATTGTTAGTCTGTGGAAATAGGTCATATTATAGCAGGAGAAACAGCAACAAGACAAACTGTCAAACGTTTCAGAATGGTTCCTCATTAGGAAACTGATTCTAAACACTTTTTCCTTTTATCTATTCTTTCATTCCCACAATCTAAAGGAGGAAAAAAATAATGTATACAACCATGATATTAACCATAAGATTATAAGTAAACAGAAAACTAGGTAAGAGAGGGCTATACATATAGAAAGCTTCACTAATGTTCATAATTAATGTAAAAATCCTTCTGAGCATTTAAAAAACTATTTTTTGAATTCCTATTTGGCTTTATTCTCTTTCTCTAATCAGCATACTGATTTTACTTTTTAGATTAACTTGTTTTCTAAACAATCCTCACAATGTTACAGCCATCAAAACTGCATTTTACAAGTTATTATATAAACAAATCATAAAAAGACATATCACAGGTGGGGAAATCTGGATGTGAACTGAGAATTGGATCTGAAAGAATTAAGAATCATTTTATTACATGTGAATATGGCAAGGATAGGTACATGCAAACGTGTGTGTAAAAATTCATTTCCCCTTACCTACCAAAGGAACATATTGAGTTTGCTACAAGTCAAATAATGGATTTCAGATTCTGGGGTTTTTTCTCTATGACTGTGTATGTCTTAAGTTTTCCATAATGAAAAAACCTTTTAGAGTTACCAATGAAGTTCAGCACAAAGAAAATGCTGCTCCTTTCAATGGGGTTGTTCTAAATTAAACATTTAGGTAAACAAGGATCTGTCCATCAGTATTTAGGAGTGGGCAAGCCATATTAAAAATAAAAATAAAAAGACAATAAAGACAGCCAGCATGCTAAATATCAAATAAGGCAAAAATATCTGAGGGTACTTCAAAGTAGTTTTTTTTTTTTTTTTTAATGGAATTCAAAGGTAAGATTTTTGGTGCAAAACATTTTTTGAAATATGTACCATGAACTTTCTGAAGCCCCCTGAGATATCTTGTTTTGTAGTATCATAATAACACAACTATTATTATTACAGTTCTTCTATCTGTCGTTAACTCTGTTAGCCTATGGCTCAAAATGATTTTGCACTGCAATTAGGCTGCTTATCCAAGTTAGTGCTAATATTTTAGTGAGTATGATTCAACTTTCCAAAGGCAATCCTTTAGGATATTTGTAGAAATGGGTCAAAGTCCCAAAGAAAGGAATTGAGTGGCTGGGACAGGGAAAGGAAGGAGAACTTAAGGTATCCCTCCCTTCTATTCCATTAAAACTTGTAACATACTAATTCATCTACTTTTTCTAAATCAAATTAAGATTTTAAAAAAGTAAGCTGAACTTTCAAATAGTTTAATATACATTTGTCAGATTCAAGAAACAGAAGTCTACAATTTTTAAGGTCCTTTAGGAGTTGCCTAAACTCCACTTCCACGGACCAATGCCCAAAGAAGCCATCTTTGTTTTTTTGTTGTTGTTGTCTGAGGCTAAGAGTAATTTAACTGTAGCTAACATTTTTAAAACTGGCTACATTTTTTTTCCTTCCCTCAACTTCTGCCTCATCATCTCCAACTTCCCCACTTCAACTCCTAAAAAAAATGGCTGAAGCCTTAAATGTGGAATTTCTAAATCTATATGACATCCACATGTATGTAGAGGTGCTACATATTCACACACACTAACAGAGTAAGAGCTAGTATGACCTCAAAACCAGTAAGGCATGGCATCCACTGTTGTAAACTGGAGTATAAAATAACATCTCTTATTTTATTCCTACCCCAGAGATCCCACCCTAATTGCTAGTAAATCCCATTTTAACAAATTTTTTTAAAACAAAAAATATTTCTCAGTCCTAACAAGAGCCTCACTTTTTAAAACAATATTTAATGAAATAAAATTTCAGTGTGGCTACATTTCTAGTAATTGTAGGTAGGTAATTTAAGTGATTTATTGGTACTCATTCCTAGCAGATCTGGCCCACATAAAATTTTTTCAATTAATTCTTTCAAAGAATAATCTGTTGGAAATGCCTTAAGAACAGGGAATGAAAAAAACAAATTTTTATCTCTACCCAAGCTCACCCCTAAGTCAGCAATTTCCCCTTAGTGAATCAGGTAATTACAGAGAAATGGAGTAACTGGTAATCAAAACTTTAGTCTACGATACAACTTACTTAGACTGAAGCTCTAATTAATTAATTCAGAATTTCTGGTTGAAAAAAATACCAAGGAAAAAATCTCAAATCCTTACTTGTCTAGCACAAGAGCAGAAAATAAAATACAACATGAGGGTACTTCAAAAAGTAATGGAAAAATGGAGTTAAAAGGTTTATTTTGGTACACAAATTCTTTGAAATTCATGCAGTTCTTTTCCCCTACAATAACACATTTTCCACACACGTTTTGAAGACTTTCATACATTTGCCACATTGTATTTATTCTCAGGGCAGAACTTCCCAAGTGTTCAACTGAGGTGACTTTCTGGGAATTCCACCTATAGAAATAAAGTCTTTAAATTTTCTTTCAATCAGTTCAGAGCTCTTCCTAAAACTATGATGTATCTTCCCCATTGGATAACCCAAAGTTACATAGCAAGTACAAACAGCTGAAGCCAGAATTTTGGTTTTTCTGAGTCTCATCTAAAGCTGTTTTTCATGAGATACATTACCATTGCTAAAAATGCATTTCTAGATTACATATGCTTTCAAAACTTAAGCCTGGATGTTGAAACATACTAACTCTCCCTGCAATTTCTTCCAACTAGTCCAAAATAAACTGGTCCAGTCATAGGTGGGAATGGATTTAGCAAAGAGAGGCCAAGATCCACTTTAGCAACACTATCTATTTCATCAAGCTCTATATTAATCAGTAAGACCTACAAGCTATTGACATTATCTCATAAGCTTCCCGGATAATTATTTCAGCAACATGAACTCCCAGGTCACTAAATCATCTGCTAAAGCTCCATACAGTGCAACCATGGCTGGAAGGTCAGAACTGCAGCTGTGCAGAGAATAAATTTAGAGGTTTTATTCTAAGTGTCCCTTGGCAATAAACACACTTATTCTGACCTAGGAGGAAAAATTTTTGAAGCTTACAAAGCACCGCCATTCCTTAAAAAAATTAAAAAACTAAATTCTTTCTTTAATCAACCAGGCCCTTCAAAGCCAGCCTCAAACACGTGCAGGGAATCATATATACCACCTCAGACTGCAGAGCGATGTGCTGCTCCAAGCTGCAAAGGCTCTCATTGCAATTTCTTTCATAAAATTGTGCCAGGTTAATAATGCACAGCTTCAAGCTCAATTCTTACTAATGACTCTCTGTGGTTCCGAAACGCAGCCAGTAGCTTCAGAATAAACATAACCTCACACATTAACTGCTTGTTTCTTCCCCAAGAAGATCCCAGGGCCTATCCCAACTTACCCAAGATCCAAAGACAAAGGAAGTTTTTTTAAGGGCCAGCGTCCAAACGAGAGAACTGCTTTAGCTACTGGGACAGCACACAGTGTTCTCTGGTTATGTAACAAGACTATAAAGAGAACAACCAATGCTTTGAAAGTTGAGGCTACTCAGAGTGTTTAAAGGTATTCTTTACTCCATAATCTGCAAGAAAAAATCAGCTCTTCAAAAAATAACTGCATATTGTGGGGATGAAAGCTGTAGGCCCTGTTTTGAGTCCACGCTATTCACACAAGATAGAATCTGTGTGAGAGGATAAAGTTCCTTTGGATTGAGCCACAAACTTTCTGCAGGGAAGTTTGGAATTCTCATGCACTTTTTACCTTTGCCACCAAGACACACTGTGTAGTAGTTTACAGATTTTAGAAAAATGAAGGGCAAACCTCTACAGAGGTTCCAGCCTAGCAGAGTGCTGCTGCCAAAATGAGAACTCACATGAGGCAGATGCAGATGCAGTGTGTGTCACTCCAGTCTTGAAGGAGTTACACTGGCTCTCCTGTTAAAAAACAAAACAAAGCAACAAAACAAAAACAAAAACAAAAACAAAAGCTGGTTTTAAAACTGTTGTGATGGGCTGGAACAGAGAGAGACACCATTTGGAAATTGGTATTTACAGGAGTTATTACTGCCCTCCTATTACATCACTATCACTATCAGTAAAATAGCCTAAGCAGCCGTAACAAAAGGAGGCTTTTAAAAATAAGCCTATGGATAATTTGCTTTTCTTATACCCTGAGTCTGGAATGCACATCAAGTCTGATCCTGAAATGTGAAGTCAAAAGACAAATAGAAAAATGCATCTATTTGTCTTCTTAGTTCTTTTTCTCCAACACATTTCAGGTTAGTATGCTAGAACCTGAATGTAGTTTGTAAATGGTGTTTAAAATTGAACTCTAGCTAGTGAAAAAGATTAAATAAAGTATACAAAAATAAACCAGAGCAGTTTCATCCTGCTTTCGAGTACCCAGTTAAACTGAGTCTACAGTTGTTCTTAACTTCTCTACCCTTCAACAACTCAATTCGTCACCTTGCTCTAGACCAGAAAGGAACTGCATGCCACTAAAAATGTCTAAATTTGGCATGGAAGGCAATACTGTTACTTTGATTCTGTCGGTGGATATTTGCCTTCTGTTATAATTCTCCATAAAGTTAAAAGAAACTACTTGGTAACTGTGTTTAAGATGTATATGCACATTCTGTAAATATATTGACCTTTTTAAGATATGAATTAGATCTAATTCTATTTACAGGGAGTAATTTTCCCCCACAGGCATTCTTTTGAAAACATGTGGTTAGAGTCCTCTAATACATGATTAATTTTTTAAATGACAGCGAGATGATACTCAATAGAAGCATAGAAATGATAAAATGTAATGTCTAAAAGTCCTAACAACATTACAACCAGGAGAAATCACCATCAAAAGCAACTATGAAAAACAAATCCTAACCCAACAGCCCAAGAGTATCTTCTGTTCTTATTTAATCAGCATCAAAGCTCTCTATTTTGTTGTTAAACTATGCAATATTGGTTCTCTGAGAATGTAACTAGAAAAAGTAATAATGCACATTTTTCATTGAGGAAAATACTAACTGAAGTCTGTCCTTTTCTCATGTGAACAGTATCAGTGTGCTTTTTCCACTTGTCAAAGCTATGTGAAATTTCTAACACAATAATACAAAGGGAAAATTTTATCTCTAATTTATTAATGATCTTAATCATTAATTCACAATTAACGATCTAAAATAGATGAAATTCTTAAAATGACTCAGTTTTAATTTACTTCAGAAATCTACATACCCTGTAGTACTTTTAGTACTAAAAAGTAAAATGAACTCTCAAATGGCTAGATATGCAAACAAGTAAAATAAAAGGGATTTGGAAAACTGTCAATTTCAGTTCTGTAAAGGAAAAGAAATCAAATAATTAAGAGCATATTTCAAAAATATTTCTAAAAATTATAATTTCATTTAAAATAAAATTCATGTAAAATAAAATGAAAAGAATTGGCCGGCGCCGCGGCTCACTAGGCTAATCCTCCACTTGTGGCACCGGCACACCGGGTTCGAGTCCCAGTCAGGGCGCCGGATTCTGTCCCAGTTGCCCCTCTTCCAGGCCAGCTCTCTGCTGTGGCCAGGGAGTGCAGTGGAGGATGGCCCAAGTACTTGGGCCCTGCACCCCATGGGAGACCAGGAGAAGTACCTGGCTCCTGCCATCGGATCAGCGCAGTGCGCCGGCCGCGGTGGCCATTGGAGGGTGAACCAACGGCAAAGGAAGACCTTTCTCTCTGTCTCTACCTCTCTCACTGTCCACTCTGCCTGTCAAAAAAAAAAAAAAAACTATGCATATTTTATTCATGCTTATAAAGATGACTCATTTATTTTTGAAGATATATTTATATATTTGAAAGTCAGAGTTACAGAGAGAGAAGGAAAGACAGAGATCTGGGCCAGTGCTGTGGCATAGCAGGTAAAATCGCCGCCTGCAGTGCCAGCATCCCATATGGGCACTGGTTCAAGTCCCAGCTGCTCCACTTCTTATCCAACCCTCTGCTATAGCCTAGGAAAGCAGGGGAAGATGGCCCAAGTCCATGGACCTCTGCACCCACGTGGAAAACCTGGAAGAAGCTCCTGGCTTTAGGTTGGCCCAGCTCTGGCTGTTGGCCCATTTAGGGAGTGAAGCAGCAGATGGAAGACCTCTCTGTCTCTTTCTCTCTGCCTCTGCCTCTCTGTAACTCTCTCAAATAAATAAATTTAAAAAAAAAAAAAAAGAGAGAGAGAAAAAGAGAGAGAGAGAGAGAGAGAGAGAGATCTTCCAACTGCTGCATCACTCCCCAAATGGCTGTTGTTGCTGAGGCTGGGCCAGGCCAAAGCCAGGAGCTTCCTCTGGGTCTCCCATGTGGGTGGCAGGGACCCATGCACCTGAGCCATCCTACACTGTTCTCCCAGGCACATCAGCAGGGAGCTGACTGAGAAGTGGAGCAGCCAGGACCTGAACCGGCACCCATGTTGCAGGCAGTAGCTTAACCTGCTATGCCACAACACCACTGCCGGCAGCTATATAACTCATTTTTATAACCACTATCTCAAGATATTATAAAGTTTATCTGACAAACTTTGAGATTCAGATTCAGCCAGTGTGTTCTAAACACCTGTGTCAGGGCCAGGCAAGTGAATTAATGTGTAAAGTAAGGGTCCAAGTCTCTCCAGAGCAACAAGTGGTTACTCAACTATGGCTGACTTCCCTGTGGGAAAGAGGGTCAAATGTCTCCAACTGTACAACAGTTAGTTTAGATTTTCATCTGTCTGCAATCTCCTAATTTTGAAATACAAATCCAATTAAACAAATACTCTGTGAGTCAAACTATGGTCAATGAGCCAAAAAGTGTGAGCCTTGAGCCCACACTTTAAGTAAAATAAGTTACTCCTTTGAATTGTTTTGACTATTTATTAAAGTCTTAAAGAAGTAAACAGAGGGGGGCCAGCGCTGTGGCATAGTTTGTTAACGCCCTGACCTGAGGCACCAGCATTCCATATGGGCGCCTGTTAGAGTCCCGGCTGCTCCACTTCCAATCCAGCTCTCTGCTTTGGCCTGGGAAAGCAGTAGAAGATGGCTCAAGTCCTTGGGCCCCCACACTCACATGGGAGACCTAGAAGAAGCTCCTGGCTCCTGACTTCAGATTGGCACAGCTCCAGCCGTTCTGGCCATCTGGAGAGTGAACCAGTGGATGGAAGACCTGTATCTCTCTCTGCCTTTCCTCTCTCTGTGTAACTCTGACTTTCAAATAAATAAATCTTTAAAAAAAAAAAAAAAAAAAAGAAGTAAACAGAGTGGGGCCAGTGCTGTGGCATAGCGGGTAAGGACATGGCCTGCAGTGCCAGCATCCCATAGGGGCACCAGTTCAAGTCCTGGCTGCTCCTCTTCTGATCCAGCTCTCTGCTATGGCCTGGGAAGGCAGTAGAAGATGGCCCAAGTCCCACCCGTGTGGGAGACCTGGAAGAAGCTCCTGACTCCTGGCTTTGGACCGGCACAGCTCCAGCCATTGCGGCCAACTAGGGAGTGAACCAGCAGATGGAAGACCCCCGCCCCGTGTAACTCTTTCAATAAATAAATCTTAAAAAAAAAAAAAAAAAGTAAACAGTTTAGGTATTTAATGAACTCAGACTCCAGATGTAAATAAAACCATTCATTAATAACTACAAAGTATCCTGGATAATACTGTTCATCCAGGGAAAAACTGAGGGGGATATAAAGACTCGGGAAATTAAAAGAACCTTTGTGTGATCACTTGACTTGGTCTTCTTTCACACTACTATAAAAATTGTAATCCTGGGGCAGGTGTTTGGCCTAGAGGTAAGACACTACTCTGGATGCCCGCATCCCATACTGGAGGGCCTGGGTTCCAGTTCTAGCTCCTGGCTTCTGGCTTCATTCAGCCTGGCCCAACCCTGGCCATTGTAGCCATCTAGTGAGTGAACTAATGGATGAAATCTCTCTTTCTCTACTTCTCATTCTCTTTTTGCTCTCTGTAACTCTGCCTTCTAAATAATTTTTTTTTAAATCTCTCTTTCAAATAATAAATAAATAAACCTTAAGCAAAAAAAAAAAAAAAAGTTGCTGTTTGGGATGTCTGCATCCCATACAGGACTGCCTGCTTCAAGTCCTAGCTATTTTGCTTTCAATATAGCTTCCTATTAGTGTAAACCCTAGAAGGCAGAAGATGGCCCAACGACTTCCCTCCCCGTCACCAATATTGAATTCTGGTTCCCGGCCCAGCCCTTGATATTGCAGGCATCTCGGGAGTGAACCAGCAGAAGAAAGATCTGTATGTGTATATATGTGTGTACATGCGTGTGCTCAACTCTCTGCTTTTCAAATAAAATCTTTATAAAATAAAAATTTTTCTGACTCATTTTACATGTCTCATTTTGCAAGTCTCATTATATATTTTATGTAAAAGTAGTCTATAACTTATTAATAGTTTGTTGCTTTAGAGTCAAAGCTATAAATAATATTCCAGCTAGACACACCAAATCACTATAGTTTCTCTCAAATTCAGTTGATGCTAACTGGATGACTGATACAATTCAGTAAACATGGTATGAAATTTTCATCTTTACAACTCTTTTTTCTTGGGATAAGTCCTCATGATATAGTCTGACTAGGTTTTCAATTTGTTTGGCTTTATGATAATATTTATAACTTTATTAATCACAATTACTTTGTTAATTTTTTCTTCCTTTTTAGAAAGGGATCCTTCTTTTGAAAGACTTTTTTGTTCTTCACTGTTACCCTAGTTTCTCTGTTCAAACACTCAGCTTATTACCATATTTCATTGTTTTTTAAGAGGGATCAAAACAGCTTGAAAGCCCTTTAAAAAAAAAAAAACACATTGGGGCCAGTGCCATGACGCAGATTAATCCTCTGCCTGTGGCATCCCATATGGGCATTGGTTCTAGTCCTGGCTGCTCCTCTTCCAATCCAGCTCTCTGCTGTGGCCTGGGAAAGCAGTAGAAGATGGCCCAAGCGCCTGGGCCTCTGCACCCACTTGGCTCCTGGCTTTGGATCAGCAAAGCTCCAGCCATTGTGGCCATTTGGAGAGTGAACCAATGGACGGAAGACCTTTCTCTCTGTTTCTCCCTCTCACTGTCTGTAACTCTACCTCTCAAATAAAAAAATAAAATCTTAAAAAAAAAAACCACTATAGGGGACAATGAATGTATTTTATCAAACCACATCTATTTTTATTTTCCTTATCTTCAGTTCCTTAAGTCTTGTATTTTATATATATATATATATATATATGCATATATAAATAAAACATTCACTGAATTATACATTATACATGCTCATTCTTCCACATACAAATCTTTTGCATACAATCAGTTAAGAGGCCTATGGTGCAAGGTAGTGTGAAGTATATCCTAAATCTTGTCTCATGACTCTGGACAACAAGAACTTCTCTGGCTTTTTTGATGAAGGATATCTTCCCCAGTTTGTACCAAAAACTTTTCAATGATCTTTAGTCACACTAAAAGCTTCAAATAGATAACAACCAGTTTACATACTATCAATAGTATGTTTAACTTAGCTAAAGCTCCATATAACTTACTTTATCACTAACTCATCTTTCTTTAAGAAATTCTGGGGCCAGCACCATGGCTCACTAGGCTAATCCTCTGCCTGCAGCGCTGGCACCCCAGCTTCTAGTCCTGGTCGGGGCACCGGATTCTGTCCCGGTTGCTCCTCTTCCAGTCCAGCTCTCTGCTGTGGCCTGGGAGCGCAGGAGGATGACCCAAGTGCTTGGGCCCTGCACCCCATGGGAGACCAGGAGGAAGCACCTGGCTCCTGGCTTTGGTTCGGCCGCAACACGCTGGTCATAGTGGCCACTTTGGGGATGAACCAATGGAAAAAGACCTTTCTCTCTCTCTCTCTCACTGTCTAACTCTGCCTGTCAAAATAAATAAACAAACAAATAAAAATAAATAAGAAATTCTGGGGCTGTGACACCAGCATCGTAGGTGAGCACCAGTTTGAGTCCCGGCTGCTCTGCTTCCAATCGAACTTCCTGCTAATGTGCCTGCAAAGGCAGCAGAAGATGGCCCAACTACTTGGGTCCCTGCCACCCACATGGGAGACCAGGATGGAGTTTCAGGCTCATGGTTTTGGCCTGACCCAGTTTGGACTGTCGTGGCCATTTGGGGAGTGAACCAGTGGAGGAAGATCTCTCTCATCCCCTCCCTCCCTCTGACTCTTTCAAACAAATAAAATACAACTTAAAAAAAAGAAGAAATTCTGAAGCCCAGACACAAACTTCACATGGTCTGTGGTTTCAACAATAAAAGTGCTCTTGTTGCATACTGTGTTTGACACTTGACAGAGAAAAAGATAACCCACAGAATGAAATAATATTTATAAATTATTTATCTAATAAGGGATAAATATTCAGAATATTTAAAGAGATCCAATAAGTTAGCAACAACAACAACAACAACAAACCTGCCACTTCTTCTAAGAAGGTCTACAGACAGCTAGCAAGCATCACTACCCATTAGGGAAACATCAAAATCAAGAGTGTTGCCAAGAATGAGAGAAACTGGAACACTCATGCATCGCTGGTGGGAATATGAAATGCTACAGTCACTAAGGAAAACAGTTTGGTGGTTCCTCAAAAGCTAAACAGAGTTATCATATTACCCAGCAGTTCCATTCCTGGGTATATATCCAGAAGAAACGAAAGCAGAAACTCAAACATCCACTTGCACACGGACATTCACAGAAACCTTACTTCTAATAGCTGGCACATGGAAACAATCCAAATGTCCAGCAATAAATGACTAAACAACTGTAATATATGTATGTATGTATATACACACACACATACAATTCAGTCATAAAAAGGAATGAAGGGGCGAGCACTGTGGCATAGCGGGTAAAGCTGCTGCCTGCAGTGCCGGCATCCTATATGGGCGCCTGTTAGAGTCCCGGCTGCTCCACCTCTGATCCAGCTCTCTGCTATGGCCTGGGAAAGCAGTAGAAGATGGCCCAAGTCCTTGGGCTCCTGCACCCATATGGGAAGACCCAGAAGAATACCCTGGCTCCGACTGGCGCAGCTCCAGCCATTGCAGCCAACTGGGGAGTGGACCAGTGGATGGAAGACCTCTCTCTCTGTGTCTCCTTCTCTGTGTAACTCTTTCAAATAAATAAATAAATCTTAAAAAGAAAAAAAAAAAAAGGAATGAAATGCTGATACATGCTGTAAAATGGACCAAACTTAAAAACACTGGGCTGGGGGCCGGCACTGTGGCATAGTGGGTAGAGCTGCCACTTGCAGTGCCAACATCCCATATGGGCGCCAGTTCCAGTCCCAGCTGCTCCACTTCCTATTCAGTTCTCTGCTATGGTCTGAGAAAGCAGTAGAGGATAGCCCAAGTCCTTGGGCCTGTGCACCTGCATGGGAGACCCGGAAGAAGCTCCTGGCTCCTGGATTTGGATCAGCGCAGCTCTAGCCATTGCGGCCAATTGGGGAGTGAACCAGCAGATGGAAGACCTCTCTTTCTCTGCCTCTCCTCCCCCTCTGTGTAACTCTGACTTTCAAGTAAAAATAAATAAATCTTAAAAAAAAAAAAAAAAAAAAAAAAAACACTGTGCTGGGGCTGGAGTGGCAGTACAACGAGTTAAGCTGCCGCTTGTAAAACTGACATCCCCTATCAGAGTGCCCATTCAAGTCTTAACTCCACTTCTGATCCAACTTCCTACTAATACACCTGGAAGGCAGTGGAAGATGGCCCAAACACATGGGTACCTGACACCCATGCGGGAGACAGGACAGAGTTTCAAGTTCCTGGCTCCTGGCTTCGGCCTGACTCAGCCCTGTCTGTTGTGGCCATTTGTGAGTTGAACCAGTGGAAGGAAGATCTGTTTCTCCCACTCTCTTTGTTGCTCTACCTTTCAAATAAGTAATAAAAAAATACTGAAGAAAAAAAATACTGAAGAAAATTTTATTTTTAAGATTTATTTATTTATTTGAAAGTCAGAGCTACACAGAGAGAGAAGAGGCAGAGAGAGGTCTTCCTTCCACTGGTTCACTCCCCAGATGACCGCAACAGTTGGAGCTGTGCCGATCCAGAGCAGGACTTCAGAGCCAGGAGCTTCTTCCAGCTCTCCCACGCAGGTGCAGGGGCCCTAGGACTTGGGCCATCTTCTACTGCTTTCCCAGGCCATAGCAGAGAGCTGGATCAGAAGTGGAGCAGCCGGGACTTTTAAGAGGCGCCCATATGGGATGCCGGCACTGCAGGCGGCAGCTTTTCCCGCTATGCCACAGCACTGGCCCCCTAAATATATTTTTAAAGAGAAATAAACCAAATATAAAAACAAATGTTTCTGATTCCACTTCTATGAAATATCCAGAATAGGTAAATTCATAGAGACTGAGGCCAGAGCTGTGGCGCAACGGGTTAACGTACTGGCCTGAAGCACCAGCATCCCACGTGGGTGCCAGTTCGAGACCCGGCTGCTACACTTCCCATCAAGCTCTCTGCTATGGCCTGGGAAAGCACGGGAAGATGGCCTGCATGCCGAGGCTGCGGCACCCACACGGGAGACCCTGATGAAGCTCCTGGCTCCTGGTTTCAGATTGGCACAGCTCCAGCCATTGTGGCCATCTGGAGAGTGAACCAGGAGATGGAAGACCTCTCCCTCTTTCTCTCTCTGTGTAACTCTGACTTTCGAATAAATAAATAAATCTTTTAAAAAAATAAAATAAAAAACGGCTGGCGCCGCAGCTCACTAGGTTAATCCTCCGCCTTGCAGCGCCGGCACACTGGGTTCTAGTCCCGGTCGGGGCGCCGGATTCTGTCCTGGTTGCTCCTCTTCCAGTCCAGCTCTCTGCTGTGGCCCGGGAGTGCAGTGGAGGATGGCCCAAGTGCTTGGGCCCTACACCCACATGGGAGACCAGGAGAAGCACCTGGCTCCTGGCTTCAAATCAACGCGGTGTGCCGGCCGCGGTGTGCCGGCCTCAGCGCGCCGTTTGCAGTGGCCATTGGAGGGTGAACCAACGGTAAAGGAAGACCTTTCTCTCTGTCTCTGTCTCTACCTCTCTCACTGTCCGCTCTGCCTGTCAAAAAAATTTAAAAAATAAATAAATAAATTCATAAAGACTTAAAGTAGACTAGAGATTACAAGGGACTACAGGCAGGAAGAAATGGGGAAGTTATTGCTCAATATGTAGTGACTTTCTGTGTGGGATGATGAAAACCTTTGGAAATACATAGTGGTGACCCTTGCACAACACTAAATAGACTCAATGCCACTGAAATGTACACTAAGTATGGATAAACTTTATGTTGTGAAAATTTACTACCAAAAAAGGAGAGGGAGAGAAGTGCTCCAGTGCACTGACTTGAGATATCTACAATGACAGCACATGTCAAAACTGGATAGTATTTCTTATGTTAGATTGTTTTTCTCAGCCCTGTATAAATGCTCTAACGCTGGTAACTTTGGTGAGGATATACTATTGCTGACAGAAACATGATACATGCCCTGGACTCCAGTCCAAGTAAACATATCATGCAAAAAATGTTATTTAAATGTCAAGTGAGTCAAGTGCATTCCAGTTACAATAAAACAAGATTAGAGTGCATTTACTATGTATTAAAGGCTAGTGATCAAAGATCCTGAGATGCTTTTACTAGCAGCAGAACAATCTTCTGACTTACTAACACCAAAGGCTAGTTTCTCTTAATTCCTTCTCTAGCGCTCTTAACAGCTTGTTGATACAACGTGCTTACATTGGGGGTCATTGCATTTCATCCCCTGTGGCTAATAACATGGCCTATGGGGGATGGGATAAGATAAACATTCAAAAGGGAAAGATCTAAAATGTATTTTTCAGTTGAAAAGGTTGTATACATTTTAGAATTCTAACATCACTTGGAATAAAGTATTTATATAAGTAAGCATGAGGCTTCACTCCTTTGAGATTATTTCTGAAAATTAAGTGAAAAAATTGTATAAATATTCTACAGGTGAAGGTTATAATTCAAACGCAAGAAAAGATGCGTTTCTGTCCTAGGCAGGATTTCTATTTTTGAGAGAAAAAAAAATAAAGCACCAGTCTTTTTTTGTAGATGAGGTTTTTTTTTTTTTCTTGCTGATACCTCATATAGATGGTTACAGGATAATTTCTTTCTCTGAAAGGTGGAAATGGCATGAGAAACGGAAACTGACCCAAGTTTAAATTCTAGCGATGAGTTTTACTAAGTGAACTACTAGTTATTGATGAGGTCCAGGACACATTAGCCCAAAATATGGTACTCTGGCATTTGAGAAAACAGAAGTAGAAAGTTTATTCTTACTCCCCATTCCCCTCAACCTCATCTCCTGACACAAGTCATAAAATCTAGGAAGTATTTTTCTGACCACCTCATAACCCATGTCCTAAGACCCTCATTTGAGAGGTATCTCCCTCTATCAGAAGGAAAGGAACATCCTTGTATCTGAAGACAGAAGGGAGACAAGAATCTGAACAAACTGATCCTGCCAGTTCCTCTCAGTTAATATCATGAGGTCATTTTTTCTTTGACCAATCATACTTCTTGCTATGGTTTAGATGTGGCTTGTCTCCCGAGGATTCATGTGTTGGAAACTTTGTCCTTAGAGTGGCAATGTGGAACCTTTAAGACATTGCTACTGAACACCCCCAATATCGGTTGGAGGAGTTGCTACGGAAACCCCAAATGGGTTCTCTGCCTGACACACAGCAAGTCAATAAATGACTCTGGGGTGCTGAAAAAAAGTAATAGTTTACTGCAAAGCACAGAACAAGGGGTAGGAAGCTAATGCTAAATTTCTGGTCTCCTCAAGATGGTAAAGATAGTGAATCTTGAGGGCCAGCGCTGTGGCACAGTAGGGTAATCCTCCACCTGTGGCACCAGCATCCCTTATGGATGTCAGTTAGAGTCCCAGATGCTCCACTTCTGATCCAGCATCCCTGCTGATGGTCTGCAAAAGCAGTGGAAGATGGCTCAAGTCCTTGGGCCCCTGCACCCACATGGGAGACCCGAAAGAAGCTCCTGGCTCCTGATTGCCCAGCTCTTGCCACTGCAGTCATTTGGGGAGTGAGTCAGTGGATGGAAGAACCCTGTCTCTCCCTCTCTCTCTGTGCCTTTCAAATAAACAAACAAATCTTAAAAAAAAAAAAAAAAAAAAAAAAAAAAAAAAAAAAAAAAAAGAGAGAGAGAGAGAGAAGAAAAGAAAGAAAAAAAGAACCTTTCATGGAAATACTGTTTTATTTCCATGGAAACACTGTCATTAAAAGTTGTTCATAAAAGAAAACAGCTTTCTGTTAAGTTCATGACCATCTGCAACACTTTTAAAAACTCAAACAAAAGAGTATTTAATTATTCCACTGCCATCTGCCTAGATTCCAAGTTTTTCACAGTATAGAAGACTACACGTAAAATTTATAATGTATTTTTGTCCTTATTCCTTAGGTTTTCCCCTTAATCTCAAACTCAGTAGGAAAAGAACTTTTTAAATTTTATTAATCATATTTATATTATATATTGATAATAATATATGTTATTACATACAATATTTCACTTATACCTTATATTAATGGTTTGTGCCTACCATACCTCTGTCATACTCTGAAATTTTTTTCTTCCTAACACATAGCCTCTAAGGTAAGGTTAAAAATAAGGCTAGGCCTGGGGTCGGCACCATGGCGCATTAGGTTAATCTACCTCCTTTGGCACTGGCATCCCATGTGGGCGCCGGTTCTAGTCCCAGCTGCTCCTCTTCCAATCCAGCTCTCTGCTGTAGAAGATGGCCCAAGTGCTTGGGCCCCTGCCACCTGCATGGGAGACCAAGAAGAAGCACCTGGCTCCTGGCTTCAGATCAGCGCATCTCTGGCCATTGTGGCCACTTGGGGAGTGAACAAACCTCTCAAATAAATAAATAAAATCTAAAATAGATAGATAGATAGATAGATAGATAGGGCTAGGCCAAAACAGAAGGAGGTTTGTTCTGGCTTTCTTAAGTCCCTTTTTACATCCAGATTATTCTCATTTACCAGCTGTTGGCTAGCATTTTGTTTCTTAAGGAAAGTATAATTTGCAGAATAGCATTCTGTCACATGGTGATCTGAAATCATGAGGAAATGATAGTAAGTATTCTAAGTCACACATTTACTCGGAAAATAACTTCTCATTTGAAACCTCACTAATAGGTTTCTGGAAATAACAACGTTATGCTAACAGAACACACCTGCAATGACAGCACCCCATACGGGCACCAGTTCGTGCCCTAGATGCTCTACTTCTGATCCAGCTCCCTGCTAATGTGCCTGAAAAAGCAGCAGAGGCTGGCCCATGTGCTTGGGCTCCTGCACCCATACGGGAGACACAGATGAAGCCCTGGCTTCAGCCTAGCCCAGCCCCAGCCATTGCAGCCTTTGGGGAATGAACAAGCACAGGAAAGACCTCTCTTTCTCTAACTCTGCCTTTCAAATAAATAAATGAAATAAATTATAAAAGAGAAAAAGAAGCCTCACTGTGGCTGGCGTGGTGGCCTAATGGGTTAAGCCACTGCTTACAATGCTGGCATCCCATTAGGGTGTAGGGGTCAAGTATGACTGCTGCACTTCCAATCCAGCTCCCTGCTAATGTGCTTGGGAAAGCAGCAGGAGACCCCCAAAAAGTTCCTGGCTTAAACCTGGCCCAGCCCTGATCATTTTGGCCATTTTGGCGGTGAACCAGTAGATGCAAGATCTCTGTCTCTCCCTCTCTATATAACTCTGCTTTTCTTTTTTTTAAAGATTTGTTTATTTATTTGAAAGGCAGACAGAGAGGGATCTTCCATCTGCTGGTTAACCCCCCTAAATTGCCACAACGGCCGTAGCTGGGCCAGGCCAAAGCCAGAAACCAGGAGCTTCTTCTGAGCCTCTCACTTCAAATTAATAAAATAAATACTTTTAAAACAAAGGTAAGAAAAAGTAGCCTCAAAAAAGGGAAAAGAAAAACATAAACCTGCACAGAATCCAAAGTGCAAATGACCATTTGCAAAGAATGTTGCTAAAGTTATTTGGGGTAAGAGAGGAATTATATATAGCCTGACAGTTACCTTTTTGTTATATAAAGCATAGTCTACCTTAAGCCAGTGCAAAGCTAATATATATGGTTCGCTATAATTTAGATTCTAAACACTTAATTCTATACATAAACTCGTCTGTACTTAGCAGACAAATTAGTTGAAGTATAATTAATGTTCAAAATCCCACTAGAGAAATAAAGTAAAGTGTAAAAAAAAAATAAAGTAAAAGTAAAGTGTGTTAATCTACAGTATTATGAAGATAGGCAGCTAAATACCAAAACTGGCATTTTATAGGTATTAGATTAGAGATTAATACTGATCTAGGCTCAAGGCAATCAGGAGAAACTGTGTTGATAAACAAGCTTTTGCATTACTCGTTTTTGTTTCATATGAATATGCTGATCTGTCATAGAAATCTTATAAACAAAGTAATAAAATCATTTTAAAAATGCATAGCTGGGGGCTGGCGCTATAGGGCAGTGGGTTGAAGTCCTGGCCTGCAGCACCAGCATCCCACTGGGACACTAGTTGGAGTCCCAGCTGCTGCACTTCCGATCCAGCTCTCTGCTGATGGCCTGGGAAAGCCTCGGATGATGGCCCAAATCCTTGGGTACCTGCACCCATGTGGGAGACCTGGATGAAGTTCCTGACTCCTAGCTTCAGACTAGCTCAGCTCTGGCCATTGTGGCCATTTAGGGAGTGAACTAGTGAATGGAACACCTCTGTCTCTACCTCTCTCTCTAATTCTGTCTTTCAAATAAATAAAATAAATCTTTATACAAATGCACTGCTGGCTTCACTCCCCAGATGGCTGCCACAGACGAAGCTGCATCAATCCGAAGCCAGGAGCCAGGAGCTTTTTCCGGGTCTCCTATGTGGATGCAGGGGCCCGAAGACTTGGGCTGTCTTCTACTGCTTATCCAGGCCATAATACATATTTTCTATCAAGTTTTTTGAAGACCCCCTCTACGCATGGATTTCCAAAATTTTGAGTACCAACATAAACTTTTCTTTCAATTTCATTTTCCATAAACTTTCTGAAGAGCCCCTACATATATTTATCAAAGACCAGTATGTAAAATATAGTAAGAATTCCTATAAATCAACAATAAAGAGACAAATTACCCAATTTAAAAATAGGCATTTGAACAGGTACTATTTTTTTTAGCCAGAATATATATGAAGATTTTCAACATTACTAGTTATGTGGGAAATGCAAAGTAAAATCACCATGAGATAATACTACATATTCACTAGAATGGCTGAAAATAAAAGAACTGACAATATCAAGTATTGATAAGGGAATTCTCATGGATTGCCGGTTGGAATTTAAATGGTATTAACACTTTGAAAAACCATTTGATTGTTTCTTTTAAGATAAACATATAACCTGACATTTTACTCCCAGGTAATTACCTAATAAAAACAAAAATGTACATCTAAAAAAAAAAAGAGAGAGTAGAACACCAATGTTCATGGCAGTTTTATTCATGACAGCCCCAAATTGGAAACAATTTCCACCAACAGGTAAATGAATAAACAAATTATGGCATGCCCTTAAAATGGAATACAGCTTGAAGGCTAGGGTGGGAGAGTTTAAAAAGAAACAGGATAATTTCATAATGTTGACTGCTAACCATAAGTAATAACACCTACTAATATGATATACCCACTAATATGATATATCCACTACTACCATGCTCGCAGCAGGGTGAATTACCTCTATGTTATTCTCCCTCAAGTAAGCATAATATTTCAATCTATTCATGAGAAAACATAAGATGAATTCAAATTGTAGAATATTCCACAAAATACTTAAGATCAGTATTCTTTAAAAGTATCAAAGCAGTGAAAGACAAGTAAATATTTAGGAACTATCACAACTTGCAGCAGGCTAAAATGGTATGACAATGTGAGATTCTGGACTGGAAAAAAGACATTAGTGGAAAAACTCATCAAAAAAAAAAAACAGAACAAAGTCTATGGTAGAATTAATAAATTAATAGCATTGTACTACAGTTTATTTCCTAGCTTTTAGTGGTCTTATTACTAAGGTCAAGCAAGATGTTATCATTAAAAAAGGAAAAAAGATCATTTTTGTAGCTCCTTTGTAATTCCAAAATTATTTCAAGTCAAGTCATTTTTTAAATCTTAGGGGTTAAAAAGGCAAGAAAGAATTACTTATTGACAGATGCAAGAACATGAAGGACTCACAAAAGCATTATGCTGAGCAGAAGATGCCAGATACAAGAGTACACAATGGAATGACTCCATTCATATGAAAGTCTAGATGGAAAAATTAATCTATAGTGACAAAAAGCCCTAGGGCAAAGAGTATAGAGAAATGACTTCATAGAAGTATTGAAGGAACAGTTTGGAATGATGCAGTCTACATCTTGATTGCGACAGTGGTTTTACAGATGTATACATTTTGTCAAACTCAGTCACTATACTTAGAGTGCATGTTTTATTGTATATAACTTATTTCTCAAAAGGTTTATTAAATTTTTAAAAATATGTACATATTTAGAAGTATTTCACTTGAGTAATTAGTGTTTTATAACAGGCAAATTGAAGTTCAAATGATTCTTAATCCGATACACTAGAACTTAATGCATCCACGGGATGGGTGTTTGGCCTAGTGGCTAAGGTTATGGTTGGGGCAACCATATCACATAATTGAAAAGCCTGGGTTCAAGTCCTGGCTCCACTCCCAATTCCAGCTTCCTCCTAATGTGCACCTTGAGAGGCATGGGACCACGGTGGACATCTGAGGAATGAACTAGTGGATGCTTTTTTTAAATAAACATTTTAAAATAAATACTTTATAAACCCAAATTTCTAATCAATAAATATTTACCAGGTACCTATTATATGCCAGTTTTTATGTTAAACATAGGCTATAAATGTGAAAAAGGAAGCTCATTTGAGTTGCTTTCAGAAACTCCAGGGCTAATGAAAAGAAGCGTAAACAAACGCTACAATTAACATAGAAATTACTCTGAGTGAAAGACATACCAAGGTATGGGAATTGCCTAGAAAATGCCTCAGAAAATGAGTCATAAAGACTACAGAACCTTTCCAAAAACTTATCACACTTACTCTAGGATATTTATGGCAAATACTCAAAGTTTAAAAGAAAGACACTTCTATTCTTGTCCCTGTATTTCATGGCACATTCTTCCAATAAGTTTAATGGCTGTCTTTTTTACACAACCCAAAGTTTATTCACAGCTAATTCAATGACTACTATTCTGGAAAACAGGTGAGAGTATAAAGTCAATAAACTTGGTTTTTTATGTGCTTTGTGACATGAAGACAATACTATAACAGTGTTTTTCCACAACACAGAATTATTGGAATGATATATATATAATCATGAAAGCAAACTACTTTAAGGGGCTTTGTCCTTTGGAGTACTTAAGTCTTGGTTTGCTGGAGGTTCAGGGGAGCTTACTACTTTTAAATTATATCTCTCTATAAATTATCATTACTGAAAATAATAATCTGAACACTATACACACACACACACACACACGGTTAGGTTTGGATCTTGGTTCAGCTATATCATAGCTAAATGTCCTTGGATGAACTGTCCAATGCCTCAGCATAATCTGTAAAATAGAAATAATAACAGTATCTATCTCATAGGGATTTGTAAATGTTATAACAGATGTGAAAGAGAAAATATATGTACTAAATGAGATCATCTATGGAAAGCATTTAGAGAAGGGTCTGGCATATAATAAACACTTAATAAATATTAATAGTTTCTATTATATATGATATATATGAAGTATATTAGCATCTAGACAAAGAGAAAACATTGACTTTTAAGTGGCCATTTCCAAAAATAGCAAATAAAAGAAAAAAAAATCTTAAGGTATCATTAAAAAGGTTCAGTTATTTTTTAATGAGTCCATTTTTTTTCATCATTCTGTAGGAAAAGATAATTATCTTAATGCTCAGTAACAACAAGTGCCAAATACATTAAAAATTCTCAATAAATACTTACTGGAGTGAATTATTTCAGTGTCATGAGACTGTCTTAATAACCAAGGAAAAACAGGCTGTCAACTTTCTAACTCCATTTATTTCTGTTTCTGCTTTGGATAATATCTCTTTTAATTCCAAATTATATTGTCATTCCTTTTCCTAGATTGCCAGAATTCTTGAAAGAAGAATGCAGAATTTTCTCCCCATTTGAAAAGCAAGATCTACATTAAGAAAGTACAGTGCTTTCCCCTACTTTCAGACAAGTACTCAAATGTCATTATCTAATTAGGAAAATATGAAAATCAAAATGCTGTAAAAACAATTTTAGGGCAATAGAAAAATAAATGATAGAATATGTAAGAAAAAGAAAAATTTTAATCAAGGCTTGTCTGTGTATATTTTAAATAATTATTTGTTAAAATAGCATGGCCACATCTAGGTGGTAAGTACCTGCATGTGTCCATTTTTTTTTTTTAGATTTAGATTATTCATTTATATTTGTAGCTTAACGTGAACACCAAATTGAAATCTAACTGGAGATGAAAGTTGGTTTTCCAATACTATTATATAAATGGCTCCTAAAGATAGGTGAATATTTATACATTTTAAGGTGTTTATGTATCTAATGCCAAATCTTTCAGAAACAATTTCTGAAAATTATTTTCTGAGTGTCACTTACACTCCACATATGTGAAAACACAATGCACATGTACTCAATTTGATCTCTTATCCCTGCTATTTCTTAAACTAAATGATATCTGCACCAAACTGCAAATATTCCACTTAATTTCTGAAGAACTGCTATAACTACTGACTAATTAATTGATTGTTTTAATCAGCTAAGTCAGGAAGGGATAAACAGTGCAGCACTAGTGTTTGGGGCTATGTAATACTGAACAAAGTTAATAGCTCTAGTTTTCAAAAAGCCTTTACAATAATTTCTATTTCAATTTGTGTTAAAATTAACATATTAAAATTTTAAGGGATAAAAGTTTACCTTGTGGCAGAATGAGAAATATAAAATTTCACCCTGAAGAACAGCTGAATAGAATAAAATCCAAAAATGTTCAGATAAACACTTTAATGAGTTTTATCATATTGTTTCTTACAATGGTCTCTAAAATAAAATAACCTATTGGTACTTGTTTTCCACTTATCTGTACAAACCCATGAACCAAATCTCAAAGATATCTGATAATTTTAACATTCATAAATCTCAATGAAAGCAGCCTGACACTAAGAGCTTCTGGCTGCCAAACACATCATTAAGTCAACTTTTTACTACCGTAGGCCCACAGAGTCATATACCCAAAGCGGCAGTTCTTCAGCAATCAGAAATTGCTACTCACCAGCAAGGGTGTAATCCATATCAAAACCGAAACACTTTATTTTTTCCATGGCTAAACTTCGATTCACAAACACCCTATGGAAAGAGTAAAAAGTGGCATCTCAATTAATGCTGAAAAACAAATTCTGAAGTTTAATAGTCATTTGGCTATTATTCCAGATCTTCTCATTCATTTATTTTTCCAAATTCTTAATTTTAATTGCAGATAATTAAGGTATACAATATGATACGCTGATATATTTAATATACAAAGTGAAGTGATTACTACAGTGAAGCAAATTAACATATTCAACAAGCCATTTACTTACTTTTTAAGAGTACCAAAAATCTACTCTCTTGGCAAATTATCAGTATAAAACATTATCAACTACTATCGTCTCACTGCATGTTAGATTTCTTAGATTAGATTAACTCATCCTACTTACCCACAACTATCTACCCTTTGATCTTCATCTTTCTATTCCACTTCCAACTACAGTTTTACTATTTCTATGCACTCAATTTTTTTTTAAGACTCCACATTTAAATGAAACCATGCAATGTTTTTCTTTCCGTCTCTGACTTATTTTACTCACTCAGCATAGTGTCCTCTAGGTTCATCCATGTTGTTGGAATTAGTAGGATCTCCTTCTAAGGATTAATAACATCTCTCTGTGTTTGTACACCTTATTATTTCTTTATCCATGCTTCCATGATGGACACTTTGGTTGTTTCCTTATCTTGGCTATTGTGAATAGTGTTGCAATAAATGTGGGAGTGCCAACATCTTTACAAAGTGGTAATTTCGTTTCCTTTGGGTATATACCCAGAAGAGAGATTGTGGAGTCATATGGCAATTGAACTTTAAATTTCTCTAGGAACCTTGTTACCATTTTCTTAAGTAGCTATACCAATTCACATTCCCAACAACAGTGTTCAAGGATTTCTTTGTTCCACTTGCTAATATTTGCCAATTTCTTATCTTTTGGGGGAGGGCAGCCATTCTAACAGATGTGAGCTGGTATTTCATTGTGGTGTTGATTTACATTTCCCTGATGATTAGTGATATCAAGCATAACCTACATACATAACATTTGTATGTCTTCTTTGCAGAAAGGTCTATTCAGGGTTTTTGCTCAGTTTTTAATTGCACCTTTTCTTAGATTGAGTTGTTGAGTTCCTTATATATTTTGGATATTAACTCCTAATCAGATACATGGTTCTTTATTTTTGTTTTCCCTATGTTTTTGGTGTCCTAACCAAAAAAGTCATCACCAAAACCAAGTTAAGGAGGTTTTCTCATTTTCTTCCAGATATTCACATTTAAATATCAATATTAAGACTCACAATAAAAACTGTTCAAGATCTTCTTACACTATAAGTGAAATCAGGTATTACATGAAAATATACAGATAAGCTTATTGTGTCCTGGCATTAACAATGCCATTGTGTACTCAAGATTTCAGGAAACAGGCATATTTTCTGAAAATCTGACTTACTTTTGAGATTTTATAACTTATTCACTTTTTCATTTATAGCTTATTTAAAGCCTACCCAGAAGTTACTGAGTGCTTACAGTATGCCAGATACTATGATCTGGCACTAAACAAAGACCATTCAACCTCACAAACTTACATATTTTAAAAAATATTTTATTTATTTATTTATTTATTTGAAAGGTAGGGTTACACACAGAAAGGGAGATACAGAGAGAAAAATCTTCCATCTGCTAGTTCACTCCCAGATGGCTGCAATGGCTAGAGCTGAGCTGATCTGAAGTCAGGAGCCAGGAACCGACCCATGTGGGTGAAGGGGCCCAAGCACATGGACCATCTTCCACTGCTTTCTGAGGCCACAGCAGAGAGCTGGATTGGAAGTGGAGCAGCTGGGACTTGAACAAGTGCCCATGTGGGATGCCAGTGCAACAGGTGGAGGCTTAGCCTACTATGCCAGCCCCAAAACTTACAGCTTCACTTACCATCTAGGGGCTGGTGCTGTGGCATAGCGGGTAACTGACACCTGCAGCACCCGCATCCCATGTGGGAGCTGGTACGTGTCCGGGCTGTTGCAGTTCCGGTCCGGCTCTCTGCTGTGGCCTGTGAAGGCAGTACAAGATGGCCCAAGTATTTAGGCCCCTGCACCTGCATGGGAGACCCGGAGGAGGGTTCTGGCTCCCGGCTCCTGGCTTGGGATCAGCACAGCTCTGGCTGTGGTGGCCAATTGGGGAGTGAACCAGCAGATGGAAGACCTCTCTCTCTCTGCCTCTCCTTCTCTGTGTAACTCTGCCTTTCAAATAAATAAATAAATCTTTAAAAAAAAAAAAAAAAAAGAAACGTACTATCTTTACCCTTGGTGAACCCAGCTTATCAAAAGAAAGATTTATAAGAAAATAATTACAATTCAATAAATGCTATAAAATAATGTGAAGAAAAAAATACCAGTTGTTCACAGAGATTGGAAAGAAATATCAGAGCTGAATATTAAACAATCTGTAGAAGTTTTCCAGTAAGATAAACCAAAAAAGAAAATACAGACAAAACAACTGAAAAAGGAAAAGGTTTACAGTGGACTACAAATCACTTATTGCGGTTGAAGCTGAGGAGTTTGCTTTGGCTTTGCAAAAGGTTTTCTGGAGGAGCAGAGATGGTGAAGGTGCATAAAAAAGCTATGAAGCTAAAAAGCTAGGAGAAGGGAGCAGCAGTATAGTGACTGACACACTACTTAGGATGCCCACATCCCATATCAGGAGTCCCTGGGTTCGATTCTCAGCTCTGCTTCCAGCATGGCTTCCTGCTAATTCATATCCCAAGAGAAACCAGGTGAGGGTTCAAGGGCTTGGTTCCCTATCACTAACATGGGAAATCCAGATTGGATTCCTGGCTTCTAGCTTTGGCCTAGCCCAGACCTGCCTGTTGCAGGCATTTATGAAGTGAACCAGAAGATAGAAAACCTTCACCCCCGCCCCCACCTTTGTGTTTGTGTGTGTACGTGTGTGTGTCTATGTCTTTCAAATAAATACGTAATTTTAAAAAGGTTAGCAGGAGTCAAAATCATGAAAACTTTGTATATCACATTAGGGATTTCATATGTTATCCTATATGCAAGAACAACTTACCAGATTCTGGAGAAACAATGTAATTAGATCTATATTTCAGAAAGATCACAATGAAGGCACAGTTTGGAAAATTAAATATCTAAGAGTAGGATAGATCATGACCATGATGGTCTTTTGGGGATGTTTTAATCATTTTGAAGATAAAGATACCTAGGGCCAACACTGTGGTGCACTGGATTATAGCTGCCACCTGTGAAGTAGGCATCTCATATGGGCGCTGGTTCTAGTACCAGCTGTCCCACTTCTGATCCAATTCCTGCTAATGTACTTGGGAAAGCAGTAGAAGACAGTCCAAGTGCTTGGGCCGTTGCCACCCATGTGGGAGACCTTGATGGCATTCCAGGCTTCCAGCACTGGAATGACCCAGCCTCAGCTATCACAGTCACTTACGGAGTATCCTGGGGATGGATGATCGATCGATCCCTCCCTCCCTCCCTCTGTAACTCTATCTTTCAAATGATTAAATAAATCTTAAAAAAGAAGAAAAAGAAAGGAAGGAAGGAAGGGAGGGAGGGAGGGAGGGAGGGAGGGAGAAGAGAAAGAGAGAAGAGAGAAGAGAGAAGAGAAAGAGAGAAGAGAGAAAAGAAAGAGAAAGAGAGAAAGAGAGAAAGAGAGAAAGAGAGAAAGAGAAAGAGAAAGAGAAAGAGAGAAAGAGAAAGAGAAAGAGAAAGAGAAAGAGAAAGAGAAAGAGAAAGAGAAAGAGAAAGAGAAAGAGAAAGAGAAAGAGAAAGAGAGAAAGACCCTTTCCACCTGATCTCCAGATCTGGATGGCTAGGGCCAGCACTATGGCACAGGGGGGTAAGTTGCTGCTTGTTGCCAGCATCCTGTGAGTGCCGATTTGAGTCCTAGATGCTCCACTTCCAATCCAGCTCCCTGCTAACATTCCTGTGAAAGCAGCAGATGATGGCCCAAGTACTTGGATCCCTGCCACACACAGGGGAGACTCAGATGGATTTGTGGACTCCTGACTTTGGCCTGGCTCTGCCCCAGCCACTGTGGTCATTTGGGGAGAGATTCAGCAGATAGAAGTGCACGTGCACGCGTGCTGTCAGTTTGCTTTTCAAACAAATAAATACACTTGGCTGGCTTATTTGCTTATCATCACAACTCTTTGCCTTCATTTCATAAGTAACTGTAAAAAATGAGAACGTTGTAAATCAGTGAATCTCAAATTTTGGTGTACACCTAAATCACTCTTATCTAGATAATCTGTTAAACAAATAGACCTGGGCTGGCCTCCACCGTCCGTGATCCAGAATTCTAGATCAAGTAACTCCAAAGAGGAGTAACTATACCACAAGGTTCACAAGACCCCACTGGGACACGACAAAGTATCATCTCTTCTACTAATATTTACTTCATCATTTTAAAATGTCTGATTAGTCTATGTTTTATATATAAATAAGGCAACAGTATAGGCAATTTATAAATAAGCATATACAGGACTGAACATTTCTTTTTAAAATATCTATTCATTTTCATTTTATTTGAAAGGGAAAGGGAGACAGAGAGAGAAGATAGAGAAGAGAGAAAAGAGCTTTCCATCCACTGGTTCGCTCCCTCAAATGGCTGCAATAGCCAGGGCTGGGCCAGGCTGAAGCCAGGAGCCCAGAACTCCATCTGGGTATCCCATACGTGTGGCAGGGACCCAAGTACGTGAGTGCATTAGCAGAAGCAGAGGAGCCTGGAACTCAAATCCAGGTACTCTGATATGGGGTACCAACCTGTGACAACCAAATGCCTGCCCCAAATGTTCCTTTCTTTTGTTTTCTTTTTTTTTTTTTTAACTAATGGAACTGAGAAAACAAAGGAGTTGAGAAACCACTGATCTAGGTAATATCTTAAAACAAAACAAAACAAAACAAAAACTCTTTACCAACTCACGTATTTGCTGTTTTAAATGTTAAAACCTTCCGTGTCTCCTCTTTCCACTGTGGAATGCTCTTTGCACCCTTTCCCGCCATGCAGTGGTGCTGGACACACTTCACCTACTCTCAGACGAACCTTCCCAATTGTAGGTACTGTTTACGGTTTTTCTTTTCTCTCTAGTTTATGGGCAATTCTTTGGCCCATTCATGCTGGGCATTTTTCTGTGTGAGGCAGCCCACACTTTCACATGAATGTATATTTATTCCCTGGCTGCTAACTGAATCCTGTACCTATCTGCTCACACAACACTGTGTACACAACTTCCCCTCTCATCTCAGAATGCACACACATATGGGGCCGGCACTGTGGAGTAGCAAGTAAAGCTGCCTCCTGCAGTGCCTACATCCCATATGGGCACCGGTTCAAGTCCCGGCTGCTCCACTTCTGATCCAGCTCTCTGCTATGGCTGGGAAAGCAGTGGAAGATGGTCCATGTGCTCAGGCCCCTGTACCCATGTGGGAGACCCAGAGGAAGCTCCTGGCTCCTGGCTTCAGATTGGCACAGCTCTGGCCTTTGCGGCCAGTTGGGTAGTGAGCCAGCAGATGGAGGACCTCTATCTCTCTCTCTCTCTCTCTGCCTCTTACCTCTCTCTGTGTAACTCTGACTTTCAAATAAAACAAATAAATCTTTTAAAAAAAATGAGGATAATACAAGTGAATTTAAAATTAAAAAATGTACACACACCTGAATACAACTTTTAAATGAAGATAACTTCTCAAATATTTGTTTAAAATAGTTTAACAGAGGGCTTAAAATCAATAGGCCACTGTTATCATCCCTAGTTCTCTAAAAAATATCAAAATCACTGCATATCTCGTAGGCATAACTGCCAGGCACACTGGATTAGCTCTACTGTGAGAGAGGTGTTATGAAAAAGTTACATTTTCTTTCCCTAAATCTAGTCTCCTGGAAAAATCAGTATTTATTTTATCTTGGGTTGACAGCAATGGAAGGGGAAAAAGAGTAGTGAATAACTGAAAGGTACTAGGAATCAAAGGATAAATGATACTTACCCAAACATACTTTTTAAAAAACTATACATCTCAACCCCAAAGTATCACCATTATCCTTCTATCACTTCATCAAACTTCACCTTGTTTTTACTGTTAAGAACTTGTACTTTATTACCAACTTTTCCCAGTGATATAAATCCTTTTGAAAGCACAACAGAAGTGAAAGATATAAAAGAATTGTCAGTTTTAACTCTAGAAACTAAATGTTACTACTGAAGCTCAAGTTTTTCAAACAGATTTGTAATTCAGGCCAGGGGGACAACTGGATCCCCGATAAGAGCTAACAGCTGACATGCCTAAAATATTTTCTGGAAATACAAGATGGACTGAAGAAGATTCTTCTTCCTTGTGATAAAATCTAGGAGAGATATGATATGGTAGAACCACATAATAAGTGAAATAGCTTTGATTCTGACAGAATAAAGATGCCAGATGGTTTCAGGCACAGCTAAAGTCACAGGGAAGAAGAGCCCTTGTAATGTCACCAATCAGTGCTAAAGGTAGAAAGAAACTATTAACAGTTTCTTTTCTGGCCAGAAAGAGATTAACCCTGTATTTAAATCTATAAAGTTATACTTATGTTTTAAAAATCATAAAGTATCATATTAAATTCTGAAAATGACATATTTCAGGAACATGAAAATCTATGTTTGCCAAAATAATCACTGTTAAATATTTATCAAATTGTACTTCTCTTTGCCTTGACCAGTCACATTACCTATTCCATTAACATATTTATTGAATGTCTAGTACAAAGCAGACACTATCTTGTGACATATCATGCAAGCTATCCTTTAGGGAGTAGTCTTGAGCTAGGAAAGGCATTTTTACGTATCTAAATTTAGAAAGTAAGATGTTTTCTTATGAAGATCGTCCACTAAATATCTCTATCTTTTCATTTTCATTCAAAATAAGTACTCTATTCCACAGAAGCAGTTCCTAAAATTTAAAAAAAAAGAAACATTTATATTATGCTGTTTATGAGACAAAAGAAAAACTTCACATATATCCTCATCTCTCCTTTTCCTTCCCTACCTTAGGCTACAAAACATGCAGGAGGGGCAATATGGAATTAAATATAATTAGTTGTGTAAGCATAAGCAAGGCTATAATGACAAAGTGAAACAGCTGAATTATAGCTTGTGTATATACTTGTGTAATTATACTTGTGTAAGCCAAGTATAGTTATTTGGCTGCATATTTGTATGCTAATGCTTACAAAGATAATAAACACCCAAATGCTGAAAGTAAGCACTGACTTCAGAATGCAGTCAGACTTAAGCTTCAAATATCAGTCTCTAGGACACAGTTTTCTAAAGAAACTAATCTCTTGGCCTCAGATTAATGACTATTCTTCTCTGAGGTTATAACAAAACAAATGTTAAGTCCTATGTAAATTGAAAGGAACTTTATCATCTAAAAGACTGGCTTACTGCCCCATCACCTATTTCAAAACACAAAGATTATCTACTTGGGGAATCCAAAAATGTCACTGGTCCCAGGACCTTGACTGTAACTTCACCAATGCCAGTTTACTGTGACACTTTTCTAAATTATTAACTAGTGGAACATACTCCACCTCCATGTTCAAGAGTCTGAACAGATCCATGAAATCAACTTTCCAAAGCTTACTTTAAAAAAGCACAAACTTAAACCACCCTAGCAAGCATGAACAAACCAAGCATCCAACCTTAGAATGCAATTAGCCAGAAATTTCTACATGCAAAGTTATTTGCAAGTGGCAGATCTGAGCAATAACAAGAGAAAAAAATCTCTAGGAGACAGACAAGAACACTATGAAGCCAGAAACAGACTCCATACAAAGACAATTGGAACAACTTTTATTATCATATCTCACTGCAGGAAGGCATGAAATTTGAAGAAATTCTATTAAATAAAGCAAACCACAAAAAAAAAAAAACCATTAAAATAGCATGCTTTAAGAAAGGGGCTTTGAAAAAAAAGAATAGGAATCTAATATTCTCAAACTTAACATGAGCATGCAATTTACTGAATTTGAAATTCTGTAAATAAAAACTTTAATATTTTTTGAGATTTAACTCATAATTCAAGCAACATTTACCTCATCTGTCACTGGCTGCCGTTTTGCAAATTGTGAAACTATTATGAGGCAACTAGTTCTTGAAGTCACATAACAAAATTCTTCTTTGAGTTCCTAGAATATTGTTGTGTGTGACTGTAATCTAACTTCAAAAAGACTGTTCAGTCCGTACTAGGCCCCTCAATAGCATGTATCTTCTGAGACAGTGTTGGAGAAAACACCTCTGTGTCTAATTTAACTTGTCATTGGATATCACTGTTGCTCCATACAAATCCATTTGGCATAGAATTTCTTTGGCAACGATGAACATTATCTGTAACTCCTCCCCTTGCTTAGGAGTCACAATTTCCTGGCCAAGCGCCCAAAAACAGTTACTGCAACAACAAATGAGACTAAGGATTCATGTGTAAAATCTTCTTGGGCCCCTGTTTTAGTTATGAAGTTTGTCTAATTACAGATTCAAAGTTTGCTAACAATTAAGAAAAGGTAAATAAATTATGAGAAGGTAAATAAATTATGAACCAAAAGAAACACATCTGTATAAACATATTTTTACTTAATAAAAAAAAGTTAGAGTGAGGAATTGTGTTGAATTCATAATTTAGTACCTTTCTCCTCAAACAAGGTTCTATTTCTGCTATTGGCACTCACATTTTCCCACTCAAGTTTCCATCCACATTCCAATCATCTCAAGTGCCTTCATGTAAATTTCCAAATATTTCTGGAATCCAGATCTTCCATTCAATTCACATTGCTAACAACTCCAGGTCCTCATTATTCTCTAGGAATCCTCCACCAACTGCTCTATCCTCATACCAATGTTAAATTAATTGCTTTGAAATAGTAGCTATTAAAAATGTGGCACTCAGGGGCTGGCATCACGATACAGCAAGTAAAGCTATCGCTCGCAATGTCCACATCTCATATGGGCACCAGTTTGTGTCCCAGGTGCTCCACTTCCAATCCAGCTCCCTGCTAATGTCCTGGGAAAATCAGCAGAAGATGCCCCAAGTGTTTGGGCCTCTGCCACCCAAGTGGGAGACCTAGATGAAGCTCCTGGTTCCAGTATGGCCCAGCCTTGGCTGTTGCAGCCATCTGGGGAGTAAAACAGTGGATAGAAGATCTGTGTTTCTCTCCCCTACCTCTCTCTTTAGATTTGACTTTCAAATAAATAAATCTTACAAAAAAGTATGGCCCACACACTAATACTGGCCTATGAAAATTTGCAACTAATCTACGACATGATACATATAGAGACTGCAATTATTTGGAAACTTTTCTAGCAATTTGACAGAGAAATTCTGTTTGTTAAACATAATAATAAATGCATAGGGTCATTTTTCTGGTAATTCATATTTAATGATATTTTATAAACAAATGAAACAAATTTTTTAAAAACTGGTCCTCCATCATAGCTTGAGTAGTACTGTCCTAACACCCAGTTCCAATCATACCACTCTCCTACTAACAGCCCTTAGTCACTGTTCCCTACCTACCCATCTAATTACAAACTCTTGGATCCAGAAGGAATTTAAAAATGTTACATTCATCATTTTGCCAAAATCTGTTCAGCCTTACATTGCACCACTTCATGCACCCTTTGCTCTAATAAACAAAACTACTAGCTTTATCCTAATTGGGCCCTGAGGCTTTGTTTATGCTATTCCCTATACCTGAAGTGTCCATCTCTGTTCTCTTTCATTATTCAAGACTCTGCATCTAGAGTGGGTTCTTCAAGAAAAGATGCTAGCCATGCCATGGAGCTACGCGGCAGTAATGTCTCTCAACCTCAGATTACTTTTCCACCTCACTAGAGAGATTTAATCAACAACTAAATTCTATAAAGGGGTGACCCAAGTGAGAAGTTAATCCTTTGCTACTTACGTATTTTGTCATATACCTAAAATATACATGTAGTTTCCTTATTCTTTACTGGATTATAAACATTGAGACCAAGACATACAGCTTTCTGAACACCTACCATACGGTCTTGTAAACTGCAAACACATTATTTAACTGAATTAACAATTAAACTAGGAGCTTAATAGCAGTGATTGCCACAGGCTGTGGGGAGGAGGAAACAGGGACGTTTCAATTAAAATGGGTAAAGAGTCTTTTGAAGCCGGCGCCGTGGCTCAATAGGCTAATCCTCCACCTTGCGGCGCCGGCACACCGGGTTCTAGTCCCGGTTGGGGCGCCGGATTCTGTCCCGGTTGCCCCTCTTCCAGGCCAGCTCTCTGCTATGGCCAGGGAGTGCAGTGGAGGATGGCCCAGGTGCTTGGGCCCTGCACCCCATGGGAGACCAGGAAAAAAGCACCTGGCTCCTGGCTCCTGCCAGGATCAGCGCGGTGCGCCGGCTGCAGCGGCGGCCATTGGAGGGTGAACCAACGGCAAAGGAAGACCTTTCTCTCTGTCTCTCTCTCTCACTGTCCACTCTGCCTGTCAAAAAAAAAAAAAAAAAAAAAAGAGTCTTTTGTAAGAGTAATGAAAATGCTCTAAAATGAGTGGCAGTGTTTGCACAACCCTGAGAATATAGTAAAGCCACTGAACTGCATACTTAAAAATGTAAATTGACTCTCTTTCTCTCCGTCTCCTGATCTCTGTCTCTTACACTCTCCTCCTCCCTCTTTTCCTTCTTTGCCCCTTCCCTCCAGTCTGTCGGGTTTTCCCCAATAAACTCTTTCCCTTACTCCGGTGTTCGGTGTGTTTTGTGGTGGCCTTAAATTGGTGCCGTGACTCAGATATAGACTCCCCCAGTGACTTTGCTCTCCCTTCGGGGATCTCTGAGTTGCCCTGGGGTTCAGGATTTCTGCCAGTCACAAAACACACCAAAACACATCCCCGGAACTCCTTCCACACCACTGAACACTCCATGATCTCCATCCACACACTGGCCTTCTTTATCACTTTTGTGAGCATTTGGGAAAATGGAAAGAGATCTCATATGTTCAAGCTTTTTCTATCTTTGATCTAAACCTTCTATGCGTACTTCCTGCTTTCCGGCCCAGGTCCTATTGGCCCCCAAAGTTTCCACTAGAGGTCAAGGGCCTGAGCCCAAACCTCTACCTTCTACGTCCATGGCTCCAACTCTTCACTATCTCGGCTCTCTGTACCTCCCCCTCCCACCCAGTAATTCTGACTTTATCTTAGAACCAGGCCTGGTCCAAAGTCTACTCTCCCTGTCTTATCAATGATCCTCCCACAAGTTTGGGAATGGCCATCTCCATGCTTTCACTCTCCAACCCTTGTCCTCCAAAGGGTCTTTTGCCCCTCCCTCTCTTGTTCCAGTTTTACCCTAAGAATTAAATTTTTTAAATGTAAATTAAATTGTATGTGAATTATATCTCCATTATTGAAAAAACAACAGGAAGACCTGTCTGCCATTATGTCTCCATCCTCCAGGAAAAAGTACAATTGCTGGGGGTGGGTGCTACATCACAGTGGGCTGGGCTATCTCTTGGGGTACCCATATTCCAAACTGGAGTGCTGGTTTAAATCCTGCCTGCTCTACTTCTGATCCAGCTTCCTGTTGGTGCATCCTAAAAGGCAGCAGAGGATGGCTGAAGTGCTTGGGCACCTGCTGCCTTTATAGAAGAACCAAATGGACTTCCAGGCTCCTGGCTTTGGCCTATCCTGGCCATGACTATTGTGGGTTTATGTGGAATGAACCAGTAGATGGGGGATCTGCTTTTCTGTCTGCTTGTTTCTGCTTTTCCAGTAGATGAAAATAAATGAACATTAAAAAATACAATTGGGGCCAGTGCTGTAGCATAGAAGGTTAAGCTTAAACCTGCAGTGCCAGCATCCCATGCGGGCACTGGTTCAAGTCCCAGCTGCTCCACTTCCTATCCAGCTCCCTACTAATGCATCTGGGAAAGCATCAGAAGAGGGTCCAAGTGCTTGGGCCGCTGCACCTGTGTGAACACCAGGAAGAAGCTTCTTGGTCCTGGTTTCAGCCTGGAACAGCCCCAGCCTTGTAGCCATTTAGGGAGTGAACCAGTGGATAGAAGATCAATTTCTCTCCGCCTTTTAAATAAATTCTTTAAAAACAAACAAAAAAAACCCACACAATTGGTGACCTAAAAATATAGGTAAGAAATTTATAAAATGAATTCTTAAAAATTATCATAGATTGTATATAGATACTACTGTATACTGTATACAAATACCAACAGTTTTGGCACAGATACTAGAAATTTTGAAAAATATTATAATCGGGCCGGCGCCACGGCTCACTAGGCTAATCCTCCGCCTAGCGGCGCTGGCACACCAGGTTCTAGTCCCGGTTGGGGCGCCGGATTCTGTCCCGGTTGCCCCTCTTCCAGGCCAGCTCTCTGCTGTGGCCAGGGAGTGCAGTGGAGGATGGCCCAGGTGCTTGGGCCCTGCTCCCCATGGGAGACCAGGAAAAGCACCTGGCTCCTGGCTCCTGCCATCGGATCAGCGTAGTGCGCCGGCCACGGCGGCCATTGGAGGGTGAACCAACGGCAAAGGAAGACCTTTCTCTCTGTCTCTCTCTCTCACTGTCCACTCTGCCTGTCAAAAAATTAAAAAAAAAAAAAAAAGAAAGAAAAATATTATAATCATTTTTATTATTATAAGATTTATTTATTTATTTGAAAGGCAGAGTAACAGAGAGGCAGAGGCAGAGAGAAAAAGAAAAGGGAGTCTTCCACCCACTGGTTCACTCTCCAGACAGCCACAACAGCTGGAGCTGCGCTGATCTGAAGTCAGGAGCCAGAGGCTTCCTTCGGGCCTCTCTCCAGGTGCAGGGGCCCAAGCACTTGGGCCACCTTCTACTGCTTTTCAAGGCCACAGCAGAAAGCTGGATCAGAAGTGGAGCAGCTGGGACTCTAACGGGCGCCCATATGGGATGCCGGCACTGCAGGCAGTGGCTCTACCCACTTATCCCACAGTGCTGAGCCCCTAGTAGAATAACCTTACTTTCATAAATTCCAGCCAATAACATCTTACTAATTTTGTTCTATTATTTTCTCTTTGGGCATGTGTTTGACCTAGTGACTAAAATGCACTTAGGAAGCCCACATCTCATTCCAGTTTCCTGGGTTTGAGTCTTGGCTCCATCCATAATTCCAGCTTCCTGCTAATACACACCTTGGGAAGCAACAGACAACAGAACAAGTAGATGGGCACTTACTATCTATGTGCGAGACCCAGATAGAGTTTCCAGCTTCTGATTTTGGACTGACCCAGCACCAGTTGTTAAGGCATTTGAGGAGAGAACCAGAAAATGGCAGATCATCTCTCTCTCCTTTCTCTCTTTCAAATTAAAAACTAGCAATAATGGAGTTGGACTTGTGGCACAGCATATTAAGCTATGGCGTGGGGTGCCTGCAGCCCATATGGGAGTGCCTGATTTGAGTCATGGCTACTCCACACTTCAGAACAAACTGGGGAGGCAATAGAGGATGGTCCAGGTACTTGGGTACCTGTCACCTAAGTGGTATACCTGGATGGAGCTCCTGGCTTTAGGCTTCAGCCTGGCCTAGCTCTGGCTGTTGTAGGCATTTGGGAAGTGAATCAACAAATGGAAGATAACTCTTCCCCCTCTCTCAAATAAAATAAATCTTTAATTTTCTTTTTGTCTGAGGAATATCCTCAGGAGGGATACACTTTGTTTATTACACTGTGCCAGAAGAACAGCAGCCTGTGCTTTTCAAATCTAAACAACATTAAGTGTTATTGGGAGCCGGCACTGTGGTGAGGTGGGTAAAGCCGCCGCCTGCAGTGCCAGCATCCCATACGGTTACCAGTTCAAGTCCCGGCTGCTCCACTTCCAATCCAGCTCTCTGCTTTGGCCTGGGATAGCAGTAGAAGATGGCCCCAAGTCCTTGGGCCCCTGCCCCTGTGTGGGAGACCTGGAAGAAGCTCCTGGCTCCTGGCTCCAGGCTCCAGATCCACACAGCTCTGACTGTTGTGGCAAACTGGGGAGTGAACCAACAGATGAAGACACACACACACACACACACACACACACACACCCGCCTCTCCTTCTCTGAGTAACTCTTTAAAAAATATGTGTTATCATTTGTAAAATAAAACAAATTCAGGCCTGCATTATGGTGCAGCCAGTTAAGCTACTGCCGAAGAATCAGCATCCCATGTGGGCACTGGTTCAAGACCCAGCTGTTCCACTTCTGACCCAGCGCCCTGCTAATATTCCTGGGAAAGCAGTAGAGGATGGCCCAAGTGCTTGGGCTCCTGCATCCACATGGGAAACCCAGAAGAAGCTCTGAGCTCCTGGCTTTGACCTGGCACAGTCTGGGCTGTTGTAGCCATCTGGGGAGTGAATCAATATATGGAAGACCTCTTTCTTGCTCTTTCTGTCTTTCCCTCTCTCTGTAACTCCACCTTTCAAATAAATAAAAAAGTAAATAAACCCATAAAAATTATTTATAATACTCATTTGATACACTCAATATAAAAAGTTCCAAAGGAAGTCAGTATGAAGGCATATATATAGAACAAAATTTAAGATAATTTAGACTTAAGACACTACCAATTTTAAAACATTTTTTAAAGATTTTATTTCTTTATATGAGAGGCAGAGTTACAGAGAGAGGGAAAGAGAGAAAGGTCTTCCTTCCATTGGTTTACTCCCCAAATGGCTGCAACAGCCAGAACCGTGCTGATCTGAAGCCAGGAGCCAGGAGCCAGGAGCTTCTTCCCGGTCTCCCATGTAGGTGCAGGGGCCCAAGCATCTGGGCCATCTTCTACTGCTTTTCCAGGCCATAGCAGAGAGCTAGATTGGAAGAGGAGCCGGGACTAGAACCGGCACCCATATGGGATGCTGGTGCCATGGGCAGAGGATTAACCTATTGCACCATGGTGCCACCCAATTTTAAAACTTACCCATATTATTTACAAGTTAGAAAGAGGGAGAGGGTAGAAGACAAAGAACAGTCAGAGCTTGGTACAGGGTTCCACATAAAGCTGGAATATTGATAGATCTTTCATCTACTGGTTCACTCCTCAAATAGCCTCAATAGCTGAGTCTGAAGCCAAAAGCCAGGAATTTCTACCAGGTCTCTGATGTGGTAGAAGGCTCAAGGGCCCAAGGACTTGGGCCATCCTCCACTGCTTTCCCAGGTGCATTACCAGGGAACTGCATCAGAAGTAGCTAGAACTTGACAACCAGCACCTGATGGGATGCTGGTGTCACAGCAAAGGGCTTTATCTGCTACACCACAATGGCAGCCCCAGTTCTTTTATTTCTAAGTATTCCACTATATAGATATTATCATAATTTATATCCACTCAGTTAATGGGCATTTGGATTGCTTCTGGTTTTTTAAGAATTTATTTATTTGAAAGACAGAGTTACAGAGGAAAAAGGGAGGGAGGGAGGAAAGGAGAGAGGAGGGAAAGATAGATCAATCTCCCATCTGCTGATTTATGCCCCAAATGGCTGCCACGACTGGAGCTGAGCCAATCTGAAGCCAGGAGCCAGGAGCTTCTTCCAGGTCTCCCATGTAGATCCAGGGGCCCAAGCACTTGTGCCCCTGCTGCTTTCTCAGGCACATTAGCAGGGTACTGGATTGGAAGTAGAGCAGCCAGGACTCGAACCAGCTCCCGTATGGGATGCCAGTACTGCAGGACAGGGCTTTAACCTGTTGTACCACACTGCCGGCCCGGATTGTTTCTGGTTCTTAACTTATAAATAATGCTGCTACGAAGAGTCATACATAAAAGTACATCAAAAATTTGTGAAAATAGGAATAAAAGTTGCTTGTTTTGGTGCCAAAAAATTGAAATTAATAATACATCTTCCATGAACTTTTTGAAAACTCCTCCATTTTCAAAGTTTTTGGCACCAAAATAAAGTTATCTTTTATTTCCACTTCTCCACAAACTATTATTTTTAAAAAATTTTTATTTTTTTCCCACTTTATTTGAAAGGCAGAGAGACAGAGAAACAGAAATCTTCCATCTGCTGGTAAACTCCCCAAAAGTCTGCAAAAGGCAGGGTTAAACCAGGAGCCCATAATGCCATCCAGGTCTCCCACATGGTTGGCGAGGATTCAAGTATTTAAGCTATCACCTGCTGCCTTCCAGGGTACACATTTGCAGGAAGCTGGATCAGAAGTGGTATAGCTGGACACAAACCATTTTCTTCATCGCATCCCAATGGGGACTTCAGCCATTATGCCAAATGCCCACACCAAGCTTTCTGAAGTACCCTCATAGAAATCTATGGGGGCACATCCTTCATTTCTCAGGTAAATATCAAAAAAATTAAATTACTTGGGTCATATAGTTGGTGTATGTTTAAAAAGACTCTGCTTCAGTCTCCTCCTTTGCACTCTCATCAGTAAAACATTACAGTTCCAGTCACTCCATATTGTCGGCGGTTTTCATTTTAGCTCCTATACTGTGTGTGTGGTGGTAACTCTTGTGCTTTTAATTTCTACTTTCCCAATGACTGATGAGAGTGTCTTTTCAAGTGCTTATCTGCTGCATCTTATTCTGTGAAGTACCTATTCAAATCCTGTTAAGATTTATTTACTTATTTCAAAGTCAGAGGTGCAGAGAAGAAAGACAGACAGAGAGATCTTCCATCAACTGGGTTCACTCCCCAGGTGACCACAGCAGCTGAGTTAAGCCAGGTCGAAGCCAGGAGGTTTATGTGGATCTCTCACATGGGTGCAGGGGACCAAGCACTTGGGCCAAAAGCTTTTGTTACTTTTCCAGGCACATTAACAGGGAGCTGGATCACAACTGGAGCAGCTGGGAGTCAAACCAGTGCTACAAACAGATTAACCCGCTGTGCCAATGTTGGCTCCAATTCAAAAAAAATTTTTTTTTTTTGGGGGACAGGCAGAGTGGACAGTGAGAGAAAAAGAGAGAGAGAGAGAGAGAGAGAGAGAAAGGTCTTCCTTTGCCGTTGGTTCACCCCCCAAGTGACCACTACGGCTGGCGTATTGCAACTGGGCACTGTGCCGATCCGAAGCCAGGAGCCAGGTCCTTCCTCCTGGTCTCCCATGCAGGTGCAGGGCCCAAGCATTTGGGCCACCCTCCACTGCACTCCCGGGCCACAGCAGAGAGCTCGACTGGAAGAGGAGCAACCGGGACAGAATCCAGCGCCCTGACCGGGACTAGAACCCGGGGTGCCGGCGCCACAGGCGGAGGATTAGCCTAGTGAGCTGCAGTGCCGACCTCAAATCTTTTTAAATAAAAAAAGACTTATTTATTTGAAAGACAGAGTTACACAGAAAGAGGGAAAAGATAGAGAGAGATATTCCATTTACTGGTTCACTCCCCAGATGGCCTCAATGCCAACAACTGGCCCAGGTTAAAGCAAGGAACCTAAAACTTCATCCTTGTCTCTCACTTGGATGGCAGAGACCAAAGTACTTGAACCATTTCCTGCTGCTTTCCCAAGCACATTAGCAGGAAGCTAGATCAGAACTGGGGACTCAAACCAGTGCTCATATGGGATGCCAGCATAACAAGTGTTATCTTAACACAGTACATGATACCGGCCCCTCTATTCAAATCGTAAGTCCACTTTTAAACTGAGTTGTCTTCTTATTGTGTTCTAAGTTCTTCATGGGGCCAGCGCTGTGGTGTAGCAGGTTAAGCTGCCACCTGCAATGTCAACAGCCCAAATGGGTGCTGATTCGAGTCCTGGCTGCTCCACTTCCAATCCAGCTCCCTGCAAATGCACCTATGAAAGCAGCTGAGATTGGTCCAGGTACTTGGGCCCCTGTACCCACGTGAGAGATGCAGAAGCATTCTGGGCTTCGGCCTGGCTCAACCCCAGCTGCTGCGGCTACCTGGGGAGTGAACCAGTAGATGGAAGACCTCTCTCTCTCCCTGACTCTGCCTGTCACTCTGCCTTTCAAATACATTAATTTTTTTTTAAAGAAAGTTCTTTATGTATTCTGAATATGTCATTTATCAGATGTGGTCTGTGGCTTCACTTTTTTTTTTTTTTTTGCCAGGTAGACTTATAGACAGTAAGAGAGAGACAGAGAGAAAGGTCTTCTTCCGTTGGTTCACTCCCCTAATGGCCACTACGGCCGGTGCTGCGCCGATCTGAAGCCAGGAGCTGGGTGCTTCCTCTCAGTCTCCTATGCGGGTACAGGGCCCAAGCACTTGGGCCATCCTCTGCTGCCCTCCCGGGCCACAGCAGAGAGTTGGACTGGAAGAGGAGCAACTGGGACTAGTACCCGGCGCTCCAACCGGGACTAGAACCTGGGGTGCCAGTACCGCGGGTGGAGGATTAGCCAAGTGAGCCGCGGCGCCAGCCCGGTCTGTGGCTTCACTTCTTATTTTCTTAATAATATCTTTCAAAAAGCTGAGGTTTTTATTTTCATTTTGATGAAGCCAAATTTATCAATTCTGTCTTTGCTTTTATTTATTTTGCCTAAGAAATCTTTACCTAATTAGAGAGTTGGCATTGTGGTGCAGCAAGTTAAGCCAAGCCAGTTTAAGTCCTGGTTGCTTGGTTTTTAATCCAGTTCCCTGCTAATGACCCTGGGAAAGCAGCAGAGGATGATCCAAAGGCATGGGGCCCTTTACCCATGTGGAAGACCTGGATGGAATTTCAGGGTCTTGGCTTCAGCCTGGCCCAGCCCTAGCCACCGAGGCTATTTGGAGGATGAACCAGCAGATGGAACATCTCTGTCTCTCTTTTTTCCTCTGTAATTGTACCTTTTATTTTTTTTTTAATTTTTTTTTTTTTTGACAGGCAGAGTGGACAGTGAGAGAGAGAGAGACAGAGAGAAAGGTCTTCCTTTGCCGTTGGTTCACCCTCCAATGGCCGCCGCGGCCAGCGCGCTGCGGCCGGCGCACCACGCTGATCCGATGGCAGGAGCCAGGTACTTGGTCTCCCATGGGGTGCAGGGCTCAAGGACTTGGGCCATCCTCCACTGCACTCCCTGGCCACAGCAGAGAGCTGGCCTGGAAGAGGGGCAACCGGGACAGAATCCGGCGCCCCGACCGGGACTAGAACCCGGTGTGCTGGCGCCGCAAGGCGGAGGATTAGCCTATGGGGCCGCGGCGCCGGTCTGTAATTGTACCTTTTAAATAAATAAATAAATCTTTAAAAAAATAAAGAAGGCCGGCGCCGCGGCTCACTAGGCTAATCCTCCGCCTAGCGGCGCCGGCACACCAGGTTCTAGTCCCGGTCGGGGTGCCGGATTCTGTCCCGGTTGCCCCTCTTCCAGGCCAGCTCTCTGCTGTGGCCAGGGAGTGCAGTGGAGGATGGCCCAAGTCCTTGAGCCCTGCACCCCATGGGAGACCAGGAAAAGCACCTGGCTCCTGGCTCCTGCCATCGGATCAGCGCGGTGCGCCGGCCGCAGCGCGCCGGCCGCGGCGGCCATTGGAGGGTGAACCAACGGCAAAGGAAGACCTTTCTCTCTGTCTCTCTCTCTCACTGTCCACTCTGCCTGTCAAAAAAAAAAAAAAAAATAAATAAATAAAGAAAGAAATCTTGGCGGCCGGCGCCGCAGCTCACTAGACTAATCCTCCGCCTGCAGCGCCGGCACCTGAGGTTCTAGTCCCGGTTGAGGCACCAGATTCTGTCGTGGTTGCTCCTTTTCCAGTCCCAGGAGTGCAGTAGAGGATGGCCCAAGTGCTTGGGCCCTGCACCCGCATGAGAGACCAGGAGGAAACACCTGGCTCCTGGCTTCAGATTGGTGTAGCACGCTGGCCATAGCAGCCATTTTGGGGGGTGAACCAACAGAAAAAGGAAGACCTTTCTTTCTGTCTCTCTCTCTCACTAACTCTGCCTGTCAAATAAAATAAAATAAAATAAAATAAAATAAAATAAAATAAAATAAAATAAAATAAATCTTTAGCTAATAGAAGATGACAAAGATTATATTTAGGCCTATGATCTAGTTTGTGCTTTTATTTTTTAATTTTTTTCAAAGATTTATTATTTGAAAGACAGAGTTACAGAGAGGCAGTGTCAGGGAGATAGAGAGAGATCTTCCATATGCTGGTTCACTCCCCAAATGGCCACAGTGGCCAGAGCTGGGATGATTCAAAGCCAGGAGCCAAGAGCTTTTTCTGGGTCTCCCACGGGGGTGCACGGGCCCAAGGACCTGGACTATCATCTACTACCTTCCCAGGCCATAGCAGAGAGCTTGATTGGAAGTGGAGCAACCAGGACTTGAACCAGCGCCCATGTGGTATGCTGGCACTGCAAGCAGCAGCTTTATCCGCTACACCACAGCACCAGGCCCCAGTCTATGCTTTTGTATGTGGTTTGAATTACAGGTCAAGGTTCATTTTTTTCCTCTATGAATATTCAGTTGTTCCAGCATATCCTTTAAAAACTAATCTCAGGGTCAGTGTTGTGGCATATAGGCAAAGCCACTGCCCAAGACAATGTCAGCCCTTACAGATGCCCATTCATGTCCTGGCTGCTCTACTTCCAATCCAGCCCCTTGCTAATGGCCTGGGAAAAGCAGTGGAATATGGCCCAAGTTGTTTGGGCTCCTCTGCCATCCAGTTCTTGGCTTTCGCCTGGCCCAGTCTTGGCAGTTGCAGCCATCTGAGGAGTTAACCAGTGAATGGAAGGGCTCTCCCTTTCTCAGTAACTCTGATTTTCAAATAATTAAGTTAATTTTTTAAAAAACCAAAATACTAATTTCTCACCATTGAATTACCATGTCTTCACTGTTGAAAATCAATTATCTATACATGTGTAGGTCTATCAGTTTCTTATTTGGCTCCATGGTGTTTATGTCTCACCTTACATTGATATTACACTGTGGGGCCAGTGATGTGGCACAGTGTTTAGGTTAAAGCCTTTGGCCTGCAGCACCGGCACCCCCTATATGGGTGCAGGTTCAAGTTCCAGCTGCTCTACTTCCATTTGAGCTCTCTGCCATGGGTTGGGAAAGCAGCAGAGGATGGCCCAAGTCCTTGAACCCTTGTACCCACAAGGGAGACCGGGAAGAAGCTGCTGGCTCCCAGCTTCAGATCAGCTCAGTTCCACCCATTGCAGCCACTTGGGAAGTGAACCAGAGGATGGAAGACCTGTCTCTCTGTAACTCTTTCAAATAAACATAGTAAATGTTAAAAAATAATACATTATCTTCATTACCAGAGGTTTAAATAAGGCTCAAATACAAGTACAATCACACATTACTAAACAACAGGATACATTCTGAGAAATGTGTCATTGGGCAACAGTCACTGTCCTAACATAATAGAAAGGGACTTACACAAACCTAGATGGTAAAAAGTGTATCGCACAAGAGACATAGTAAACATGACATGTATGAGGCTGCTGCCAGCATAATGTGACATGTTACTCTATAGTACTTTTTTTTAAATAAATAGACTTATATGTTGAAATAATGATAAAAAGTAAAGTACAATACACAAACCAGTAACAGTTATCTACAGTCATTATCAAGTATGCACTATACATACTTGTATGTGTAATACCTTATACACTTACAGCACAGTAAGTCTGTTTACACTAGCATTACCACAAACACATTAATGAATGTCTTGAACAATGACATTATGATGCTACAGAGGCAACAGTTTTTCAGTTCCATATAATTTTACAGGACTACCGTCATAATATGCAGTCTACCACTGACTGAAACTATTATGTAGCACGTAACTGTATAACTTTTGTTGATTTAACAAGTCTCTTCCTATTACTAATAGGGAATCCTCTCACAGATATCAAATGATAAGAAACTGTACTAAATGTCAAAATACCACACATGAAAAGGGTGAATGAGGGGCTGGCGCTGTGGCGCAGCGGGTTAATGCCCTGGCCTGAAGTGCCGGCATCCCATATGGGTGCCGTTTCAAGCACCAGCTCTCTTCTTCCGATCCAGCTCTCTGCTATGACCTGGGAAAGCAGTAGAAGATGGCCCAGGTCCTTGGGCTCCTGCACCCACGTGGGAGAACTTGAAGAGGCTCCTGGCTTCGGATTGGCGCAGCTCTGGCCACTGAGGCCAATTACGGAGTGAACTATTGGATGGAGGACCTCCCTCCCTCCCTCCCCCCCTCCTTCTCTCTCCCGCTCCTCTCTCTGTGTAACTCTTGACTTGCAAACAAATAAATAAACCTTTAAAAAAAAAAAAAAAAGGTGAGTATAAAACTTCTTTTCATCCCAAAGCACAAAAATTATCTAAGATAGCAGAGAACAAAAGCTAATTAATTTCACATATATAATCTATGTACTTCAAATGTACTTGCTTATTATCAGTATAGAAATTTTCCCCAGGACCCCTAGAGACAAACCTAAAAGAGTATTTTAGCTCATGTAGTGTCTTTCAGCTTATATAGGTCCCTCTAACTTTCTCTTTCCAACTAACCAATTTTAACACATGCTTTGCCATGGAGGGGAATTAGCAATAATTAATTGCCAAGAATTTACATCTAGAAATATAGTTCATCTTAAATCTACAATCCAGTTTTATAAACAACCATAGTACAAGACTGACAAATATTCCTGCATCTGTGGAAATCCGTATCATAAAAATTGTTTGACATCAGCCAATTTGTAACCAGCACAAAAGGAATTGAAAACTTTTAAAAACCTTAAGACGCAGTCCTTTCATAACTCTCACATTTAAAAGAAACCTTAAAATTCTAATGACGTTAAATCATGAGAAGTCTAAAAACTATACAGAATTGTTTATATACCTGATTCTTCTTTATTCAATAATGAGATTTAAGAATAGCAGTAAAGTGAGCCCAATTTTACTTTGTTCATAATCAATATGACTGAATTAAAATAAATAAATTATAAACACAAGGCTCTGGAACAACTTCAAAATTTCTTATAGAATTAAAGAAGTAGAAAAATAATAGTTTCCAGAAAATCAAAATTAAAATTTTATTATATTCTAAAAGGTTTTTAAAGAGAGATCTATGTCCTATTTAATCAAAGGGATTATCCTCTCTAAAATTAACCAGGTTTAGTTAAGTTTAAAACCTAGAAATGGAATACCAATAGTATGAAGTCCCTATCACCTATAATAATCACAAAAAGACAATCAACAATTCAGACTCTCAAATGTGAGAGAAAATAATGTAAAATCAACTGAAACCTAGCAGAGAACTACTTTATTCTGCACAGGAAAGAGAAATAAGGATTTTTCTGCCTACATTGACCAGAAAGAAAAGTCAGAGGCCGCTTTTCACTTAATCTTTCCAGACCACTTCCCAAAGGTAAATTATTTTTAAGTGCCTTTGAATTTTTAAACTTTACCCAATTATTTGATAAACCACCACTGTTTGCTTCTAATCTTTATAAACACATTCTACCAAAAAATGTTCACCACAGAGTAAACACGGCAGTTACATCTTAACTAAATTTCTACTATCCATCTTCAGTGCTACCTTTCAGAACAGCTATAGTAATTTTACAACAGATTACACGTGAGACTCTGTAAGCTTTGGGTTGAATTTCTTTCAATCTGTTTCTCCCCTCACCCTTGAACTGGTAGCACTGCTTACTAATCTTCCAGTTCACTCAGATAATACCTCTTTCACTAAGAAAAACGAGGGCGAAAGAATAATAAACTCACTTACCCTTCCTTAGACATTCTCAAAGATCTGCTTCCTCTGGATGAGAATACAGGATCAACAAACAAGCTCTACTGATCTCTTGAGAACTGTAGCTCATTTGTTAAAGCACAGAGAACTCAGGCCCCGAGAGGCCCAACAAATTCAGGCACAATGCCGAACCCTAACTAGGCAGTATCTCAGTGGCTATATCCTCAGCTTTAAATACTTAAAAACCTAATAATAGAAAAAAACACACACAGAGACCAGGAAAAATAACTAATGGCATGAACTATTTAAGACTGTCCAGTTAAGGAAGGAGACAATCCAAACAAGCAAGTTCCCGTAAGAGTAATCGTTCCTGGCAAACATAAAAAGGCAAATTTACCCCCTAATGAGGCCCTCCAACAGTACACAATGTGAGTTTCACAGAATGAATAGCCCTAGCTGGTTAAAATCATTTTTAGTTTACTCTGGGGGGAAAAATCCAGGATAATTTCATGTTTTAATGATCAGTTTAGTTATTTCCTCCCTTAGAAAATGAACAATGTGAACTATAAGAGAAGGAAGTATTTATGTGTTGATCACATTACCAGAGGAAACTAACGTGTATTTCCACACTGAGGTTTTTTTCTGATTTCATTAACTGCTTTTAAGGAAAACATCTGCGTCCAGAAATATTTCATTCATTTGCCTAAAAATTTGAGTTCTTGTGAGATATTTTATATTACCCCAAACATATGAGGGGAACATTCTAAAAATTAATTCCAAATCTCAAAGCAAACTGAGGTTTGAAAGAAAAACATCTGCAACATTCCTGCTTCCTGACCAATATAGTGCATAGGGATTATCCAACAGGGGAAGAAATAAACAATCCTACTAGAGTCTAAGGACACTGAGATAGCCAGTTAAGTCCTTCCAATGGTGATTCAAGTTAAAAAACAAGTTATATACATCTTAAAGAAATGCTATTTGAATTTTTAAAAATTTTCTCTTTTTAAATATTATCTAAATATCTTACCATAAAGGTTTCTATAATTGTTAAAATGTTTAAATAGTCACCAAGTAAATAAAAGCACCATTAAATACAATAAATTCAAAGCAAAATTACTTTCAGTTTTCTTAGAAAAGCAGCATTATATAAAAATGGAAAGCGAATGAGAACTGGAATGAGTAGATTTAAATCTCACCTCCCTCACTTTCTAGCTTTGGAAATTAAATTACCTAACTTAAGACTGAGATTTTTTTAAATCTATAGAACAGAGAGAATATCTGGTAAGACTGTTGTCTGGAATATGTAAGTACTCAAAGAACTATGGTATCTTAACGGTGTCAAACACTACCTCCCTAACATATCTCTTGGGAAATACTTTGTTAAAAATCCGAATCTAAAATTTCATGAATACGATGGGCTTTCATTGACTATCCTCAAATCACATTCCATAAATGCAAGAATACAAACTGATTATGGAAAAATGATCTAACCCTTTAGGGTGCCAACTTCCCATGGATTCCCTGGATTTTCAGCTCGTGGCATCACAGGCTCAGTGTGGAAGAAATAAATCTAATTACTATTTTAAGACTTTGCTATTATGCAAAGAGTAAAAAAGACAAAAATTACTGAGCAGAGGATACTCGTGCAAAAGGAATTGTCTGAAAATGACTAGCCCTTTCAAACTCCACACACATATTCAACAAATATTATTGAATGTCTTTGTGTCAAGTACCAGTAACACAAAAGTAAACAAGAATTTCAAGAAATTCAAAAATCTGGTGGATTTTTTAATGAGGCCCATCCAAAAACAATTATAAAATAGTATATAATTGTAGCATTAAGATTTGCACAAAAGACAAGTGCATCTATATTATTCTCCTAAGTCTTTTTTAGAAGGGAGTTGCATTGGAAGTGCAGCTCTGCTTGCAATCCAGCTCCCTGCTAATGTGCCTGGGAAGGCAGTGGAGAATGGCACAAGTATCTGGGCCCCTGCCACCCATGTGGAGACAAGGATGGAGTTCTTGGCTTTTTCAGCCTGGCCCAGACCTGGTTGGGGAATCAACCAGCAGATTAAAGATTCTCTCTCTCTCTGTCTCTCCCCCCCGAACCCCCCACCCCACCTTTTAAATAATTAGATAAAAAAACCAAAGCAAAATTTGACACTCTGTTATATAAGCTCTTTATATATCTATTATCTCATTTAATTCTGGCACTAACTCTATGAAGTAGAAATTATCCCAGTTTCACAGACAATAAGTTTACAAGAAGTCTAGCACTGTGGCGTAGCAGGTTAAGCCTCCGCCTGTCATGTGGGCATCTCATATGGGTGCTGGTTCAAATTCCAGCTATTCTACTTCTGATCCAGCTCTCTGCTGGTGGTCTGGGAAAGCAGTGGAGGATGGCCCAGGTGCTTTGGCCCCTGCACTCATGTGGGAGACCAGGATGGGAGACTTGGAAGAAGCTCCTGCCTTCGGCCTGGCCCAGTTCCAGCAGTTGTAGTCATCAGGCAGTGGACCAGTAAATGAAAGCCCTCCACATCCTACTCTTCTCTCAATCCCCGTCTGTAACTCTGCCTCTCAAATAAATAAGTCTACAAATTTTTTAAAGAGTTAAATATTATGATTCTAAAGAATTCAAACAGAAAAATCCAAAATGCTAATCCTGGGCCCAATCCTGTAACAACCGTACTAACAGAATTAGCAGGTATCAGGCCGGCGCCGCAGCTCACTAGGCACATCGGGTTCTAGTTCTGGTCGAGGCGCCGGATTCTGTCCCGGTTGCCCCTCTTCCAGGCCAGCTCTCTGCTGTGGCCAGGGAGTGCAGTGGAGGATGGCCCAAGTACTTGGGCCCTGCACCCCATGGGAGACCAGGAGAAGTACCTGGCTCCTGCCATCGGATCAGCGCGGTGCGCCGGCCACAGCACACCGGCCGTGGCGGCTGTTGGAGGGTGAACCAATGGCAAAAGGAAGACCTTTCTCTCTGTCTCTCTCTCTCACTGTCCACTCTGCCTGTCAAAAAAAAAAAAAAAAAAAAAAAAAAAAAAGAATTAGCAGGTATTAATCAGGTTGAGGGAAAAAAAAGAGGGGCCTATTTGAAGCCAGGAGCCAGGAGCTTCTTTGGGTCTCCCACGTGGATGCAGGGGCCCAAAAACTTAGGCCATCCTCCACTGCCCTCCCAGGCCATACCAGAGAGCTGGATCGGAAGTAGAGCACCCAGGACCCGAACCGGTGCCAATATGGGATGGCACTGCAGACAGTGGCTTTATTCGCTATGCCACAGCACCGGCCCCAAAATATCTTTCTTTCTCTCTCTCTTTCTCTCTTCCTCTCTTCTCTCTCTCTCTGTGTCTTCCCCTCTCCTTGTAACTCTGCCTTTCAAACAAACAAAATAAATCTTGGAAGGAAGGGAGGAAGGGAGTGAGGGGCCTGGAAAACAATGAGTAAGATTAAAAGAAGAAGAAAACGAAGTCTAATACCTACCAACTTTCAAACAAATATGGGGGAGTTATATTTCTAATAAGCCTTTTGCAGTTTTGACTTTTGAAAACATAGTACTCATATATAAAAAATCAAATATGATAATTGTTATAATACAGGATGTAATATTATGCAATGTTACATACTGTTAAATAAAAGCATATCAGCAATAATGTAAAGAATAAAAACCACTTAACTGAAAGCAAATAAATGAACCTGATAACAATACATACTAATACCATAACTACATTATAAGTGGGAAAAACAAGAAAAATTAATCCAAGTAATTAAAAAAATCCTATTATTTGAAAAGATACTTTTAGTCTGTGCAGAGTAGGCTACAAGAACAGAAGAACTGAACAAACTGAACTTTTCTGGGTTTGGTTGGTACGGTATGGGTAAATCAATTCTGGAATTACTTTAAATATATTATTAGATTGAGAAGATAAGTACATTGATGCTATTTGGAGCCAGGGTTCTCATTGTGGATCAAAGGATTTACAAACATGAAATGGGTATGAAAAAGAAACCTTCTGGGACTGGCACTGTGGTGCAGTGGGTTAAAGCCCCAGCCTGCAGCACCAGCATCCCTTATGGGTGCCAGTTCGAGTCCCAGCTACTCCACTTCCAATCCAGCTCTCTGCTATGGCATGGGAGACCTGGAAGAAGCTCCTGGCTCCTGGCTTCAGATCAACCTAACTCCAGCTGTTGCAGTCATTTGGGGAGTGAATCAGCAAATGCAAGATCTCTCTCTTTCTCTCTATGCCTCTGCCTCTCTGTAACTCTGCCTTTCAAATAATAAAAATAAAAATATTTTTTAAAAATTGGTTCTTTGAAAACATCAACAAAATTGACACTTAGCCAGACTGATCAAGTATAAAACAGAGATTTAAATTACTAAAAATCAAGAATGAAAGCAAAGACACTGCTACTGATCATACAGAAATAAAAAATGGATAAAAGAGAATACCATAAACAATTATATCCTTGGGCATGCATTGTGGCACAGCAGATTAAGCCACTGCTCGGGAGACCAGCATCCTGGCTACTCCACTTCCAAGTCAGCTTCCCGCTAATGCACCTTGGAAGGTAGCAGATGATCATTAAAATACTTGCATCGCTGCCACCCACATGGGAGACCCAGACAGAGTTCTAGACTCCTTGTTTTAGCCTGGCCCAGCCCTGCCTGCTGCTGGCATTTAGGGAATGAACCAACAGTCAGAAGATATCCACCCCCCACCCCCGCCGTAACTTGGCCTTTCAAATCAACAAATAAATACATACTTTAAAAATTATATGCTAACATATTAGGTAACCAAGATGAAATGGATAAATACCTAGAATCACAAAGTGCCAACACTAATTAAAAAATAAATATTAAAACTAAAGATCTACACAAATGAAAACATTGATCCAGTAAACCAAAAAACTTCCAACAAAGAAAAGCAGAGAACTCACAGCTTCACTGTTAAATTTAATCAAAGGTCTGAAGAATTAACATCAATCTTTCTCAAACTCTTCCAGCAGAAAAGGGAAACTTCTCAAATCATTTTATGCAATTAGCATTATACCTGAATACCAAAGCAAAACATCACAAGAAAAGAGACATAAAACAACATTCCTATGTATTTAGATGCAAAATTCCTCCACAAAATACTAGTAAACCAATCTGAGTAAAAGGTTTATAACCATGACAAAGTGACATTTATTCCAGCAATGCAAGGCTGGTTCAAACTACAAAAATCAATCAACATAATGCATATTAGAAGGACAAAAAAACCAGGTACGCATTTGGCACAGCAGTTAAGATGCCGCTTGAGATACCCGCATCTCTTATTAGAGTGACTGGGTTCAGGTCCCAGATCTACTCTTAATATTGCCATCTGACCCAGACTGAATTCCTGGCTTTGGCCTGGCCCAGGACTGGCTGTTCCAAAAATTGGGAGAATGGAACAGTAGACAGAAGCTCTCTCTGTATTTCTACCTTTCGGATAAAAAAAAAATTTTAATTATTTCAATAGACACACAAAAAAATGTTTTTGAAAAAATTCAACATCCTCTTCTGATACAAGCATACAACAAATTACAAATAGACTGGAATTTCCTCAGGGTCAGCACCGTGGCTCACTTGGCTAATCCTCCGCCTGCAGCGCCAGCATCCCATATGGCACCGGGTTCTAGTCCCAGATGCTCCTCTTCCAGTCCAGCTCTCTGCTGTGGCCTAGGAAGGCAGTGGAGGATGGCCCAAGTGCTTGGGCCCTGCACCTGCATGGGAGACCAGGAGAAGCACCTGGCTCCTGGCTTTGAATCAGAGCGATGCGCTGGCCGCAGCGCGCCGGCCACAGAGGCCATTGGGGGGTGAACCAATGGAGAAGGAAGGCCTTTCTCTCTCTCTCTCTCTCACTATCCACTCTGCCTGTCCAAAAAAAAAAAAAAAAAAAAAAAAAAAATTCTTGGGAATAAATTTAACAAAATAAGTGTTAATACCCATACAATGAAAATTATAAAAATATAAAGAGAAAAAAGCCTAAATAAACAAAAACACATTCTGTATTCAATGATCAGAAGGATAGAAATACACTTAAAATTGATATAAAGGGACCCCGCTGTAGCGTAGCAGACTAAGCCTCTACCTGTGGCGCTGGCATCTCATATGGGCACCGGTTCGTATCCAGGCTACTACTCTACCAATCCAGCTCTCAGGTTATTAAACTCTCAGAAGAAAACAGGAATAAATCACTGTGACTTTGAATTAAGTAATGGTTTCCTAAATATGACATCAAAAGAAAACAGAGAAATTGGACTTCATCAGTACTAAAACATTCCTGGGGACCACTATTGCAGTGTAATGGGTAAAGTTGCTGCCTGTGGTGCCAGTTTGAGTCCCAGTTACTCTGCTTCCAATGCAGTTCCCTACTATTGAGCCTGGGAAAGCAGCGGAAGATGGCCCAAACGCTTGGGCCTCTGCACCGACATAGCAGACTCAGAAGGAAGGTCCTGGCTCCTGGTTCTGCCTGGCCCAGTCCTGGCCATTGCAGCCATTTGGTGAGTGAACCAGCAGACAGAAGACTTGTCTCTAACTCTGCCTTTCAAATAAAGAAACAAATCTTTTAAAAAGGAAGAAAGAAAATAACTGCTTCAAAAGACACTACAAAGAAAGTAAAAAAGTAAACTCACAGAATGGGAGAATATTCAGGAAAATTTTATATCTGATAAAGATCTAGTACTCAGAATATAAAAAGAACTTTTTCAAAGGAATGACAGTCCAATTAAGAAATAGGAAAAAAATCAGAATAGACATTTCTCAAAAGACATGCAAATGGCTAATAAGAACAAGAAAAGATTCTTAATTTCATTAGTCACAGGAGAAATGAAATACCACTTCACACACACTAGGATGGCTATAATCAAAAAGACAAACAATATTAGAAGTAATGAGGATGGGGAAAAATTAAACTGTCATACAAAGCTAGAGGGAATGTAAAAGGATGCCCCTACACTGGAAAACAGTTTGTCACTTCTTCAATAAATTAAACACCAAGCTACTATGTAACACAACAAATTCTATCCCAAGATATATACCCGAAAGAAATGTTCACATAAAAATTACATGCAAATGTCCTATTTGTATTATTCATAATGATCAAAAGTGAAAACAACCTATGCTAAGCAACAGATGAATGGAAAACAAAATATTACATAGTCATCGAGAATATTATTCATCCATGAAAAGGAAATAGGTATTGATTTATACTACAACATGCATAAACCTTGAAAACATTATGCTAAGTGAAAGAAGCCAGACACAGAAGGCCACATATGTTAAGACTACGTATATATGAGATGTCCAGAACAGGGAATTCCACAGAGATAGAAAGAAGTGGTTCCCAAGGACTTGAGGGAAGAGTAACTGGAGAGTTAATCCCAGCAGGTAACCGGTTGGTTCCTTTTAGGCTGATGAAAATATTCCAGAATAAGACCATGGTAATGGTTATACAATCTTGTAAACATACCAAAAGGCACTGAACTGTACACTTTACTAGGGTGAATTTTATGCTATGGCTATTTAACAGATACTATTTGTGGCCCCCGAAGGTTTGTATGTTGCAGGCCTGGTGCCCAGGGTGGCAGTATCAGAAGGCAGTGGGACCTTTAAAATGTGAGGCCTAGTACCATGTCCTTTGGTGAGGGGGGAGGGGGCACTGCCCTCAGAAGAGAATTCTGGTCTCCCCAAGTGAGCTTTCTCAAGATTGAGTTGCTGTAAAAGCCTAAGACTAATCCCTGAGTAGTTTGTTCTCTGGCTTCTTGTTTGGCAATGTAATCTCTTCCTCCCCCGGAAGCTCACACCATATAGTGTGGGGCTCTCCCAGGAGCCAGCACAATGCTATTTAGACTTTGAATCTCCAGAATTATGAGATAAATAAATCTCTCTTCTTTGTGAAGTTAGCCTGACTCAGGCTCTTTGCTGTGATAACACAAAACAAATAATAGTATGTCAATAAAAAGTGATTTAAAATTCTTAAATTAGAAACATCTACTTACCAAAAGACTATTGAGAATAAAAAGCACAAATAGACTAGGAAAAGATAATTACAAATATATATAAAAATATTTCCACAAGGTATACAAAGATGTCCACATAAACAATTTCATGCAAATTCTCAAAGTAACATTATTCATAATGGCCAAAAAGTAGAAACAATTCAAACGCCCATCCACAGAAATAAAGTGTAGCATATTCATACAATGGAATATTATTTGGCAATAAAAAGTAATGGAGTAAAGACATGTTAAACCCAGGTAAAAAATATTACAAAAAATATTTTGCTAAGTCAAAGAAGCCAGACATAAAAGGCCACATCATATGACTACATTTGTATGAAGAGTCCATATTAATAATTCCACAGGTATAGAAAGTAAATTCATGGAGGCTGGCACTGTGGCAAAGCAGATTAAGTCATTGTCTGCAGTGCTGGCACCCCATATGGGTGCTGGTTATAGAGTTGTGGCTGCTCCACTTCTGATCCAGCTCCCTACTGATGCACCTGGGAAAGCTGTGGAAGGTGGCTCAAGTCCTTGGGCCCCTGTACCCACGTGTGACACTGTAGTGAAGCTCCTGGTTCCTGGCTTTGACCTGGCCCAGCGCTGGCCATCATTCATTTGGGAAGTGAGCCAGAGGATGGAAGATCTCTTTCTCTCTGCCTCACCCTCTAACTCTACCTTTCAAATAAATAAATCTTAAAAAAAAAAAAAAAAAAGTAAGTAAATTCATGGTTACCAGAAGGTAGAGAGAAGAACATAGAGAATAACTACTAATGAGCATGAAGTTTCTTTTTGGACTGATGACAAAGTCTGGAATTAGACAATAATGATGGTTGCATGAGTTTGTTAATTTACTAAGAACTACTGAATCATATACTTCAATTTTATATTATATGAATTAAAGTTATTTTTAAAATACACAATGATTGTTCACAAATTGCAAGAAAAATGACAACACAATTGGCAAACAACATGAATAGGCAAAGTTACAAAAAAATTTAAAAATAGCTAGTTCACATATGAAGAGGTATTCAGCCTAATTATTCACCAGGACAATTCAAATTAAAACCAAAAGGAGGGGACTGGCCTGCGGCATAGCAGGTAAAAAGCCACTGCCTACAGTGCCAGCATCCCATATGGGCGCCGGTTCGAGTCCTAGCTACTCCACTTCTGATCCAGCTCTCTGCTATGGCCTGGGAAAGTAGTGGAAGATAACCCAAGTCCTTGGGCCCTTGCACCCATGTGGAAGACCCAAAAGAAACTCCTGGCTCCGGATTGGCCATTTGGGGAGTGAACTAGCAGATGGAAGACCTCCCTCTCTCTCTTTCTCTCTGCCTCTGCCTCTCTGTAACTCTGTCTTTCAAATAACTAAAAAATAAATCTTTAAGATACAAAATAAATCAAAATAAGATTTGAATAACAATATTAATTGAAAAAAACAAAAGGAGATACAAACAATAATCACTTTTAAATTAACTAAACAATTCAAAAGTTCAACACTGTAGGTTGGTGACATTGCTCTTATACAATGTAGGCAGAGCTGTAAATCAGAGTAACTGGGTGAACTATTTTGCAGTATCTATTAAAATCAAACATTTGTATATCCTACCCAACAGTTCCATTACTAAGTAGAAACCAATAGAAATGAGTGCATGTATTTACAAAAAGACATGTTCAAGAATGCCTGGTGCAGGAGACAAGATACCACTTAAGTAAGATGCGCCTGTTTCAAGTCCTGGATCCATGTCAAGCCCAGCTTCTGGCTAATGTATACCCTGGGAGGCAACAAGTATGGCTGAGCACAGACTAACTTTCAAGCTCCTGGCTTTGGCCTGGCCCAGTCCCAGCATTTGGGGAAAGAACCATCAAACGGGAGATCTTTTTCAAATAAATTAAAAAAGAGAGAAAAATTCTTTAAAAATTAAAGAGAATTTAATAGCACAATCTCTAAATAGTCACATTTTTCCTGAAGAAAAAAATACTGACTCCAACTTTTTTTAATGATTTATTTATTTATTTGAAAGGTAGAATGACAGAGACAGATAAAGATATCATTCATTTGCTGCTTCATTCCCCAAATGCCTCCAACAGCAAGTCTCCCACATAGGTAGTAAGGAACTTAAGTACTTCAGCCATCATCCACTGCTTCCCAGGTACATCAGCAGGTACAGCAGCTGGACTGTAAATAGAGTAGCTAGGACTCAAACTGGCACTATTCTAGAATGTGGGTATCCCAAGTGGTGGATTAACCCACTGCACTACAACACCTGCTCCTGACTCCAACTCTTCTTACGACACTAACATGATGATAACAGAATCTATTCAACAATTCAACAACCAGGCTTTCACAGTGGTACAACAGCTTGTGTTTAGCTTCAGTGAAAAGCTTTATGGCTTACTGGTAAAGGATGGCAAAGCCATGGATCCTAGCATCCTGAAGGGAGAGCCAGCAACAGGTAAAAGAAGACTGAAGCAGGGCTAGTTGTTGGCAACAGTCAAGTTGCATTTGAAAAAGCAGAAAATTCATCACCCAATCTTACTGGAAAACTAAAACCAAGGAAAATCACCAATCTACTATCAATCCTGACTAGAATTCTGAAAAAATGGGAACCAGAGGTTTGGACAAGAAATTTTCAGATATTATTCTGCAAGCATTTGCTTCTGGGGTACTTCCTCCAGAGACTGTGGAGCGCATGAGTTATATACACGTTTAAGGCATCCTGTTACATGGAACCTCAGATAAAGACTTTTTGTGGTAAGACTTTCCCGGCTAGACTGGCGATATATTGAATGCCAAGAGAGCCTAAAGTAGTCAATGGGCCTGCAATTCTTCACAAACGCGGGAGAATCACAGGTGAACATTCTTTGCTAATGCTGAAGAGGAGCAAAGGAGGCTTGTTGTTAAGGGAGCACGGCTGGTAGGGAGCATGGCAGTTCACTGATACTGCCATCAACTAGTCGCTGTCCATAGTTGATGAGGTAGAACATACTCTGGTTTTAAAGATTTATTTATCTGAAAGGCAGAGTTACAGAAAGAAAAATGGAGAGGAAGGAAGAGAGAGAGAGAGAGAAAGAGAGAGAGAGAATCTTCCATTTGCTAGTTCACTCCCCAAATGGCCACAACAGCCAGATATGTGCTAGGCTGAAGCCAGAAGCCAGAAGCCAGGAGTCTCACCCAGGTCTCCCATGTGGATGCAGAGGCCCAAGCACTTGGGTCATCCTCCACTGCTTTCTCAGGTGCATTAGCAGGGAGCTGGACTGGAAGTGGAACAACCAGGACTAAAACTGGCACCTATATGAGATGCTGGCACTGCAGGGAGTGACTTAACCCACTGTGCCATAGCGCCAGCCCCGGAGTACAGCATTTGAACAGCATCCCAGTCACTGGAATGACCAATGACCATCTGACAGTTGAGGCTCTCCTTCAACCTGGAAGACTGGAAGTTAATGGGAAGAATATGGGGTCAGGTATTTGCCCACATCCTTTATCAGAGTGCCTGGGTTAACATACCAATTCCAGTCTCAATTCCAGCTACCTCTAATGCACACCTTGGAATGAGTGGTGATGGCTCAAGTACTTGGGTTTCTGCAACCCTTGTAGGAAACCAAGATTCAGTTCAAGGCTCCTGGCTTTGGGCTGGCCCAGCTACATCTGTTGTGGACACTTGGACAGGGAACCAGTGATTGGATGATCTCTCTCAAAAATAAAAAAGAATTTAATTAAATTTAAAACAGAGGGTCCAGCACTGTGGTGTAGCAGGCAGAGCCACCGCCTGCAGCAGTGGCATCTCGGCTGTTCCGATCCAGCTCTGCTATGGCCTGGGAAAGCAGTAGAAGGTGGCCCAAGTTCTTGGGCCCCTACACCTGCATAGGAGACCTGGAAGAAGCTCCTGGCTCCAGATCAGCTCAGCTCCAGCTGTTGTGGCCATTTGGGGAATGAACCAGCAGATGAAAGATCTCTCTCCTCTCTCTCTCTCTCTGCCTCTCTCTAACTCTGCCATTCAAATAAAATAAATCTTTTTTTTAAAATTATCAGTTATTTATTTAAAATAGCAGTATATTTAGCTTAATGACAGAAGTAAAAAGCCAAATGATGCAGCACAGGAAGATAAACATCCCATGTTCTCACTCCCATATGAAACTAAAAAAGTTGATCTCATTGAAGAATAGAGTAGAATAGTGGTCCCTAACAGAAGAAATGGTAAATGTTTAAGGAAACAGAATCATCAGTTACCCTAATTTAATCATCATATGTGTTATACATGTATTGAATTATCACACTGTATCCTATAAACACGTATAACTGTTATATATCAATTTTTTTAAATAAACAAATGCTATTCATGTGACATCTGCAAGTACTTGGGAAAGAAATTAAAGTTTATCAAATAGAAAGTTTTAATCTGCATATAACCTGAAACTTGCTTTTACTTTAAGGCTAAAAAAATTATAAACATTTCCTTTTTTAAAAAAAGATTTATTTATTTATTTATCCAAAGGCAGAACCACGGAGAGGCAGAGGCAGAGGCAGCGAGAGAGAGGGAGAGAGAGGGAGAGAGAGGGAGAGAGAGGGAGAGAGAGCGAGAGAGAGGGAGAGAGAGCGAGAGCGAGCGAGAGAAAGCGAGAGCGAGAGAGAGGTGAAGGGGAGGGAGAAGGGGAAGGGGAAGGGGAGGGGGAAGGGGAAGGGGAGGGGGGCGGGGGAGGGGGAGGTCTTCCATCTGTTGGTTCACTCCCCAGATTGCCACAACGGCCGGAGCAGTGCCAATCCGAAGCCAGGAGCCTCCTCCATGTCTCCCATGAAGGTGCAGGGGCCCAAGCACCCAAGTCATCCTCCAGCACCCTCCCAGGCCACAGCAGAGAGCTGGAATGGAAGTGGAACAGCTGGGACTGGAACAGGCGGTGCCACCACCCACAATGCCACAGTGCCAGCCCCTCTTATAAACATTTCTAAATCTATTAGTGACCCACAGCTACACGTACTACAATTTTTTATATGTACACAAATTTTTTGTTTTTTAAATTTATTTGAAAGTCATAATTACAGAGAAGGAGAGGCAGAGAGAAAGCGACAGAAAGACATCTTTGATCCACTGGTTCACTCCCCAGATGGCTGCAACAGCCCAGACTGTGCCAGGCCAAAGCCAGGAACTCAGAGCTTCTTCTGGGTCTCCCATGTGAGTGCAGGGGCTCAAGGACTTGGGCCATTTTCCACTGCTTTCCCAGGTGCATTAGAAGGGAAATGGATCAGAAGTCTTTACCTTCTAAGCCAAAGCGTCACCCCCATAAATGTTTTACACTTTACTTCCTATGCCATTTCTAGCAACGCGTCTCACACATTGAAGATGACCATGAGTACCCACTGCTTTGACTCTTGATAGGAAATTAAAATGGTTTCACTTTTTCAGGGTATAGGAACAGGAGCAGCCTAACAAATTGCTATACAGTGACATATCAGGAGGCAAGTGTCACCAGCCTACTTTAAAAACAAGAACAGATAAAGTAACTTTTAAAACACTCCATAAAAAAATTTATTTTCTTCAGAATACTGATACCTACTGAAATAATAAAATGTTGCTTAACTCTGACCTAGCTTTCTGACATACAGAAGGGTGGAACCTGAATTACTTTTTGCCTGTTTATAATACTTTTAGATCTTCAGTCTAATGCTCTCCCAACAGAGCTATTTCGGCTTCCTATAATACCTTATCTGTATAAACCAGTTTAATCACCTTTCTAGAAAAACTTTATTTTTTTCTTTTTTTAAAATGATTTCTTTTTCATTATCTTTTTTTAATATTTTATTTATTTTAAAGTCAGAGTTACACAGAGAGGAGAGACAGAGACAGAGACAGAAAGAGAGAGAGGTCTTCCATCCGATGGTTCACTCCCCAATTGGCCACAATGGCCGGAGCTGCACCAATCTGAAGCCAGGAGCTAGGAGCTTCTTTGGGGTCTCCCACGTGGGTGTAGGGGCCCAAGGACCTGGGCCATCCTCTACTGCTTTCCTAGGCCATAGCAGAGAGCTGGATCAGAACTGGAGCAGCCGGGTCTCAAACCAGCGCCACATGGGATGCCGGCGCTTCAGGCCAGGGAGTTAACCCACTGAGCCACAGTACCCGCCCCTCTAGTAAAACTTTAAAAATAGCATTTACTTTCTGTTTCCTGCAGCCTTGAAACAACTAAGCAACCATGAGTTATTTTTGACTCTGAAGTTTCTTTGCAACGTTGCAGCACTGCCTATACCACTATCTCTACTTAATCCTGTATTTCCTGGGGGTAGAAAAGAGATAGTTCTAAAAGGTCCAGATCTTTCCATCCTATAGAATCACTGCAGGTATAAACTTATAATTTCTGCTAAAAATAAATGACTCCTGGGACCAGCGCTGTAGCAAAGCAGGTGAAGCAGCCTCCTGCAGTGCCGGCATCCCCTATGGGCGCCAATTCAAGTCCTAGCCACTCCACTTCCAATTCAGCTCTCTCCTATGGTCTGGGAAAGTGGTAGAGGATGGCCCAGATCCTTGGGCCCCTGCACCCACGTGAGATACCCGGAAGAAGCTCCTGGCTACAGATCAGCATAGCTCTCTCTGGCTGTTGCGGCCAGTTAGGGAGTAAACCAGCAGATGGAAGACCTCTCTTTTTTCTGCCTCGCCTTCTCTCTGTGTGTAACTCTTTCAAATAAAGAAATAAATAGTTTTTTAAAAATTTAGAGAAAATACTGGTCTTAAAATTTTTTCCTAATATTCAGAGTTCCCCACATTCAATCTAATACCCAGCAGTCACTGCACACAGTTTATTTAGTCAAAGCCTATGTCTGGGGTTGGGAGGACTGGTGCTGTGGTGTAACAGGATAAACCTGTTTTCCAGCCATAAAAGAAATGCAAACAGTAAAACGCTGGTTGGAATATGTTTTCAGTGTTCCAACCAACAGTATTTCCTACAGCGAGACAAAAAAACATTTACATTGCATACTCTTCTTGCAAAGTTAGGGGAAAAAAAATGTAATATGCCCAAGGAATGCAGAAGGGAGAGAATAATAAAGTTACAACTTAATATAGGGGCTGGTGCTACGGCATAGTGGATTAAGCTTCTCCCTGCATCACTGGCATCCCATATGGGCACCAGTTCATGTCTTGGCTGCTCCACTTCCAACCGAGCTCTCTGCTAATGTGCCTAGGAAGGCAGCAGATGATGGCCCAAGTGCTTGGACCCTGGCACCCAAGTGGGAGACCCACAGTTAGCTCCTGGCTTCTGCCTGGCTATGCCCTGGTCGTTGTGGCCATTTGGGGAGTGAACCAGTGGATAGAAGACCTCTATCTTTCTATATATAACTCTGCTTTTCAAGTAAATATATTTAAAAAAAAAAACCTAAAAACAGAACCTGTGGACAGAACAAAAGAGTAAGTGTTTAGAAAAAAATATATAAAAATGTTGGGGCCAACACTGTGGCGCAGCGGGTTAAAGCCCTAGCCTGAGGCTCTGGCATCCCATATGGGCGCCGGTTCTAGTCCTGGCTGCTCCTGTTCCAATCCAGCACTCTGCTATGGCCTGGGATAGAAGTAGAAGATGGCCCAGGTCCTTGGGCCACTGTACCCATGTGGGAGACCCAGGGGAGGCTCCTGGCTCCTGGCTTCAAATTGGCACAGCTCCAGCCATTGCAGCCATCTGGGGGAGTGAATCAGCAGATAGAAGACCTCTCTCTCTGTCTCTACCTCTCTCCGTAACTCTTTCAAATAAATAAAAATAAAAAATAAAAAAACAGTAACACTGATAAATAAAACAGCTGTTTTTTAAACAAAGCTATAATTAAATGAATAAACCTAATTCAGGAAAGAAAGGCTGTACAAATTAGAAGGAGAAATAATGAAAAATCTGAAGAAAATTCAAGCAATTACTGTGTTTTGTATAAACCTTTATTTAAAAAAGAGAAACATTTGAAGGAATTTTTCTATAAGAAAAAAATTATCAAAACTGATCGCAGAAGAGAAAGTAAATCACATATGTAGAAGAAACTGATTCAACTTAAACTCTTCTCTTGGAAAACAATACTTAGGGCAAGCATCTGGAACAACAACCCGAGATACCCACATGCATTATCAGAGCACTAGGGTCCAAGCCTAGCTCTGCTTCCAATTCAGCTTCCTGCTAAAAAACACAATGGGAGGCAGCAGTTGAGGGTTCAAATACTCAGGTCCTTGCCACTCACATGGGAAACATGGAATGAGTTCCAGGCTCCTGGTTTCAATCCAGCCCAGCCATGGCTGTGTGGGCATCTGGGGAGTGAACCAGCAGATTGAAGATTTCTTTCTCTGCCTTTCAAAAGTACATTTAAATTTAAAAGAAAAATAGTAGGCGCTGGCACTGTGGCATAGTGAGTAAAGCCACCACCTGCACTGCCAGCATCCCCTATGAATGCCAGTTCAAGTCCCTGCTGCTCCACTTCCAATCCAGCTCCAGGCTAATGTGCTTGAGAAAGCAGTAGAAGACGGCCCAAGACCTTGGGCCCCTGCACCCTCATGGGACACCCAGAAGAAGCTCCAGGCTCCTGGTTTTAGAGTGGCCCAGCTCTGGCTGTTGTGGCCATTTAGGGAGTGAACCAGCAAATGGAAGACCTCTCTCTCTCTCTCTTCCTCCCTCCTTCCCTCGTTCCCTCTCTCCCCCTCTGTAACTCTGTCTTTCAAATAAATACATAAACCTTGGGGAAAAAAAGGAAAAATAGGATTGTAAATAAATCTTTAAAAAGGGAGGAATGGCGGTCAGTGTAGTAGCATGGCAAGTAAAGCCAATGCCTGCAATGCCAGATCCCATATGGACACCAGTTCAAGTTCTGATTGTTCCACTCCTGATCCAGCTCTCTGCTAGTGGCCTGGGAAAAGCAGTGGAAGATGGCCAACACTGGGGCCTCTACCACGCAAATGGGAGACCTGGATAAAGCTCCTGGCCCAACACTGATCATTAGAGCCATCTGGGGAGTGAACCAGATGACAACCCCCCTCTCTCATATAACTCTTTCAAAATAAATAAATGAATCTTTAAAAAAATTAAAAATAAAACTAAGAGGATGGGACCAGCATTGTGGCACAGCAGGTAAACCTGCCACAGGCAACACCAGCATCCCATATGGACAACAGTTCAAGTGCTGGTTGCTCCACCTCTAATCCAACTCTCTGGTAATAGCCTGGGAAAAGGAGCAAAAAAAGGGCCAAATGTTTGGGCCCCTGCCACTTGCATGGGAGACTCAGATGAAGCTCCTGGCTCTAGCCTAGCCCAGCACTGCATACTGTGGCCATCTGAGGAGTGAACCAGTGGTGGAGGATCTCTGTCTCTTCCTCTCTTTCAAAATAAATCTTTAAAAACATTGGGGGCCAGTACTGTGGCTTAGTGGGTAAAGCTGCTGCCTGCAATCCCCACATCCCATATGGATGCCAGTTCAAGTCCCAGCTGCTCCACTCCCAATCTAGCTTTAAAAAAAAAAAAAAAAGATTAATTAATTTATTTGAAAATCAAAGTTACATGGAGAGAGAGAAGGAGAGATAGAGAGAGAGGTCTTCCATCCACTGGTTCACTCCCCAGTGACCACAATGGCTGGAGCTGTGCCAATTCAAAGCCAGGAGCCAGGAGCTTCTTCTGGGTCTCCCATGTGGGTGCAGGGCCCAAGGACTTGGGCCATCTTCTACTGCTTTCCCAGGCCATAGCAGAGAGCTGGATCAGAAGTGGAGCAGCCAGGACTCGAACCAGTACCCATATGGGATGCCGGCACTGCAGGCAGCAGTTCTACCCGCTACGCCACAGCGCTGCGCACACACACACACACACACACACACCCCATCTAGCTTTCTGCTAATGGCCTGGGAAAGCATCAGAGGATGGCCCAAAGGCTTGGGCCCCTGTACCCATGCGGGAGACCCAGAAGAAGCTCCTGGTTTCAGACTGGCCTACCTCCTGCCATCGTAACCATTTGTGGAATAAATCAACAGATGTAAGATATCTGATTCTCCCTCTCTCTTTCTCTGTAAATTTGCATTTAATAATAATAAATAATCTTTAAGAATAATAAAGATTGAGCCGGCACCATAGCTCATTTGGTTAATCCTCCACCTGCGGCACTGGCATCCCATATGGGCACTGGTTTTAGTCCTGGCTGCTCCTCTTCTCAGTCCTGCTCTCTGCTGTGGCCCGGGAGGGCAGTGGGGGATGGCCCAAGTGCTTGGGCCCTTGCACCCGCATGGGAGACCAGGAGGAAGCACCTGGCTCCTGGCTTCGGACTGGTGCAGTTCTGACTGTAGCGGCCATTTGGGAGATGAACCAACGGAAGGAAGACCTTTCTCTCTGTCTCACTCTCTCTCTCTCTGTCTATAACTCTACCTGTCAAGTAAGTTAAAAAACATAAATAAATAAAGATTAAAAATTTTAGCATTGTGGTGCAGTAAATTAAGCCACAGACTGTGATGCTATGCAGCATCCCATGTCACAGTGCAAGTTCAAGTCCTATCTGTCAAACTTCTGATCCAGCTCCCTGCTAATGTGTCTGGGAAGAGAGAGAGTGGCCCAAGTGCTTGGGCTCCTGGCACTAACATGGAAGACATCCTGTCATTCTAACTTCTAAATAAATATTTCAGGGGTATAATGGGTGAAGCCACGCCTACAACACCAGAATCCTGGAAGCTCCATTTCTGATCCAGCTCCCTGCTGATGGCCTAGGAAAAGCAGCAGCAAATGATCCAAGTTTTTGGGCCCCTGCTTCCATGTGGGGAGACCCAGATGAAGGTCCTGATTCCTGGTTTCAGCCTGGCCCAGCCCTGGCAGTCATCAGGGGGTGGGGGTGGTTTGAACCACTGAATGAAAAATCTTTTTTAAATAAATAAATCTTTTTATAAATACATACACATATAAATATATAAATAAATCTTCAAAAATATTTTTTCTTTTCTTTAGTAAAATAAATTTCCAAAGTACAGTTTATGGATTACATTGGCTCCCCCCCCCCCCGCCTAATTTCCCTCCCACTCCCACCTGCACTGCCAGCATCCCATATGAATGCCAGTTCAAGTCCCTGCTGCTCCACTTCCAATCCAGCTCCAGGCTAATGTGCCTGAGAAAGCAGTAGAAGACGGCCCAAGACCAAAAAATATATTTTAGAGGTTGGCATTGTTGGTGCAGCAGGTTAAGCTGCCACCAGTAATGCTGGCATTCCATATGGGTGCAAGTTCAAATCCCAGCTGCTCTATTTCCAATCCAGCTCCTTGAAAATGTACTTTGGAAAGCAATGCACGATGGCCCAAGTGTTTGGGCCCCTGCACCCATGTGGGAGATCCAGATGGAGTTCCAGGCTCCTGGTTTCAGCCTGGCTCAGCCCTGGCCATAGTAGCCATTCAGGGAGTAAACCAGCAGTAGGAAGAGCAGTCTCTCCCCATCTGTAAAATAAATAAATATTTTATATACATACATACATATATATGTGTATATATGTATATATATATTAGGGGGGAGATATTTACAGCATTGTGGTACAGCAGGTTATGCTAGCCATATAAGTTTTTTTAATTAATTAATTAATTATTTTATTTTATTTTATTTATTTTTTTGGCAGGCAGAGTGGACAGTGAGAGAGACAGAGAGAAAGGTCTTCCTTTGCCATTGGTTCACCCTCCAATGGCTGCCACGGCTGGCACACTGCGCTGATCCGAAGGCAGGAGCCAGGTGCTTCTCCTGGTCTCCCATGGGGTGCAGGGCCCAAGTACTTGGGCCATCCTCCACTGCACTCCCGGGCCACAGCAGAGAGCTGGCCTGGAAGAGGGGCAACCGGAACAGAATCCAGCACCCCAACTGGGACTAGAACCCAGTGTGCCAGGGCCGCAGGCAGAGGATTAGCCTATTGAGCCACGGTGCCGGCCAGCCATATAAGTTTGAACCCTGGCTGTCTGCTTCCAATCCACTTTCCTGCTAATGTGTCCGGAAAGGTAGCAGATAATGGCCCAAGTATTCGGGGCCTGGCCACTCACATAGGAGACCAGACAGAGCTCCTGGCTCCTGGCTTCAGCCTGGTTCAGGTGTACTGTTGAGGCCATATCAGGGAGTAAACCAGTGGATAAAGAGCTCTGTCTCCCTCTCCCTCTCCCCCTCTCATTCTATCACTATGCCTTTCGAATTAAACAAATTATGTATTTATCACAAAAATAACATTGTACAAAAAACTACAGAACAATATTACAAATCGTTTCACAGAGTTGTTCTGACAGTTCAATAGACAGGGTACTTACCGATGATAGGCTTCACGCCGGTACTTTTTCAGGGCTTGCTTATCCATGTTAGCAGGCATATCTGCTGCATTCTGTAAGCGATCACTCCAGGAAGTTGTCATTTTATTTTAATTGTACACTGAATTCTAGAAAGGAAAACCAGTAATTTAGTAGCTTAAAATTATCATTTATATACTAATATCTGACTTCTTAAAAGTATCAGAAAAACTCTAGCTTGCAAATAACCTAATATAATGACCTATTAAAACACACTGCAGGCCGGCGCCGCAGCTCACTAGGCTAATCCTCTACCTGCGGCTCTGACACCCCGGGTTCTAGTCCCGGTCGAGGCGCCGGATTCTGTCCCGGTTGCTCCTCTTCCAGTCCAGCTCTCTGCTGTGGTCCAGGAGTGCAGTGGAGGATGGCCCAAGTGCTTGGGCCCTGCACCCGCATGAGAGACCAGGATGAAGCACCTGGCTCCTGGCTTTGGATCTGCGCAACGCCCCAGCCGTAGCGGCCACTTGGGGGATGAACCAACAGAAGGAAGACCTTTCTCTCTGTCTCTCTCTCTCACTGTCTAACTCTGCCTGTCATAAAAAAAATAAATTAATTAAAAAAAAAAAACCACACACACACACACCACACACACTACATGGAGCCAATGCTGTGGCGCAGTGGGTTAAAGCCCTGGCCTGCAGGGCCAGAATCCCATGTGGGCACCAGTTCAAGTCCTAGCTGCTCCTCTTCCAATCCAGCTCTCTGCTATAGCCTGGGAAAGCAGTAGAAGATGGCCCAACTCCTTGGGCCATCTTGCAGGGAGACCTGCAAGAAGCTCCTGGCTCCTGGCTTTGGAGCGGCTCAGCTCCAGTCATTGCAGCCATTTGCGGAGTGAACCAGCAGATGGAAGACCTCTCTCTTCTCTCTGGCTCTACCTCTCTCTGTAACTTTCAAATAAATAAAATGAATCTTTTTTTTTTTTTTTTTTTTTTTTTGACAGGCAAAGTGGACAATGAGAGAGAGAGAGACAGAGAGAAAGGTCTTCCTTTGCCGTTGGTTCACTCCCCAATGGCCGGTGTGGCTGGTGTGCTGCGGCCAGTGCACTGCGTTGATCCCAAGCCAGGAGCCAGGTGCTTCTCCTGGTCTCCCATGCGGGTGCAGGGCCCAAGCACTTGGGCCATCCTCCACTGCCTTCCCAGGCCACAGCAGAGAGCTGGACTGGAAGAGGGACAACCAGGACAGAATCTGACGCCCCAACTGGGACTAGAACCCGGTGTGCCGGCGCTGCAAGGCGGAGGATTAGCTAGCCTATTGAGCCACGGTGCCGGCCTAGTAAAATAAATCTTAAAAAACAAAACAAAACAAAACAAAACAAAAAAAACCAAATATACTGAAAAATATATTGGCACTTCTAAACTATGTAAATTCAGGAACATATTTTTATGGTAATTTCTATCAGAAAAATCATACATATTACTTCCAAATAATGAAGATGACTAACAATAATTATAAGCTTGAACATCAGATTCTAAAAAAAGGATTAAGACCACAGTTTTATGAAAATACATAATTTTAAGATAATATATGCTTTCAAAAGGTATAAAGTGAGCAACTTTTTAATTCTGATCAACATACTAAAAATTCAGTCAATGGTGACACAAATATAAGTAATGAATGTTTGATTTTTAATTATTTCCTACTTTTATATTTTTCTGTAATAAATTATTTTCCAGTTGGCATCAAAAATCATGAACCAAAAGAAGAAATAAATGAAAATATTTCATCTCATTAGGACAGATATCTAAAACAAGGTGGGCTGCTGATGCCTGTGTTCTAAAGACTTTGACAACAGGTTAATTCTTAGGCTTCACTTCTGTTTTTGAAATTTTCACTTGTAAATAGTTTTAAATAAGAATGAAAAATACCACATTAAAGGTTAACATTTTATTAAAATACAAATTTATATGAAAACACCTGGAATCTAACTTACTATTTTGAAAATGCTAACATCATTCCTGACACTCAATTTTTCAATAAACTACCTTTGTAGCTTTTTAAAAAATAATTCATTGAGGTGAAACTGATATAAGAAAATTAACTACTTTAAAGTGAACAAGTTAGTGACATTTAGTATTTTCATAATGTGTGGCCTCCAATTCTTGTCTAGTTTCAAAATATTTCTATACTTCAAAGTAAAACGCCTTACCCATTAAGCAGTTTCTCCACACCAAACCCATCCCTTTAGAGTCTGACAACCACATTTTGTCTTTATCCATTCAGCTCCTGATGGACATTTAGACTATTTCCACCTCTGCCTATTTTTTTTTTAGAAAATTTCGAAAGTACAGCTTTTGGATTATAGTGGGTTTTCCCCCCCATAACCACCTCCCACCTGCAAACCATCCCTCTCCTACTCCCTCTCCCATCCCATTCTTCAACAAGATTCATTTTTAATTATCTTTATATACAGAAGATCAATTTGTATATACAAGTAAATATTTCTACAGATTGCACCTACACAGACACACAAAGTATAAAATACCGTTTGAAGACTACTTTTACCATTAATTCTCATAGTACAACACATTAAGGACAGAGATCCTACATGGGGAGCAAGTGCACAGTGATTCCTGTTGTTGATTTAGCAGTTGACACTCTTATTTATGATGTCAGTAATCACCCGAGGCTCTTGTCATGAGCTGCCAAGGCTATGGAAGCCTCTTAAGTTCACAAACTCTGACCTTATTTAGACAAAGCCATAATCAAAGTGGAAGTTTTCTCTTCCCTTCAGAGAAAGGTACTTCCTTCTTTGATGGCCTGTTCTCTCCCCTGGGATCTCACTCACAGAGATCTTTCATTTAGGTCATTTTTTTCCACAGTGTCTTGGCTTTCCATGCCTGAGAAACTCTCATGGGCTTTTTAGCCAGATCCAAACGCCTTAAGGGCTGATTCTGAAGCCAGAGTGCTGTTTAGGGCATCTGCCTTCTGCTTATTTTGAATAATGCTGCTATGAACATGCATGTGTACTGCACTGGATTCCTAGTTTTCAATTCTTCTGAATATACTTAGGCTTGTAATGTTTCTGAAGTTATCAACATTTCCAAATACTGTTTATAGAACAAAAGTACTATCATATGCAAAAAAAAAATCTAGTTAAAATTTTATTAAAGAGGCCAGTGTTGAGGCACAGTGAGTTAAACCACCACTTATAATGCTGGCATGCCAGGTGGGAACACTGGTTCAAGTTTTGACTGCTCCATTTCTGATCCAGCTCCCTGCTAATATGCCTGGGAAAGCAGATGGCCCAAATACTTGGGCTCCCACTACTCATGTGAGAGGCTGGGAAAGAGTTCCTGGCTCCTGGCTCCAGCCTGGCCTAGACCTAGCTGTTGTGGCCATCTGGGGAGTGAACCAGCAGATCAAAAATCTATACAAATCCCCTCCAACTCAGCTGTCACTCTTTCAAAAAAATAAAACAAAATTTAAAAAACTTTAAAAAATTAAAGTATAAAGTTAACTTGAGAGAAATTATATATATTATAATTAACACTAGATACATTATGAGGATTTGTTTTATTTTTAAAAGATCTATTTATTTGGGCCGGCGCCGCGGCTCAATAGGCTAATCCTCCGCCTAAGCGGCACCGGCACACCGGGTTCTAATCCCGGTCGGGGCGCCGGATTCTGTCCCGGTTGCCCCTCTTCCAGGCCAGCTCTCTGCTGTGGCCAGGGAGTGCAGTGGAGGATGGCCCAGGTGCTTGGGCCCTGCACCCCATGGGAGACCAGGAAAAGCACCTGGCTCCTGGCTCCTGCCATCGGATCAGCGCGGTGCACCGGCCACGGCGGCCATTGGAGGGTGAACCAACGGCAAAGGAAGACCTTTCTCTCTGTCTCTCTCTCTCACTGTCCACTCTGTCAAAAAAAAAAAAAATCTATTTATTTGAAAGTCAGAGTTACAGAAGAAGAGGAGAGATGGAGAGAGAGATCTTCCATCTGCTGATTCACTCTATATGGCTGCAATATTGAAAGTGGAGCAGCCAGGACTCACAGTGGTGCTCACACTGGATGCCAGAGTTGTAGGTCTTTTTTTTTTTCTTTCCTGAAAGAGTTACAGAGAAAAAATGGAGAAAGAGAGAAAAAGAGACAGAGTGATCTTTCATCTGCTGTTTCACTCCCCAGATGGCCACATCAATGAGGCACAAACCAAAAGCTTCCTCCAGGTTTCCCACATGGGTGGCAGGGTCCCAAGCACATGGGTCATCCTCCTCTGCCTTCCCAGGCTACCAGCAGAGAGCTCAATCAGAAGTGGATCAGGTCAGTTAGGACCTGAACTGACACTCATATGGGATGCTGGCATCACAGGCGGCAGCTTTACCTGCTACAACACAACTCTGGCCACACAGGTGTTGTTTCTATCCACCACACAACAACATCGGACACAGAGGGTTTTTTTTTTTTTTACACACACACACACACACACACACACACTCATGCAGCAGGGCCAGAGTTGTAGTACAGTGGATAAACCTGCCACCTGCAACAAAGGCATCCCATATGAGTACCTGTTCCAGTTCCAGCTGTCTCATTTCTTTTTTTCTTTTTTTTTTTTTTTTTTTTTTTTTGACAGGCAGAGTGGACAGTGAAAGAGAGAGACAGAGAGAAAAGTCTTCTTTTTGCTGTTGGTTCACCCTCCAATGGCCACCGCGGCCAGCGCGCTGCGGCCGGCGCACCACGCTGATCCGATGGCAGGAGCCAGGTGCTTCTCCTGGTCTCCCATGGGGTGCAGGGCCCAAGGACTTGGGCCATCCTCCACTGCACTCCCTGGCCACAGCAGAGAGCTGGCCTGGAAGAGGGGCAACCGGGACAGAATCCGGCGCCCCGACCGGGACTAGAACCCGGTGTGACGGCGCCGCAAGGCGGAGGATTAGCCTAGTGAGCCGCGGCGCTCTGCCTCATTTCTGATCCAGCTCCCTGGAAAAGCAGTGGAAAATAATTCATCCTTGAGTCTCTGCCAACCACACAGGAGACCCAAATGGAGTTCTAAGCTCCTGGCTTCAGTCTGGCCCAGCAATGGCTGCGGCAGTCATCTGGGGGAGTGAACCAGAAGATGGAAGATCTTTCTCTCGGGCTCTCCCTCTCTGCAACAATTTTTCAAAAAAAAATTCAAGCAGCAAATCTAGATCATTTGCGGACCTAAATAATGGAGACATTTTGAAAGTAGAGAATTACAACCGACTCAATGATTTCTTGTTTTTGGATCGGGACTCTATAAATTCAAGTAAGAATAAGAAATGAGGAGCAGGCACTGTGGTGTGGTGGGTTAAGTGGCAGCTTGGGACATCTGCATCCCATTTCAAGAGGTGCCAGTTCAAGTCACAACTGCTCCGGTTCCAATCCAGCTTCCTGCTAATGTGCTGAGAAGGCAAAAGATGATGGTCCAATTACTTAGGTCCCTGACATTCACATGGGAGACCCAGGTACAGTCCAGGCTCCTGGTTTTGGCCTGGCCCAGCTCCAGCTGCTGCAGGCATTTGGGGAGTGAACCAAAAGAAAGAAAGATCCTTCTCTGTCAAAATAAATAAATAAATATTAGGCCGGTGCTGTGGCATATTAGGTTAAGCCTCTGTCTGTGGTGCTAGGATCTCATATGGACAATGGTTTGTATCCTGGCTGCTATTCTTCTGATTCAGCTCTCTGCTAATGGCCTGGGAAAGCAATGGAAGATAGCCCAATCACTGTCTAACTCTGACTGTCCAAAAAAAAAAAAAAAAGAAGAAGAAGAAGTAGAAGATAGCCCAAGTGCTTGGGCCCTTGCACCCAAGTGAGAGACCTGGGAGAAGCTCCTGGCTCCTGATCAGCCCAGATTTGTCTGTTGAAGCCATCAGGAGTGTGAACCAGTGAATGGAAGACCTCTCTGTCTCTCCCTCTCTCTGTAACTCTGCTTCTCAAATAAAACAAACATTTTAAAAAGGAAAGAAAGAAAGAAAAAATCTTTTAAAAAAGAATTAGAGGGTGGCTGGTGCTGCTGCATAGTGGGTAAAGCCACTACCTGCAGTGCCAGCATCCCATATGGGTGCTGGTACAAGTTTCGGCTGCTCCACTTCCAATCCAGCTCCCTGGTAATGTGCCTAGGAAAGCACTGGAAGATGGCCCAAGTCCTTGAGCCCCTGCACCCATATCAGAAACGCAGAAGAAGCTCCAGGCTACTGGCTTCAGATAAGCCTAGCTCCAGCAGTTGTGGCCATTTGTGGAGTGAACCAGTGGATGGAGTATCTCTCCTTCTCTCCGCCTCCGCCTCTACCTCTCCATAATTCTGCCTTTGATATATAAAAAAATAAATCTTTAAAGAGAGAGAGAGAAATCAGAAGAGTCATTTTATTTAAAAAGACTTCAACTGCAATTACAGTCATACTGTAAAGCATAGGATATAAAATATGTATACTCTTAAGGCCTTGATACATTCCAATTTTTTTATTTGACAGGCAGAGTTAGCGAGAGAAAGAGAGAGAGAGAAAGGTCTTCCTTCCGTTGGTTCATCCCCCAAATGGCTGTTACGGCCGGCGCGCTGTGTCGATCCAAAGCCAGGAGCCAGGTGCTTCCTCCTGGTCTTCCATGCGGGTGCAGGGCCCAAGCACTTTGGCATCCTCCACTGCCTTCCCAGGCCACAGCAGAGAGCTGGACTGGAAGAGAAGCAACCAAGATAGAAGCGGCGCCCAGGCCGGCGCCGTGGCTCACTAGGCTAATCCTCCGCCTGCGGCACCAGCACCCGGGGTTCTAGTCCCGGTCGGGGCACCGGATTCTGTCCCGGTTGCACCTCTTCCAGTCCAGCTCTCTGCTGTGGCCCGGGAAGGCAGTGGAGGATGGCCCAAGTGCTTGAGCCCCTGCACCTGCAAGGGAGACCAGGAGGAAGCACCTGGCTCCTGGCTCCTGGCTCCTGGCTTTGGATCGCCGTTGCTCCATCTGTTCCAGCCATCTGGGGAGTGAACCAGGAGATGGAAGACCTCTCTCTCTCTGCTTCTGCCTCTCTGTAATCTCTGCCTTTCAAATAAATAAATAAATCTTTAAAAAAAAAAAAAAAAAGGCAGCAGAGGAATGGCCTAAGCGCTTAGGCTTCTGCCCTACATGGAAGACCCAGATGAAACTCTTGGCTTCAGCCTGGCCCCGCCCTGACAGTTGTAACCATTTCGGGAGTGAACCAGTAAACTGCAAGACCTTTCTAACTCTGCCTTTCAAATAAATTAAAAAAAAAAAAAAAAAAAAAACACCTGAGATTTGCAGAGACTGAGCCCTCAAGTCTTCAACTGCATATTGATTAGCATACATGGGTAAGAAAATCGCCTAAGGCCTGAAAAAGGATTAGCACAATCACTGAAGCTCATACAAGGCTAAGAATGGTTTCTATCCCAATCAACCAGAATGTAAAACATTACCACTTTTCACAGCATTAAGCAGAGTATTGAAAAAGATTTTGTATCTGCAGTAGGGCAAAATTACCCAAACACTGCTCTGGTCCTGTCTAACAGCTTAAATACAAGACCCAAAACTATCAAACTATTTCCAAGCAACTTAACAATGTAAAAAAACAAAACTCAAAAATATTTACAGTAATATAAAAATATCTAACACCCCTACGGTATGAAATTTAGTGTCTAGCATCCAAACAGAATTCAGAAAAGCAAATATAATACATAATGAGGAGAAAAATCAATTAAAACAAACACATAAGTAATGCAGATGATTTAATGCTCAAAGGCATTAAAATTATTTAATTAAAAATATAATTCAAATATCAAATTAATTATTGAATACTTTCTTAAAAATATTTAATTATTTGAAAGGCAGAGTTACAGAGAGACAGGTAGAGAGAGAAGTCTTCTATCCGCTGGTTCACTCCCCCAAATGGCTGCAATGGCCAGAGGTGGGCTGATGCAAAGCCAGGAGCCAGGGGCTTCTTCCAGGTCTCTCGTGAAGGTACAAGGGCCCAAGGACTTGGACCATCTTCCACTGTGTTCCCAGGCCATAGCAGAGAGCCGGATTGTAAGTGGAGCAGCCGGGACTCGAACTGCCATCCATACAGGAGGCTGACACTGCAGGCAGCGGCTTTACCCACTACGCCACAGAGCCGGCCCCAAATACATTTCTTATCTTCAAAGAAGCTAAAGCTAGACTAAAAGTTTCAAGTACAGACATGAAAAATAAAAAAGAGACCCAAACCAAATTCTATAATCACAATTATAATATCTAAGATGAAAAATACAGTGAATAGGATTAACAGCAGATCAGACATTTAAGATTAGTAAATTTAAATACACAGCAGGGGCCGGCACTGTGGTGCAGCAGGTAAGTCCCAATCTGCAGCACAGGCATCCCATATGGGCCCTGGTTCAAGTCCAGCTGCTCCCCTTCCCCATCCAGCTCTCTGCTATGGCCTAGGAAAGCAGTACAAGATGGCTCAAGTCCTTGGGCCCTTGCACCCATGTGGGAGACCCAAAAGAAGCTCCTGGCTCCTGGCTCTGGATCAGCGCAGCTCCGTCCGTTGTGGCCATTTATGGAGTGAGCCAGCAGATGGAGGACCTCTCTCTCTCTGCCCCTCTGTAACTCTGCCTTTCAAATAAGTAAATAAATCTTAAAAAAAAAAAAAAAAAAAGACACAGCAATTATAACTATCTAACCTAAAATAGAAAATGACTAAAAGAAAAAATTGACATCAATGAGCTATGTAACATATGTATTACTGGAGTCCACAAAGGAAAAGAGAAAAAGAGAGAAGAGAGAAAAATATATATATTTAAAGAAATAGGAGGAGGAAGACATTTACATTGTGGCTAAGATGCTGCTCTGGGATGCCAGAATCCCATTTCAGAGTGCATTACAGCTCTACTTCCCAGTGCATCTTCTTGTTAGTACAGATCCTGGCAGACAGCAGGTGACGACTCAAGTGGTTGGTGCCTTATGACTCATATGGGAGACCTAGACTGTGTTCCCAATTCCCAGTTTTGGCTTGGCCCAGCCCTAGCATTGGAGAACAAATCAGGAGATGGGTGAGCACACTCTCTTTTTCTACATCTCAAAATTATTTAAAAATCCAAAAATAAAAAATTTTATAAACACAACAATTAAGACAAGATTATCAGAAATTGGATTTTTGTTTGTTTGTTTTGACAGGCAGAGTTAGAGTTAGAGAGAGAGAGAGAGAGAGAGAGAGAGAGAGAAAGTCTTCCTTCCGTTGGTTCACCCCACCAAATGATTGCTACAGCCGGCGCGCTGCGCCAATCAGAAGCCAGGAGCCAGGTGCTTCCTCCTGGTCTCCCGAACGGGTGCAGGCGCCCAAGCACTTGGGCCATCCTCCACTGAACTCCCGGGCCACAGCAGAGAGCTGGACTGGAAGATGAGCAACCGGGACAGACTCCCGCGCCCCGACCGGGACTAGAACCCGGGGTGCCAGCGCCGCAGGTAGAGGATTAGTCTAGTGAGCCACGGCGCCGGCCCAGAAATTGGATTTTAAAAAAGTTAGACTCAACCATCTGCTGCCTACAATAAATCACTTTGAATAAGGAGATAAATAAATTAAAAATAAAAAGATAGAAAAGGATATACCATGCTAAAGCTAATCAGAAAGAATCTGGATTGAGTATATTAATATTAAACAAAGTATACTTTACACCAAAGAATCTTACCAGAAATAAAGTTGTCAAGTTCATAATGATAAACAAGTCAACTTATCAAGAGCACAGAATAATTCTAAATGTTTATGCATCTAACAACATAGCTTCAAAATACATGAAGCATAAATTGACAAAATTTTAAGGATAAAGAGACAAATGCAAAATTATAGCTGGAGTCTGGAACAATTTTTTTTCAAACCAACAGATCTTTTATTGCATTATTAAAATACCACAAGCTATTATCTGGGTTCTTGTTCTGTACCTGGACAACTTTTAGATCTTATTCATCAGCCTGCTGAACTGTTCCTTTTTAAGAGACATAGATACCATCCAAAAATCTTCTAAAACCCTTGTTTTTAACTGTTGTTGCCTGCGGAATCAAATCAGCTGAATCTGAAACAAGTTCAATGTCATTTCCTTCAAGGACTAATTGATCTTTCCAGATCTGAGATGCTGAAGCAACACCTGGCCTCATCCTAACCCTTTGGATGTACTTTTCACCCAAGAAATTTCAGATTTCGACAAGAGAACAATTCTCCTGAATAGCTGCGTTTATGGGGATCTGAGTGTATTCAGACCTCACCTTGTAAAGGAAGTCCAGTGTAACCCCTTTGATCATATTCTATACATGACTACAGATACTGCAAAGGGCTGCAACCTCAGGTGGGGAAATTAGTTACACGAAGCAATTCAAAGATGGTGCCCAAAGGAAGTAAGGTGGGTGGAATCCAAAGTTGTTTACCACTAAAACTAATTGGCTACACAGCATCAGGGGAAGTGGCAACAACTGATATCAAGTGTATAGACATATGGCTAGTCCTATGAAAATCGCCCTGTAAAATGACCCTTTAAGTGATTGGTTGGTCTTTATGCCCTGCCCCCAATGACTCTGCAGTTTTGTGCTTTAAAAGGCTCTGTTATGCCCTAGACAAAGTTTCTTTAAAAAGGTACTCTGCTAATAAGCCCTTCTTTCTGTGGCTGTTTGCGGGGATTACCCTGATTTCTGCAGTCCTGACTCAGGAAGGGGAACCAATGGAGTGGATTCACACCCCCTTGGGGGGCACACCTCGGGTGTACTCTCAGGCTGATCAGCTTGCTGATGCTATAATTAAGGGCAGAACTCAGGCTCAGAGGCACTATGGCTCTGACCCCCATTCCATTGTTTTCCCCTTTCAGATATCAGATGTTGAATGGCTTACCAGGACAAATGCCAGTCTTGCCCTTTCCCTCGAGGGGTTTTTGGGACACATCGATTGCCATTATGGGCCATCCAAATGGACTGTCATGCTATGGCGACTTCCCTTAAAAATGCCTTCTTTATTCTCTTCCAAATCCATCCTCCATGCCCCTCATGTTTTCACTGACGGGGGTCAAGCAGGCTCTGCATATGCAGCCTTCGAGGGTCAACAGGAAACCCCAAGCCACCAAAGGTTCCAACCCTGCCAAGGGTCAGCACAATATAAAGAAATGCTTGCTGTAATTATGGTTCTTCAGGACATTCAGGGGCCCTTTAACTTATACTCTGATAGCCTATATATGGTTAACCTGTTGCCCCATGTCCCCCAAGCACATATTAGACTAGACGGTAACCCTATTTCCCCCCTATGGTTACCCTCAAAGGTTTATTAGAGGGACGGGGGGGGGGGGGGCTCCCATTCACGTCCAGCACTTGAGGGGACACTCAAAGCTCCCTGGGTTTCTGTCTGTCGGAAATAATTGGGCTGATCGACTAGCCACCGGCCCACAAGCATTAACTTTACAGGAAGCCACTCAACTACATGACTTAACCCATATCAATTGGAGGGGCCTACAATACAGGTTCCCCCAAGTCCCTGTATGGGACCTCAAAAAAATCGTCCACACTTACAAAATGTGTCAACCCTTCCTGAAGGTGCCCCCCATTACAGACACAGGGAGTAAATCCTAGAGGCCTCAAACCCAACACTCTGGCAAACTGATGTCACCCATTTTTCAGCCTTTGGCAAGCTTAAATATGTTGTTTCCATCGATACTTATTCAGGAGCTTGTTGGGCCACGGCACATACAGGAGAAAAGGCTAAACATTCACAATCACATTTCCTTCAATGCTTTGCCATTCTAGGCCTGCCAGCACAGGTTAAAACGGATAATGGACCTTGCTTTATTAGCAAAGCAATGTCCGACTTTTTTAGCAGATGGCACATTAAACACATCACAGGAATACCTTACAACCCTCAGGGCCAGGCAACTGTAGAACGAAATCATCAATGCCTAAAAGAACAACTTTTAAAACAAAAAGGGGGAATTAGCCCCTATATCCAATTACAAATGGCTTTGTTCACTATCAATATTTTAAATTTTTCCAAGGGGTCAATTGAATCAAAATTCCAAAGACACTGGGGCCAATTAAACCCCAGGCTCCAGGTTCAGGTTAAATGGAAGGACCCTCTAACGCAACAATGGAGAGGACCAGATCCCTTAATCACCATAGGCAGAGGGTTTGGATGCATCTTCCCCATAGGGGAGACAGCCCCAATCTGGCTTCCAGCCAGAAACCTTAAGTTTCTGCCCATTTCCTATATACAGGAAGATGCCCAAAAACAGAATGACCAACAAGGAGAGAAAACGATTATGGTGGTCACAGCTCATTTTCAGAGGAAAAAGGACCAAAAAAGTAACTACTAATCATCCCCAAGGGCTCCCAGCCCTTGAGAAGCTTTTATGTTCCTTAACCATTTCAGATGGAGGTACCTCGACTGATGGGCATTCCAACCCTCTTGGCTCAGACGGTGGCCCAGAGAAACCCACCTCAAGCTCAATGGTTGACCTGACTAGTGACCAGTGCCAGCAATGGAGATCCTCAACAGCACCACGCATAATGTTGTCCCCCAAACCTGGTGGCCTGACATAGACCTCCCTTCTATGAGGCCCTAGGTGTTGAAGAAAAGTGCCATGTTGTAGCCATTGGATGACCTGTTTACCCTAATCTGTACCCTTGGGCCCTGCATATTAAACAAACTATGGCGCTCCGTGGCCACTACAACAAGCTCAACCCTAAAGATCCTCCTATATTCTAGCCGAACCTCAGGAAAAGAAGTGCCAAATGGGTGTACCTTATAAAAAAGGTGCCCAAAGACCCGAACTTCACAACAGGTGGGTCTGCTTTTAAGACAAAAAGGGGGAATCTGTGGGGCATCAGTGCGGCCATAGCACAGCCAGGCCAGGCCCGGGGGCTCCGCAGGCGCAACTGCCCCCAGGCGCCCCCGCCCAAGCTGCACGGAGCGGAGCTGCGCAGAGCCAAGCACGCGAACTAACCCGAGTCAGGGCCCGCGGAGCCAGTCGGCGGGTGTCCTATGGATGGTGGCGCAGGGAGGGACCCGGCGTGCGCACACGTGGCCCCGGCCACCGCCATGGCGGACAGCGACCCTGCGGGGCGCGCGGCGGCTCCGGCCCCCTGACCGGGCGGCACCAAGGAGGGGTCAACATGAAGCGCGCCTGGCTCCAGGAGGCGCAGGGCCGGCTGCAGCGCCTGCAGGAGGACTTCATCTACAGCCTGCGGGCGCTGGAGGAGCGGGACAGTGAGCTAGAGCGAGTGCACAGCTGCCGCCATGATGCCGCTGTGCCCAAGGCCGTCCATGAACAAACTGCTGTCGCGCGAGGAGGGGTAGTGGATTCTGGAGCAGCTCGCGCGGCTGCCACAGCCCCCCAGCAAGAGGACCGTTGAGAACCAGACGGAGAGGGACCAGGCTGACGATGATGCCGGCGGCCTCCTCTCTAGTGGGCCCTGCAAGAGGGGCAAAGAAGATGGCGCCCCGAGGATACCTGTTCCCGGCCCTCCTGCTGCACGGGCTGGGAGAGGGTTGAGCACCCTGCTGTACAACACCCACCCGTACAGCGCCTTCCCCGTGCTGCTGCTGGACACTGTGCCCTGGTCTACGTGCACACGCTCACCATCACGTCCAGGGGCAAGGAGACCAGCCTGCCCAGGATCGCCTGCAGCCCCACCTCCTGGAGTTGCTCATTCAGCTGGCCGCCAGCTCGGTCACCATCCAGTTTGAGCGAGCCCTGCTCAAGTGGACTGAGTACACTCCAGACCCCAACCATGGCTTCTGTGTCAGCCTGTCCATCCTCAGTCCAGCTACTTCGTGAGACTGTACACGGAACCGCTGCTGGTGAGCCTGCCCACGCAGAACTTCAGCATGCCCTACAATGTGATCTGCGTGTGCTACGGCTCCTTCTCCACATCAAGGAGCCTAGCACCAGCAGTCTGGCCAAGAGGCTGGTCTAAAGGAACAATTTTTAAAACAAATGGGAACCAACTCCCATCTCAATGGGTATGTGAGACTACGGGGATGGGTCATTGGATTAGTCAAAAGGGTCTCAGGAAAAAATGTGGAATGGATGTCAAATTGTTAAGGAGACCTTGGGCCAATGGGTAGCACCCCATAAGGGAGGGATGTTTTGGTTATGCAGGGCCTCACACCTTGTATTTCAATAGGGGTACTGGTGCAAAACAATGATTCCTGCCCGCTAGTGACCCTCATCCCACGTACTAGGAGCTTCATCTTTATGACAAAATTAATCAAAAAACTCGTTACATTATGAAAAATTTTAAAAAAAAATCATTCCATGTAGCTGGGACATACTTCCTAATGGAGGTGTCCGTGTAGCTGGGACATACTTCCTAATGGAGGTGTCCGTATGCCCGAATCTCAACCGAGGAGGTGGGTGATCTGGCTAAAAACAAAAAGGGAGAATATGTGGGGAAATTAGTTACACGAAGCAATTCAAAGATGGTGCCCAAAGGAAGTAAGGTGGGTGGAATCCAAAGTTGTTTACCACTAAAACTAATTGGCTACACAGCATCAGGGGAAGTGGCAACAACTGATATCAAGTGTATAGACATATGGCTAGTCCTATGAAAATTGCCCTGTAAAATGACCCTTTAAGTGATTGGTTGGTCTTTATGCCCTGCCCTCAATGACTCTGCAGTTTTGTGCTTTAAAAGGCTCTGTTATGTCAAGTCTTGCTAGACTTGACTCCCTGCTGTGTCTGATTGTCTCCAGGATCAGGAGGCTGGGGAAGGGGCTAGCGCCCCCATGCCGCACTTACCTTTCCCCGGACTCCTTGTACTGGTGGACTAAGACCCTGCAACCTCCTTTCTATTTCCCCACCATGTATCAACCTGGAGCCTCCTCTTTTCCTTTCCAAGGAGGCTGAGTTCTACATTGATGTGACTAATGTCCCTCCGCAGGGTTCCTTGGGGACCCTTCACAATAACTATGTGCCCGAGCCGGCGCCGTGGCTCAATAGGCTAATCCTCCACCTTGCGGCGCCGGCACACCGGGTTCTAGTCCCGGTTGGGGCGCCGGATTCTGTCCCGGTTGCCCCTCTTCCAGGCCAGCTCTCTGCTGTGGCCAGGGAGTGCAGTGGAGGATGGCCCAGGTGCTTGGGCCCTGCACCCCATGGGAGACCAGGAAAAGCACCTGGATCCTGGCTCCTGCCTTCGGATCAGCACGGTGCGCCGGCTGCAGCGGCGGCCATTGGAGGGTGAACCAACGGCAAAGGAAGACCTTTCTCTCTCTGTCTCTCTCTGTCCACTCTGCCTGTCAAAAATTAAAAAAAAAAAAAAAAAAAAAAACACAATAACTATGTGCCCCTTCAGAATGATGTCAACATTTCCTGGAATGTCAACAAGCCTGATTGCTGAGAATGATCTTCATCTCGCAGTAGACATCTTTCCTGAACAATTTCTCAATAAATAATAAAAGAAATAGAGTATCCATTAAGGAGAGAGATGATTTAACCAACACTATGAACCAACATTATCAAATTAACATTTATAGAACAGACCACCCAACAACTATAGAAGACACATAGTTTTCAGGTACACATTAACAATTACCTAAATAGTTCATATTCTGGGTCACAAAACAAATCTCAATAAGTGCAAAAGAAAGCTGGTTTTACAAAGTATGTTTACTGTACAAAACTGAATTAAAAATAAGCAACAGAGTTCTCGGCTTTAGTGCCATCTTCTTGGAGACCTCCACACTATGAGAGCCAAGTGGAGGAAGAAGTGAATGCGCAAGCTGAAGCACAAAAGAAGAAAGGTCCAAGTAAACTGCTGGCTTGTGTACCCGTGATGGCCAAAGGAGCAGAAGGAAGAAAGAATGCTAGACCCCAGGACGCTGGCATAAACTGTTGGACTGCTTGCTACTTACTATCCACAACTTGTCTCGAAAAATCTGGAACTTCCATCACCAATGGATCACAGAAACCACCTGTGAGATCCACTTTGCTGACACCAAAGCAATCTCTGATGGCCCTCTGTCCTGGGCCTGTGACATTGTGGACTAGTTCTGTTCTCAGCTATGGCCAAGTGTAACACATGTACAATAAATCATCTCTTCTGCTGTCTTGGCCAAAGAATCAAATCATCAGGGAAAAAAAAAGTAACTGAAAGATATCTGGAAAATTCCCAAATATCTGAAAATCAAACAATCTACTGCTATTTAACCCTTGGATCAAAGTGACATGGGCTAGACTGGGAGACAGGGACACACAACGGGGCTGAGAGTGTGTCAGCAGTCTCTTTGCCAGAGTCACATGTTGCTGAATTCCCACGCCCTTCTGTGCAGCCCAGTAGGGCTGCAGGGTCTAGCCCACTCACTTCCCATCATGAACCTGCGCCTCACTCTGCCATCACGTACAAGACACCATGAGTATGCAGATCCATGTAAAAATGCTAGGAAACCTTCCAAGCAATCAATACGCACGCTGAAGCCCCACTCAAACTCGGCTCTATTTGTATATTCAATTAGGGCACCCCCACCCTATAAAGGGGCAACCAGGACCCCAGGGTAGCACAGTGGTAGGGCAGCAGATACCCCTCTTTCCTCATGGAGGGAGGCTGCTTGCTTTCACTTCCAAATGTGAGATATCCCTTTGCTCTCCCACTTGCACTTTACCTATGTCTCTGCTTTGAATTCTTTTCTCACACTGAGACAAGAACTTGGAACAAAACCCAGCTAAGGAGAAACTACAAATAATTTTTTTTATTTGACAGGTAGAATTATAGACAGTGAGAGAGAGAGACAGAGAGAGAGATCTTCCTTCCGCTGGTTCACTCCCCAAATGGCCGCCACAGCCGGCGCTGCGCTGATCTGAAGCCAGGAGCCAGGTGCATCTTCCTGGTCTCCCACGCCGAAGCAGGGGCCCAAGCACTTGGGCCATCCTCCACTGCCCTCCCCAGCCACAGCAGAGAGCTGGACTGGAAGAGGAGCAACCGGGACTAGAACCCAGTGCCCATAGGGGCTGCCGGCGCCACAGGTGGATGATTAACCAAGTGAGCCACAGCGCCGGCCCCAGAGAAACTACAAATTATTTTGAGATGGGTCAGGGGCTGGCGCTGTGGTGCTGCAGGTTAACGCCCTGGCCTGCACAGCACCAGCCTCGATAATAGTTCTTACAAATATATATGTACTGGGCCGGTGCCGTGGCTCAACAGGCTAATCCTCCCCCTGCGGCGCCGGCACCCCGGGTTCTAGTCCCGGTCAGGGCACCAGATTCTGTCCCAGTCACTCCTCTTCCAGTCCAGCTCTCTGCTATGGCCTGGGAGTGCAGTGGAGGATGGCCCAAGTCCTTGAGCCCTGCACCCGCATGGAAGACCAGGAGAAGCACCTGGCTCCAGGCTTCGGATCAGCGCAGTGCACCGGCCAGCTGCAGCGACCATTGGAGGGTGAACCAATGGAAAAAGGAAGACCTTTCTCTCTGTCTTTCTCACCGTCCACTCTGCCTGTCCAAAAAAAAAAAAATATATATATATATATACACACACACACACACACACACACACACCAAACAACAGAGTTCTCAAAATATATGAAGCAAATACTGATAAAACTGAAGGGAGGCATATATGGTTTTCTAGTAATATCTAGAAGAGCAAGAGCAGCTAAAATACATATACAGGGGGCTGGCGCTATGGCACAGCAGGTTAATGCCCTGGCCTGAGGAGCTGGCATCCCATATGAGCACCTGTTCTGGTCCCGGCTGCTCCACTTCTCATCCAGCTCTCTGCTATGGCCTGGGAAAGCAGTGGAGGATGGCCCAAGTCCTTGGGCCCCTGCACCCATGTGGGAGACCCAGAAGGCTCCTGGCTTTGGATCAGCGCAGCTCCGGCCATTGCAGCCATCTGGGGAGTAAACCAGCGGATGGAAGACCTCTCTGCCTCTCCTCTCTCTCTGTGTAACTCTGACTTTCAGATAAATAAATAAATCTTTAAAATAAAATACACACACAGAATTTATCAAACTACTTGTATGAAAAATTCAAACCACTTTGTTGGATCAATTATGAAATAGAAATAAATTTTATGTTGAAAATTTAAATTACAAAGTCTTAACAAAGGTCACAAAATGTTGTTCAATTATAATTGGAAACATAAATGATTAAAAAACCCTAATATTGATACAGGAGGAAATCTGCCATGAGGTCTGTTCCGTTAAAGATCAAGATTTTCTTGGGGCTGGTGCTGTGCCGTAGAAAGGCTAAGCCTCCACCTGCAGGGCTGGCATACCACATGGGTACAGGTGGAGTCCTGGCTGCTTCACTTCCAATCCAACTCCCTGCTAATGTGCCTGGGAAAGCAGTGGGAGATGACCCAAGTACTTGGGCCCCTGCACACATGTGGGAGACTGGGAGGAAGCTCCTGGCTCCAGCCTGGCCCAGCTCCGGCTGTTGTGGGCATTGGGGAGTGAACCAGTGGATGGAAGATCAATCCCCCCGCCCTCGCTATCTTTGCCTTCCAAATAAATCTTTAAAAAAAAAAAAAATTTTTTTTTAATTCACCTTCAACAAAATCATATGACATTTTTCCTGTGATTTTATCTAACATACCTGAACGTTACTATCATAAATATTTGAACTTTAACCATAGAATTTCACCAACTCAGTCTACGTATTGCTTAACTTTACAGTATTAGTTCTATGGTTTCACTTTTTGCAGTTTCAATTACTACAGTCAACTGCAGTCTGAAAATATTAAAAGGAAAATCCCAGAAATGAAAAATTCGTAAGTTTTAAACCACACACCATTCTGACAACTCGAAGAAATCTTCACTTTTGAGCTCTGTTCCGCTCAGGAAGCCAATCATCCCGTTGTCCAGCACATCAGCACAGTATATTCTACCCACTCACCAGTCACGTCATAACCTTCTCAGTTAATAGATCAACTGTCAAAAGTATCAGAGTGCTCACACATAATCCTTGTTTTCCTTTCTAATGGTCCCAAGAGTCCCAAGGAGCTGGTGTTGAGGCATAGTGATTAAGCCACTATCTACAACAAAAGCATCTCATGTGAGTGTCAGTTCAAGTCCAGGCTGCTCCACTTCCAATCCAACTCCTTGCTAATGTGTCCAAGTACTTTGGCCCCCTGCCACTCAACATGGGGATGGAGCTCCAGGCTCCTGGCTTTGGACTGGCCCAGCCCTCGCCACTGTGGCCATTAGAGAGTGAACCAGCAGATGTGAAGATCTCTGTCTCTCCCTCTGTAACTCCGCTTTTCTTATAAATAAAATAAATCTTTAAAAACACACACACAAAGAGTAGTGATGCTAGTTGTAATTCAGATATGCCAAAGGGAAGCTATAATGTACTTCCTTTAAGTAAAATGGTGAAAAGACTGTGAGAAAAAAATATCCTATGCTGAGTTTCTTAAGATATACAGTAAGAATGAATATTCTATCTATAAAATTGACAAGTAGGAAAAAGAAATTCACATTGGTTTTGCTGTTGCACCTCAAACTACAAAAGCTACTGGACTTTTTACTTAAGACGGAAAAGACATTAGATCTGTGTACATATGTAAGGGGAAACACAGTACATGTAGGGTTTGGTTGCTCTCTGAGGTTTCAGGCATCCACTAGTAGTGTTAGAATATAATTTCCAGGGGCCGGCGCCGGGGCTCACTTGGTTAATCCTCTGCCTGCGGCGCCAGCATCCCACATGGCGCTGGTTCTAGTCCCGGTTGCTCCTCTTCCAGTCCAGCTCTCTGCTGTGGCCGGGGAGGGCAGTGGAGGATGGCCCAGGTGCTTGGGCACCTGCACCCACTCGGGACACCAGGAGAAAGCACCTGGCTCCTGGCTTCGGAATGGCGTAGCTCCAGCCGTAGCAGCCATTTGGGGGGTAAACCAACGGAAGAAAGACCTTTCTCTCTGTCTCCCTCACTAACTCTGTCAAATAAATAATTTTAAAAAATAAAAAAATATAATTTCCACAGATAAGGGGATACTACTATATTTTGTAGTTATAATAAAGTTAAAGATGATGAATTCTTATGATCTAGCCAACAAAAGAGAGTGAGTTCCAATAAGTAGGAAAACATTTCATTTCATTTCTGGTATCAGCCTTAATAGTTTTTTCAGTGAAGTACAGCAGCAACTAATATTGAATAAAAAGCTCAAAATTTGGTTCCTTTCATATAGTGATGGTAAAACTAGAGTTCTTTCTTATGATATAAAATATTAAGCCAGCGAAGTTGTTATTTCTGAAAAGTAACAAATGGAATGAATTCTCAAGCATTTAAAATATTTCATGGGCAAAACATACATAATTCCCTTCACCAATACCATCACCCTCCCCCAAGGAATGGAAACCAGCTGGTAGAACAGCTCTAAGCAACTGCTAAAAACAGGAAGCAGAGTAACTGAAACTGTGGGGTAGGCGTGGTTAGCAATCTGCAGTGAACATTCTTCCCCTAGAAAAAGTGTGTCCCAAAATGCTGATTGTCACATGTAGTAAGACCACTATTTTTAACTGACAAAGAAACTTTTGTCCCTCCCATACTCAACTGTAACATGATGTTGAAAACTGACAGAATTACACAAACAGAAGTCAGAACTTACTTTCGTAACAACTCTGCAGTAAGACAAGATGCCACGCTGCCAGAAGCATACTTTGGCAAAGGTTTTTACAAAGCCATTTAAAACGTGTTTGTATCATATCAGTAATCTACTTGGAAAGAAGCCAAGAGTAATTTAACTATATGTAGCACAGGCCTATCAGGCAAAGCATTCAACATGTAACAGTTTAAATCAAACATCTACTTTTCAACAGATTAAGTATGTCAACATGAATAACAGAGTAATATGGTAATAAGTAAATATGAATACTCAGTGTTTTACTACTTCATTAGAATTTACTTTTTGTTTGAACTAAAAATGTTTTATTATCAATTGTTTTCATTCTAACATTGCTATGAAACTTAAACAGAAAAGGTAATTTTGACTAATTTCCTCAAATTCATCAGTTTGAAATTTATTTTGGTCTTCATAAATACAATCCTCACTGCCTATTACATTAAATAGCTAACTTCATGGAAAAAGAACAGTTAAAGACACATTCTCTGGGCCGGAGCTGTGGCACAGTGGGTTAAAGCCCCAGTACGCAGTGCAGGCATCCCATATGGGTGCTGGTTCCTTCTGGCTGCTCTACTTCCAATCCAGCTCCCTAGTCCTTGGGCCCTGCACCCAAGTGGGAGACCTGGAGGAAGCTCCTGGCTCCTGGCTTCAGATCACTGTAGCTCTGCCCATTGCAGCCATCCGGGGAGTGGACCAGCAGATAGAAGACCTCTCTCTCTCTCTCTGCCTCTCTGTAACTCTGCCTTTCAAATAAGTAAATAAAATAAAATCTTCTAAGAAAGAGGAGAGGAGAGGAGGGGAGGGGAGGGGAGGGGAGGGGAGGGGAGGGAAGGGGACAGGGGAGAGGGGACAGGGGAGAGGCCTGCGCTGTGGCACAGCAGGATTGACACCCTTGCCTGAAGCCTCGGCATCCCATATGGGCGATGGTTTGAGTCCCTGAGTCCCGGCTGCTCTACTTCTGATCCAGTTCTCTGCTATGGCCCGAGAAAGCAGTAGAAGATGGCCCAAGTGCTTGGCTCCCTGCAGCTGCGTGGGAGACCAGGACGAAGCTCCTGGCTTCAGATCGGCTCAACTCCAGCCGCTGCGGCCAGCTGGGGAGTGAACCAGCAGATGGAAGCCCACCCGAGCTCGCTCGCTTGCTCGCTCGCTCTCTCTTTCAAATAAATAAATAAATCTTTAAAAAAAAAGAAAAGAAAAAATAATAAAAAAGATATATCCTCCATTTGTATTTCCCATATTATACTAAGTAGCCACATTTTATACATAGCCCTCTATAACAAATGAGCAAGTAAAACTGACAAAGTATAGTGGACAGCCAGTTGGCTTTATCAATATATTGTGGTTAAGGGTTCCCTTTCTAACACAGCCATAAACCAACTTACTTATAAACACATACTCTTAAAAATAAGGAAAGTCACAGGCAAATTTACCTTAATCAGTCTCTCAACACTCCTGAACAGCTAACTCTTCACATAGAAACAATCTGTAATTGTGTCAACTATAATTCAAAGAACAGCATAATTTTTTTTTATCTGAAAGGCAGAGAGACAAGAGAGGAAGACTGTTCTCTCTCACTGATTTACTCCCCAAACGACTGCCAATGGCCATGGCAGGAACTCAATCACCACAATTCCCACAAGGGTAGCAAAGACCCAAATACTTGGGCCATCACCTGCTGTCTCCCAGAATGCACATTAGCGAGAAGCTGGAGTTGGGATGGAGCTTAGACTCAAACCCAGGGACACTGATAAGGGATGTCAGCATCCCAAGGAATAACCACTGAACCAAATACCCATCCCATGAACAGTATTTTGAAATAAATTATATCTTCTAAAATACTTTTGTAACCTTTGTTTTGTTTTAGAAACAGAGAGCAAGAGCTCCCATCCACTGGTTCATTCCACAAATGCCCAAAACACAGGTGGGGGGTGGGGGGGCAGTGATGTGGCATAGTGGGTAAAGCTGCCACCTGCAGTGCCAGCATCCCATATGGGCACCAGTTTGACTCCCAGCTGCTCCACTTCCGATCTAGCTCTCTGCTATGGCCTGGGAAAGCAGTAGAAGATGGCCAAGTCCTTGGGCCCCTCCATCTGCATGGGAGACCCGGAGGAAGCTCCTGGCTCCTGATCATCGCAGATCAGCACAGCTCCAGCTGTTGCAGCCATCAGGGGAGTGAACCAGAGGATGGAAGACCTTTCTCTCTCTGCCTCTCTTTTAACTCTGCCTTTCAAATAAATAAATAAATAAATTTTTAAAGCTGGGCAGGGAGGGGCTGGGAATGGAATCCCAGTCTCCCTAGGTGTGTGGCAGGAACCCAATCACCCATAGTCTGAGTTAGCAAGACACTGGATTGAGGAGTCAGGAATAGATACAACAAATGCCCTTTCTACCTATGCTCATAAAAGTAGTATGTGGAAGGAAATACACATATAAAGCTTTTTTAGATGAAGGAATGTCATTTTTTCCAGATAAAGACTACTTAAAACTGTACAGTGTTTAAACTGAGCTAAATGTTTCTTTAACTCTCTCTTTAACTCTCATTTTTAAAGAGTTTTGAGAAACAAGTTTCGTACTTTTTCAGTCAGAGTTGCTTTATCATTTGCCCAAGTTCTATACATTCCTTTCAAGGGACAACATTCACAGTTGCTCAAAACAAATTCAACAAGAAATTACTCTTACCTATCCATACATTCACTTGTTATCCTCTCACCCTGCTTTTTCCCTTTTTGTTCACACTTCTAGACATATTTGACAGTTTTATTTGATATATTACATGTCAGTCAGTCCCTGCCTATAAAGCTCCATGCACAATGTAAGACTGTTCTACTGGCTGCTCCATCCCCAGCAAATTGCATAGATTTGACACATATGGACAGAAATAAACAAATCACTAAACCTCTACACTTTGAGCTCTTTTTCAGAAGCTACTTTCTATGTAAGCTTGAAAATTCAAGAACATTGCACAAGTTCCTTTTAATGCTCTAAATGAATCTTTGTGAAATCTTACTAGTGGCTCACAAATGCCTAAGATTCTTGGCTTGATTAGCTCAATAATATTTTGCTAGCTTTTCAACATCAGGCCTTGGAACAAAAGGTTCCTTGTTCTCTTGTGTCTAGGAAGAAAGCAAAGAGATATTGTCAAGTGGGAGATGCAGTACCTGTCTGCTTTGACAATTTTTCTTTGTCAATCAGTAACATGCTCCTATCTGTAGTCTGAAACTTCAGTTGGAAAACACAAATTTATTTCATATATTCCTAAAATTTTAAAAATAAAAAAGAACTAAATTTTATTATATTCTTCTCAACATTCTATTGCTACTACTACCAGAATTCCATTACCTTTATATATCCATTACCTGCTATGTATCTGTTCTACATCAGAATAATAAGACTGCTTCTTACTGAATGTTCTGAATAACTAAGATTTTCAACAGTAACAGTTATTGACACACACAAAAGGAAAGCACATAAAACATTTTAAAAGATTGGACCACTTCTTCAAAATATCATTAAAATTAGGCCAGCACCACGGCTCAATAGGCTAATCCTCCACCTAGCAGCGCCGGCACACCGGGTTCTAGTCCCAGTCGGGGCGCCGGATTCTGTCCCGGTTGCCCCTCTTCCAGGCCAGCTCTCTGCTGTGACCCGGGAAGGCAGTGGAGGATGGCCCAGGTGCTTGGGCCCTGCACCCCATGGGAGACCAGGATAAGTACCTGGCTCCTGCCATCGGATCAGCGTGGTGCGCTGGCCGCAGCGCACCAGCCGAGGTGGCCATTGGAGGGTGAACCAACGGCAAAAGGAAGACCTTTCTCTCTGTCTCTCTCTCTCTCACTATCCATTCTGCCTGTCCAAAAAAAAAAAAAAAAAATCATTAAAATTAAGTGAGTTCTTTCAAAAGCATAAAGGAAGGGGCAAGCAGTGTGCACAGCGGGTTAAACTGGCACCTGAAGTAGCAGTAGCTTCAGCCAGGTCACCCATGTAGGTACCCAAGTACGTGGGCCTCCCAGGCACTTTAAGGAGGACTCTAGATCAGAAGTGTGGGAGAAGCCAGGACTTGAACGAGGCACTCAGTGAGCATCCCAAACGGTGGCTTAACCAGCTGTGCCACAATGTCTTTTTTTTTTTTTTTTAAGATTTATTTATTTATCTGAAAGGCAGTGAGTTACAGAAAGGCAGAGGGAGGGAGAGAAGGAGGGGAGGGGAGAGAGAGAGAGAGACACAAAGAGAGAAACACACAAAGAAAGAGAGACAGAGAGAGACAGAGAAACAAACTAAAACGGCATAATATTAACAACTGGTGAATTTAAGTTAAAGGTATAAGAAGAGTATTTATAACTTATTGCATTTTTCTGTAGAATTAAATTTTTTTCAAACAAAAAGATGGAAAAAAAATAACACTGATAAACAGAAGGTAAGGAGAAACCACACACTGAGGAAATATTATACCACCACAACAGACAGAGGATTAGTATAAAGTATAAAGAGAACCACAAATCAACAATCAAAAAGCAAACAAGCCAAATAAAATAAGTATATAAATAAACAATTTATAAAAGAGGAAACCTAAACAACCAATAAATGAATGTAAAAAAGTTCAACCTCATTAGTAATTAAGGAAAAGGAAATTTAAAAATCCACAGATTGGGGCCAGCACTGTGGTACAGTGGGTAAAAGCCGCCACCTGCAATGCTGGTATCCCACGTGGACTCAGGTTAGGGTCCTGGTGCTCCACTTCCAATCCAGCTCCCTGCTAGTGTACCTGGGAAAGCATCGGAGGATGGCCCAGGTCCATGAGCCCCTGTACCCACACTGGAGACCTGAAGGAGGCTCCTGGCTCCTAGCTCTGGCCTGGCCCTGCCCTGGCCATTGCAGCCATCTGGGAAGTGAACCAGGGAGTAGAGGATCTCTCTCTTTGTGACTCTGACTTTCAAATGAGTGAATACATCTGAAAAGAGAAGAGAGAAGAGAGAAGAGAGAAGAGAGGAGAGAGAGGAGAGAGAGGAGAGAGAGGAGAAGAGAGGAGAAGAGAGGAGAAGAGAGGAGAAGAGAGGAGAAGAGAGGAGAAGAGAGGAGAAGAGAGGAGAAGAGAGGAGAAGAGAGGAGAAGAGAGGAGAAGAGAGGAGAAGAGAGGAGAAGAGAGGAGAAGAGAGGAGAAGAGAGGAGAAGAGAAGAGAAGAGAAGAGAAGAGAAGAGAAGAGAAGAGAAGAGAAGAGAAGAGAAGAGAAGGAAAAAGAAAAGAAAAAAACTTTGACAACCAATTATTAGGGTACGCAAATTTCAATCAGTAAAAAGTCATATATAGGAAGAGGCATTTGGTCTGGCAGTTAAGACACTGACATGCCATGTCTGAAAGCCTGGATTTGGTTCCCAGCTCCTGATTCAAGCTTCCCCCCAGTGCGGACGGTGGGACACAGAAGGTCAAGTAGTTGAGTCCTGATACCCATGTAAGGAGACCTGGATACCCCAGCTGCCAACTCTGACTCCCATCTAACCCTAGCCATCACAGGAACTTGGGGAGTAAACCACCCTATCTGAGCTCTAATTTTAAAAGACTTACATATTTTTTTATTTGTAAGGCAGAGTTAGAGCGAGAGAACTTTTCCATCTTCTGGTTCACTTCCCAAATGGCTGCAATGGCCACAGTTGGGTGGATCCAAAGCCAGGAACTTCTTCTAGGTCTCCCACATGGGCTCAGGAGCCCAAGGACTTGGGCCATCTTCCATTACTTTCCCAGGCACATTAGCAGGGAGCTGGATCATAGTGGGGCCACTGGGACTCAAACCAGTGCCCATATGAGTTGCCGGCACCGCAAGCCTCAGCTTCACCCTCTATGCTACCTCAATCTTTTTCTTTTTTATTTGAAAGGCAGTTACAGAGAAGGTGGGGGGGGGGGGGGAGAGGGAGAGAGAGAGTCCGTCTTCCATCTTCTGGTTCACTCCCCAAATGGCCACAATGGCTGGAGCTGAGCCTATCCAAAACCAGGAGCCTGAAGCTTTTTCCAGGTCTCTTAAGTGGGTGCAGGGGCCCAAGGACTTGGGCCATCTTCCACTGCTTTCCCAGGCTATACCACACAGCTGGATCAGAAGTAGAGCAGCTGGGACTCCAACCAGCGCCCATGTGGGATGCTGGCAATGCAGGCAGGCGGTAGGCTTTACCCACTATGCCACAGTCCTCCGGCACCCCCTCAATCTTTTTTAAAGTCAGACAAGACTTAGTGGGTCAAGAGATAAGGGCCTTAGCATGCTGTAACAATTTGTTACAACCTCCTAAAGGCAAATAATTTTTCACATCTGAACTTAAAAAACAAACAAAAGACAATAACCACTTATAAAATGTTATCTCACTCCATTCATCTGCTCTATCTGTAAGGAATCCATGCAGCACACCTTGTAAACAGTTTGCCAGCATTTCTCTTTTCAGCTTTAACTCACACAGCTTTCCTAAACCTTTTCTAGTGAGAGCAAGCCACTCATTATACCCTCAATATACCCCTATTCTGAAGTGTCAACTTCTCTACAATGGTTTTCTCCGATGCCACCAATCTAAAATATTTTACTCTGAGGCAAAAAATATCTATTATAGAAAAGTTAATGTGTATCAGTATCAATGAAATTATTCTTAATCTAAATAATCCTATGAAATTTTTACAATTTTTCCTTTTTCAGAACAAGAAAACCTAAGGCTCTCTAAGATTAAGTTCTCCAGTGCCGCAAGGATGGCAAGTGGAGCAGGCCAAATTTCAAACCCAGACTACAAAATCCAGGCCATTAAATAGGTAGTAATGCAGTCTCCTGGCTGAAAGTATGGACTGCCTGTACTGTTCACACGTCATTCAACATATGCCTTGTGATATTTAACATTTTCTGTTAGCACACAGTATCTAAAAATCTCAAAATAATACATCATTTAACAAAAATTTACTAAGAGCCTGTGTTTCAGGCACTGTTAATGACTGGGTGAAAAATACATGAACTCATTCTCTAGACAGGTGGGCATCACAGTAATGGAAATGCAAAGCTAAACATCTTATAACTAAGAACCCTTGTTTACATAAAAATTTTAACATGTTAAAGTTGTTGGGTTTGGTCTGGTTTTGCTTTTTTGCTTTTTCACTAAATGAAGGTTTTGGTAAGAGTTAGGCTATAAAGACTTTTATAAACTTTTGTTTTATTTATTTCAAAGACAGAGTGACACTGAGAGAGAGGGAGATCTGCTGCATCTGCTGGTTCACTTCCCAGCAGCTGGGGCTTGTGCCAAGCTGAAGCCAGGAACTCCAACCTGGTCTCCCAAGTGGGTGGCAGGGGCCCAAGTACTTGGACCAATCTCTGTTGCTTTTCCACTATGGCCGGCGCACTGCGCCGATCTGAAGCCAGGAACCAGGTGCTTCCTCCTGGTCTCCCATGCTGGTGCAGGGCCCAAGCACTTGGGCCATCCTCCACTGCCTTCCCGGGCCACAGCAGAGAGCTGGACTGGAAGAGGAGCAACCGGGACAAAACCGGTGCCCCAACTGGGACTAGAACCTGGTGTGCCGGTGCCGCAGGCGGAGGATTAGCCTAGTGAGCCGCGGTGCCAGCCCAAAGACTTCATCTTAAAACAGGTTTTGAGTAGTTCTCTTTGCTCCATAAAACAGGAGAAATCACCTACAGGCAGATCAGCGAACACCCCTCCTCTTAAAATTCCCCTCTAATTTGGCTTTCTTTAGGAAGGTTTGAAATATTCTACTAAGGTAGCCAGGTATCATATAAATTTTCCTAGGATTATAAGCATCTGGAAATTTTGTAGTTTAAATTCTCATATAATGGCATCAAATCTTAGAACTGAATAAAATCTTACAGAAACATCTCCTTCAGCCATTGTACTTCACAGATGAGTTGACAGTAAGTTTTTTTTTACAGATTTATTTATTTATTTATTTGAGAGGCAGAGTTACAGACAGAGAGAAGGAGAAAGAAGGAGAGGGAGAGGGAGAGGGAGAGGGAGAGAGAGAGAGAGAGAAAGGTCTTCCATCTGCTGGTTCACTCCCCCAAATGGCTGCCACGGCCAGAGCTGGGCCCATCCAAGGCCATCAGCAAGGAGCTGGATCAAAAGAGGAGCAGCCGGGACCCGAACCGGCCGCCCATATGGGATGCCTGCGCAGCTGGCGGAGGTTTAACTGCTTCGCCAAGCTGAGTAAATTCTAAAACCTAAATTGTAGATGAATAGAAGTGATGCAGCAGCCTATATCGCTGAACCGTCGCCGATTTATATTGCAATGGAAACACATTCCCGAAACAAGCCATGTGTACTAGCATCAACCCAGCATGCGGAATTCTGATGTTAACTACTAACTAGCGGTGTCTTTCCTGGACTTAATCTTTTCAGTCTGGATGCCTTCATCTGGATAAATTCTAACCATTGTTGAAAAGGGACGTTGTAAATATTTAAAAGGTTGGACCGAAGCCTTCCCTATACTCAATCACATTAAGTTTTCATGGTAAATGGCACGGTTTCAACACTCTTCCTTTCACATTACACTCAGCTGAGTTTGCATCAGTTGCCTTCAGGAACAAAATCAGTAGTTTATCGACACCATGCTGCACCCGGGGCAAGAAACACTTTGCGCACACACACACAGCTTTCAAACGTAACGGCCCTCAAGCTACAAGCGAGGGAGCCCAAGCCAGGCACCAAGCTCTATACTGCTCGTCCAAGCCGTGGCCTGCCAGCCTCACACCCCACGACGTCATCTCTCCGCCAGGCCTCGCTCTCCCTCCCCGGCTCCAGGGCCCGGCGGACAGGCAAGGGGTAGAAGGGCCCCAGGCGCCTGAGCCCGCCCGCAGCCGTCCGGACGAGCCCGCGCGTCGTTCCGCGGCCGTTTGCAGTTCGGAGGGAGCTTTCCAGGAAGTGCTGCACACCCCGGAGGTGGCGTGCGGCCGTCAGCCTGGCGCTTTCTCGCCGCCTCGTCTGAGCGCGGCCAGCCCCGCGCCCGCGGGTGCCCCGGGGGTCCGCCCGGAACGCGAGGATGGACTCCGAGTGGGAGGCCGGAGGAAAAACCAGCACAACTGAGCCGAGCGGTGTCTGCCTACCCAGCGGGACGGAGGCTGCCCCCGGCCACACGACGCCGGGGACGGGACACCGCGAGCCGGGCTGAGGCGGGGTCCCCGCGAGCCCACGGAGCGGAGACAATGGCGCGAGGGTGACGTGGGCCGGGGGCGTCGCCGCGGCGCGAGGAAGGGGCTGCCGTAGGCCGGGGTCGACCAGGGATCGGGTGTGTGTGGTGTGTGTGTGCGGACGTGGGGTACAGGGTCGCGAGGGCGAGGTGTCGGCCTGAGGAGAGGCCTGAGGGGCTCAGCGCCCGGGAGAGCCCGGCAGGCCCTGCCTCAGGGTCGCACGCTCGACCGCGCCCCCCGCTTCGTCCGCCCGCTCCCACCCCTCCCGTCCTCCGGGCCCGCCGCACTCACCGGCCCGCCGCTCGGCTGCAATCCCAGCGCGCAACTGCCGCAGCCGCCAGGGCGCGCGCGCGCGCGCCCTCCCCGCCCCCGCCGCCCAGCGCCGCCCCCAGCTCGCGCCCGGCCAGGGACCGGCGCGCTGTTCCGTCCCCCGGCGCCGACGCAGAATTCGGCGGCGGCGGCGGCGGCGCTCCCTGGCCCGGCTGCGGGATTGCGGCGGAGAGCCAGGCCAGCGATCTCCAAACGACAGCGCACCGGTTGGTGCGGAGATGTAGGGTGATGATCAGCCCTTAGGTTCCTTCCCTTGCCATTGTGCCAGCGCCCTTCCGCGAAGCCCGGGCTGCCCTCTCCCACGAGGCTTTCCCAATAGAGGGAGGGCACGTCTCAGAATCACGGAATCTTCTAGTCAAGTGAACCGCAAGGCCCCTTTGGCGGTGACCCCTGCCCTACACCTGAATCCCCTTGGTGACCAAAAGCACTGCCTTTGGAGTTTGTCAGAGTTGGAATCCCAGTTCCATCACGTAAAAATTGTGCTACCTCGGCGAGATACCTGACTTCACTCTACCCCAACGGTCCCTGCAGCAAAGGTTGTTGACAGCACGTCTTGGCGCACAGTAAGCACACCAGACACCCCACCATCACCAACAGCTCGCATGGGCAAGAAGACTCCTGACAGAAAGCTATTAAAAAAAAGATTTATTTTTATTTTTATTTGAAAGGCAGAGTTAGAGAGAGAGATCTTCCATCCGCTGGTTCACTCCCCAGATGGCAGCAACAGCCAGGGCTGGGCCAGACCAAAGCCAGGAGCCAGGAGATCCCGGGTCTCCCACGGGGTGCAGGGGCCCAAGCATGCATTAGCAGGGAGCGGGATCCGAAGTGGAGTAGCCGGGACTTGAACTGGCGTCCACATGGGATGCTGGCGCTGCTGGTCCCCAAGCTCGCCGTTTCCAGAGCGCTGCATTCCTTGGCCGGGGCAGCTCTGAGGCTTCTGTTTCTGAGGGTCCACTCCAGGGCCCGCGACGACCCCTGGGTGCTTCAGAGAACAAATCAGTCTGTTCTCTCTGGGATGTGCTTTTTCAGATACTTCTATCAGGCCTGCCCAAGGTCTTCTCCCTTGAGATCCCGTCTCCCGCTCCTCCCATTGTTCCTCCTTTGCCCCAGTTTTTCTCCTCCTGCACCTGAGCCTGAGCCAAATGTGTGTGGTGCCATCGGAGCAGGGCAGGCCGGAGCTTCCTGTTGCAGAACTACAGCCTAGCATTCGCACAGTGCAGCTCCTGGCACCCCTGCTGTTGACTCACATTGAGCTCGCAGGTCAAGGGAAGCCTCAGGGCGCTTTAGGAAGTGCATGGCTCAGGCATTTTCACCCTCTCTCTCAGTTCAGGTCACCTGAGGATAGCCTCGGGCATCTCACCTGTTAGATTTTTCAGAATGTGTGGGGAAACACAGTAGAAGTTAGAAGTTAGCTTAAAAAAAGAAGAAGAAGAAGAAGTTAGCTTAATACTACCTTTAAGCCAAGTACATCTGGGAAAAGACCAGTGCTTGTGTCTAAAGAGCAGAGTTCAGAGTGAAAACAACACACGCAAGGCCACTGCGACTGTAAGGAGAATGTGTGCACACAGAAAGACCAGAAGGAAATACCTAACTGAAAATACTGGTAGTGATTTTCCTCTCGGGGATAAGAATTGGTGTAGTTTCTTCTTTCCATTTTTCCTTTAATCTTTTACATGGTTTATGTTGTATAACCAAGTAGTTTGAACAAGTAAATCAGGAAAAATAATTTTAAAAATCAGACAGAATAACTTGAAAAACTAGAAATAAAGTTAGAAGATAAACAACATAGAAAACATTTGTAATATATAAAGGACACAAAGCAATTGTATCTGGAACTACAAAGGGCTTTTAACAAATCAATTTTTAAAAGCATTTATTTATTTATTTGAAAGGCAGTTACAGAGAGAGGGAGAGACACAGAGAAAGCGAGATCTTCTGTCCTCTGGTTCCCAGTGTTTGCAACAGCCAGGGTTAAGTCCAGCGGAAGCCAGGAGCCAGAAACACCATCCAGGTCTCCCACATGGGTACAGAGATCCAAGCACTTGGGCCATTGTCGCCTGCTTCCCCAGGTGCATTAGCAGGGAGCTGGATCAGAGGAGGAGCAGCCAGGACCCAGACCACTCATGGAATGCCCGCATGGCAGGCAGCACCTTAACCCTCTGTGCCATGATGCTGCCCTTCCCCAATTTTTTAAAACAATGATCCCCTGGAAAAATTGACAAAGAATGTTAAATAGGCAGTTCACAGAAAAAGACATAGAAAAACTGCTGATAAACACAAAAAGATGCCCAGCCTCACCAGCAACCAGAAATGAAAAATAAAACCAGGAATAATTTACAAGCTTCACGATATCAAAGGATGCAAACTGGCACAGCTACTTCACAGGGCAACTGGACAACATCTGTTAACACTCCATCTCACCAATGCCACATCCACTCATCTCCCTTACCTCAATGTATTTATGGCGATCAGGGCACGGATAATTAGGATATTGCTTTTAATAAAATGTCAGAATCAACCTAAATGTCCATAAACAGAGGAAAGGCTAAATAAAATGTAGAATACTCATGATAGAATTCTAAAGAGAATTTTTAAAAACTGATCTTGATCTACATGTATCAAAACAGACATATCTCAGTCATATTTTAATGAAATCATCAAGTTGCAGAATAACATATTTAGTAATTATATATAAGTGAGTATATATGTATGTGTACTTAAATTTTCAGGGCTGGAAGTGACCCATATCAGAGTGCTGGTTCAAATTCCAGCTACTCCATTTATGATCCAGCTATTGAATCCCTTTGGGGGGTGAACCAATGGATGGACGATCTCTCCCTCTCCCTCTCCCTCTCTCCTCTCTCTCTCTCTCTATTTCAAGTAAACAAATTCTTTAAAAATATTTACCCCAAGCAGGCGCCGCGGCTCACTAGGCTAATCCTCCGCCTTGCGGCGCCAGCACACCGGGTTCTAGTCCCGGTCGGGGCGCCGGATTCTGTCCCGGTTGCCCCTCTTCCAGGCCAGCTCTCTGCTGTGGCCAGGGAGTGCAGTGGAGGATGGCCCAGGTGCTTGGGCCCTGCACCCCATGGGAGACCAGGAAAAGCACCTGGCTCCTGGCTCCTGCCATCGGATCAGCGCGGAGCGCCGGCCGCGGTGCGCCGGCCGCAGCGGCCATTGGAGGGTGAACCAACAGCAAAGGAAGACCTTTCTCTCTGTCTCTCTCTCTCACTGTCCACTCTGCCTGTCAAAAAATAAAATAAATAAATAAATAAATAAAGATTTATGTTCAGATCTTTAAAAAAAAATTTACCCCAAAGGCAAAACTTTACTATAACCATGAAAAAAACTCACACAAACCCAAATTGAGAAATAGTCTACAAAATATTTGACCGTACTTTTTTTTTTTAAGATTCATTTATTTATCTGAAATGCAGTTACAGAGAGAGAAGGAAAGACAAAGGAAAAGAGATCTTCCGTCCACTGGTTCACTCCCAAGATGGCTGGGCCAAGCCAAAACCAGGAGCCAGAAGCTTCACCTGGGTCTCCCACATGTGTGGCAGGGGCCCAAACACTTGGGCCATTTTTTGCTGTTTTTCCCAGGCACATTAGCAGGACACTGGACCGGAAGTTGAGTAGCTGGGACACAAACCAACACCCACATGGGATGCTGGCACTGCAGGTAAGGGCAGCACTGGCCCCTGGACCTGTACTCTTCAATGAAAAGTGTCAAGATTGTAATGGCCAAGGAAAGATCAAAAGGAGGAAGCTGAGAAGACTTTACACTGAAATGCAATGTGATGTCTCAGATGGGATCCTGGAACAGAAAAAGAGCAGTAGTGGGAAAACTAGTTTAGGTGGAAAAACTAGTTTAGTTGGAATAAAATTTGCTTTTACCAATATTTATGTCTTAGTTTTTTTTTGTTTGTTTGTTTTGACAGGCAGAGTGGAGAGTGAGAGAGGGAGAGAGAGAGAAAGGTCTTCCTTTTTCCGTTGGTTCACCCCACAATGGCCACTGCGTCCGGTGTACTGCGGCCAGTGACCCGTGCTGATCTGAGGCCAGGAGGCAGGCGCTTCTCCTGGTCTCCCATGGGGGTGCAGGGCCCAAGGACTTGGGCCATCCTCCACTGCACTCCCGGGCCACAGCAAAGAGCTGGCCTGGAAGAGGGGCAACCGGGACAGAATCCGGTGCCCGACTGGGACTAGAACCTGGTATACCGGCGCTGCAGGCAGAGGATTAGCCTATTGAGCCGCGGCGCTGGCCCATGTCTTAGTTTTGACTACTGAGCCATGGGTTATATAAGCTGCTGGCATTAGACGAAGCTGGGTAGAGTATGCTGAAACTCTACATTTTTGTAAGCCTTCTGTAAATCTAAAATTACTTAAAATGAGGGTGGACTTTTGATGCAGTGGTTAAGTCATTGCTTCAAACACTTTCATCCCATTTCAGAGTACCTGGTTTGAGTCCTGGATCTTTGACCTTTTTTAAAAAAGATATATTTATTTATCTTAAAGGCAGAGTTACAAGGAGAGGGAGAGGAGGTGGAGGTGGAGGAGGGGAGAGGGAGAGGGAGAGGGAGACTGGTTCACTCCCCAAATGGCTGCAATGACTGGAGCCTGACCAATCCGAAGCCAGGAGCCAGAAGCTTCATCAGGGTCTCCGGTGTGGGTGCTGGGGTCCCGGCATGCAGGCCATCTTCCCGTGCTTTCCCAGGCACAATAACATAAGAGCTGGATGGGAACTGGAGCAGCAGGAACTCAAACCAGTGCCATATGAGATGCCAGTATGTTGGTGGCAGCTTAACTCTCTGTGCCACAATGCCAGCCCCAGCCCCTCCACTTCTGATCCCGCTTCCTACCATTTAATGTGCATCCTGGAGGCAGCACATGATTGTTCGAATATTTGGGTTCCTATATCCATATGGGAGACCTGGATGGAGCTCCAGGCCTTGCTATTACAAGCATTTAGGGGGAATAAACCAGTGGATGGAAGATCTATCTCTCTGCCTTTCAAATATAATGTATGTAAATTAAAGTTAAATATACTAATACTTATTTCACTACAATTTTGATAAGTGGTATACAGGAAAAGTAAAACAATACTATGAGGGAAAACAAAATACACACTAGAGGGGCAGTGATTAAGATGCTGTTTGGGACACCTGCATCCCATACTGGAGGGTCTGGGTTCAAGTCCTAGCTCCACTTCCAGCGCCAGCTTCCTGCTAATGCACACCCTGGGAAGCAGCAGGCGATAGCTTAAGTACTTAGGTTCCTGCCACCCACATGGGAGACCTGGATGGAGTTCAGGCTCCTGGCTTTAGCCTGGCCCAGCTCCACTGTTGTAGTCAGTCTCTCCATACCTTTCAAATAAAATTAATAATATTTTAAATGCAGACTAGGGCGATGGGCATTGTGGCACAACAGATTAAGCTGCCACTTGGGATTCCAACATCCCATATATGAGTGCCAGTTCAACTCCTGGCTCCTCTGCTTCCTATCTAGCTTCTTGCTGGGAGGCAGCAGATGATGGCCCAGGTACTTAGGCCCCTGCTACCCCTATGGGAGACCTGGATGAAATTTTAGCTCCTGACTTTGGCTTGGCCCAGCCCTGGCTATTGCAGGCATTTGGAGAGTGAAACAGTGGATGAAGAATCTCTGTCTCTGTCTCTTTCTCTCTGTTATTCTGCCTTTAAAATAAATAATTTTTAAAATATTTATTTACTGGCTGGTGCCATGGCTCACTTGGTTAATCCTCCGCCTGCGGCACCGGCACCCCGGGTTCTAGTCCTGGTTGGGGTGCTGGGTACTAGTCCTGGTTGCTCCTCCTCCAGTCCAGCTCTCTGCTGTGGCCCAGGAAGGCAGTGGAGGATGGCCCAGGTGCTTGGGCCCTGCACCCGCATGGGAGACCAGGAGGAAGCACCTGGCTCCTGGCTTCGGATTGGCGTAGCTCAGGCTGTAGTGGCCATTTGGGGGGTGAAGCAACGGAAGGAAGACCTTTCTCTCTGTCTCTCTCTCACTGTGTAACTCTGCCTGAGAAAGGAGAGGAGAGGAGATGGGAGGGGAGGGGAGGGGAGGGGAGGAGAAGAGAGGGGAGGGGGGGGAAGGAAGAAAGAAGGGAGGGAGGGAGGATAAGGAAGGAAGGAAGGAAGGAAGGAAGGAAGGAAGGAAGGAAGGAAAAGGAAGGAAGGCAGGCTCTAAGAAAGGATGAGCCTGTGCGTCATTAGAAGCCTGGAGAGAAGGGCTGAAAGTGACAGAGGACGGTCGTGGAGGGAGTCCTTGCCTGACCTGGCCTGGCCTGCGCCTGTGTCAGTGCCCTGGAGCCCCACCTTCAGTGCAATGCAGAGAGACTGGTGACGTAAACCAGAGGAGTGGCGAGGCTCGGGCTCACAGCCCAGATGTAACCAGCAAATGGTCTGGAAGGTCATGAAAGTTAATTCCGTTGAATCAAGCAGAAAGATCCTTGAGGTGCCTCCTGGAAACTTCCATGGGTGTCGACAATGTGAGACAGACGATCGTTAACACAATCGTATTATTTATACAAGGTGGGAGTTGCTGAGCCCTACAGCAAGCCGGAGGTTTGGATAAACACGAAGGCAGGGATGGGCCACCCCAAAGAGCTTCAGAGTGCCAGGGAGACAGATTCCTGCGGAGACAGGAAAGTCAGAATCGCAAGCACAGAGACACTGCTTCAGACCTGTGGCTACAATCATAAGAATGGAAAAGAACCAGAGTCAGTGAGGATGCGGAGAAATTAATCCTGATGCTTTGTGGGGGAATGTAAAATGCTGCAAGCCTCTGTGCAAAACATATTGGTGGTCCCAGTTAAGCAGAATAACTACACGGGCCAGCAGTTCTACTCCTGGGCAGATATGCAAAAGATGTGAAAACAGGGATTCCAGCAGCTGCTTACTCACCAATATTCATGCCAGCATTACCATAGCAACTAAAAGGTAGAAACAAAATGGAAGACGGTATGCAATTCCTCACAAATCTGAAAATACATCTACCTTATGATCCAGCCATCCCACTCCTGGGAATTTACCCAAACCAACTGAAATCAGCATATGATGTGCCCTCATGTTCACTGCAGCTCCATTCACAATAGCAAAGACATGGAATCAACCCAGATGTCCACCAACTGATGATTGCATAAAGAAAAAGTTGGTATATACACAACATGGAATACTACTCAGCCATAAAAAAGAATGAAATCCTGTCTTTTCCAACAAAATGGATGTAACTGGAAACCATTATGCTTACTGAAATAATCCAGTTCCAAAAAGACAAATATTATGTTTTCTGTGATTTGTGGTAACTAATACACAGAGTAGAAAAAAATGCAATGTATGGGGCCGGCACTGTGGCATAGCAGGTAAAGCAGTGGCCTGAAGTGCCAGCATCCCATATGGGCATTGGTTGAAATCCCAGCTGCTCCACTTAAATCCAGCTCTCTGCTGTGGCCTGGGAAAGCAACAGAAGATGGCCCAAGTTCTTAGGCCTCTGCACCCATGTGGGAGACCCAGAAGAAGCTCCTGGCTCCTGCTTTGAATTGGTCCAGCTCCGGCTGTTGTGGCCATTTAGAGAATGAACCAGCAGATAGAAGACCTCTCTCTCTGCCTCTATAACTCTGCTTTTCAAATAAATAAATAAATATTTTTAAAAATGCAATGTATTTGCAGCCGGCGCCGCGGTTCACTAGGCTAATCCTCTGCCTTGCGGCGCCAGCACCCCGGGTTCCAGTCCCAGTCGGGGCGCCGGATTCTGTCCCGGTTGCCCCTCTTCCAGGCCAGCTCTCTGCTGTGGCCAGGGAGTGCAGTGGAGGATGGCCCAAGTGCTTGGGCCCTGCACCCCATGGGAGACCAGGAGAAGCACCTGGCTCCTGGCTCCTGCCATCGGATCCGCGTGGTGCGCCGGCTGAAGTGCGCCGGCCGAAGTGCGCCGGCCGCGGCGGCCATTGGAGGGTGAACCAACGGCAAAGGAAGACCTTTCTCTCTGTCTCTCTCTCTCTCACTGTCCACTCTGCCTGTCAAAAAAATTTAAAAAAATGCAATGTATTTGAGCAAAATTAGCATTTTGAGATTTGATTATCGTTTATAGCCCTTGTCTATACTGTTGAGGATCAATGTTTTTTCACTTACCACTTGTTGAATTCTTTATTCAGTGGAAGGTTTAGCTTTTTTTTTTTTTAAAGATTTTATTTTATTTATTTGAAAGACAGAGTTACAGAGAGAGGTAGAGACACAGAGAGAGGTCTTCCATTCGCTGGTTCACTCCCCCAGATGGCTGCAGTGTTCTGAGCTGTGCCAATCTGAAGCCAGGAGCCAGGAGCTTCTTCCAGGTCTCCCACGTGGGTGCAGGGACCCAAGGACTTGGGCCATCTTCTACCGCTTTCCCAGGCCGTAGCAGAGAGCTGGATTGGAAGAGGAGCAGCCAGGACTCAAACCGGCGGCCATATGGGATGCCAGTGCTTCAGGCCAGAGCTTTAACCCACAGTGCCACAGCGCTGGCCCCGGAAGGTTTAGCTTTTGATTATAAAATAAACTGAAAGTATGTCATTGTAAAAATCAAAAGAAAAAATAAGTAAAGAGGAAGAGTGAGAGCATGGATGAGAGGGAGGGTGCGTGGGAGATATCATTATGCTTTTAAATCTGTATATGTGAAATACATGAAGTTTGTTCATCTTATATAAATTTTTAAAAAGCTTTTAAAAAAAGCTAGAGGGCCGGCGCCGTGGCTCAATAGGCTAATCCTCCACCTTGCGGCGCCGGCACACCGGGTTCTAGTCCCGGTCGGGGCGCCGGATTCTGTCCCGGTTGCCCCTCTTCCAGGCCAGCTCTCTGCTATGGCCAGGGAGTGCAGTGGAGGATGGCCCAGGTGCTTGGGCCCTGCACCCCATGGGAGACCAGGAAAAGCACCTGGATCCTGGCTCCTGCCATCGGATCAGCGCGGTGTGCCAGCTGCAGCGGCGGCCATTGGAGGGTGAACCAACGGCAAAGGAAGACCTTTCTCTCTGTCTCTCTCTCTCACTGTCCACTCTGCCTGTCAAAAAAAAAAAAAAAAAAAAAGCTAGAAACAATCCAGGTGTCCATCAATACATGAATCTATTAAAAAAAAAAAAAAAACATGATGTATTTGTAGACTGAACTATTCAGCCATTAACAGGAGGCAGGTTCTTGCCAGCATTGTGGTATAGGAGGTAAAGCTGCCACATCCAATGCCAGCATCCTATATGGGCACTGGTTCAAGTCCTGGCTTTTCCACTTCCAATCCATCTCCCTGCTAATGGCCTGGGAAAGCAGCAGAAGATGGCCCCATGTGGAAGACCCAGATGAAGCTCCTGGCTCCTGCTTTGGCCTGCCTCAGCCCTAGTCATTGCAGCCATCTGGGGAGTGAACCAGTGGATGGAAGACCTCTCTCTCCACCTCTCTCAGTAACTCTTTCAAATAAATAAATATTTAAAAAAAAAAAAAAAAGGAGGGAAGTTCTGACACATGCTACAACATGGATGAACCTTCAAAACATTAGGCCAAGGGGCCAGCACTGTGGCATAGTGGGTAAACCTGCCGCCTGCAGTGCCGGCATCCCATTTAGGCACTGCCTCGAGTCCTGGCTGCTCTACTTCCAATCCAGCTCTCTGCTATTGCCTGGGAAAGCAGCAGAAGATGGCCCAGGTCCTTGGACCCTGCACCCATATGGGAGACCTGGAAGAAGCTCCGGGCTCCTGGCTTCTGATCGCCACAGCTCCAGCCATTGCAGCCAATTGGGGAGTGAACCAGTGGATAGAAGACCTCTCTCTCTCTCTTTCTGCCTCTCCTTCTCTCTCTGTGTGACTCTTTCAAATAAATAAATAAATCTTAAAAAAAAAAAAAGAAAACATTAGACCAAGTGAAATAAACTACACACAAAAAGGACAAATATCACATGATTCTCCTTTTTTAAATATCTAGAATGAGCAAACTCATAGATGGAAACTAGATTAAAGGCTACTACTACCAAAGGCTAAGAGTAGAGGGGAATAGAGTTATTGCTTAATGGTTATGCAGTTTCTGTTTGGTGTGATGAAAATCTTTTGGAAATGGTGGTGATAGTTGCACAACACTGCAAATATAATACCAGGGACAGTACACTTTAAAATGGTAAAAATAGGGTAGGCATTGTGGTGCAGCAGGTTAAGCTGCCACTTAGCTATTCCACTTCCAATCCAGCTTCCTGTGAATGCATCCTGGGAGGCAGCAGGTGATGGCTCAAGTGCTGGGATCCCTGTCACCCATGTGGGAGACACCATCAGAGTTCTGGGCTCCTGGGCTTCAGGCTGGCCCAGCCCTGGCTGTTGTGGGCATTTGGGAGGGAATCAACAAATGGAAGATCTGTCTCTGTGTGTGTGTGTGTCTCTCTCTGCCTTTTAAGTAGATGAAAATCAATAAATTTTTAAAAATTTTAATGTCCAGCCAGTATTGTGGCATAGCATATTAAGCTGCCACCTGTGATGCCAGCAGCGCTTATAGGCACCAGTTTGAGTCCCAGCTGCTTCACTTCCAATCCAGCTCCCTAGGAAAAGCATCAAAAGGCAGTTCAAAGACTTGAGACCCCGCCACCCACGGATGAAACCTGGAAGAAGTTCCTGACTCTTGGCTTCAGCTTGGCCCAGCCCTGGCCATTATAGCCATTTGGCGAGTCAACCAGCAGATAGAAGATTTCTATTTCTCTCTCGCTCGCTCTTTCTCTCTCTCTCTCATTCTCCTCATAACGCTACCTTTCAAATAAATAATCTTAAAATAAATTAAATTTTAATGTCTAGGGGCCGACACCATGGTACAGTGTGCAAAGCCGCTGCCTGCAGTGCCGGCATCCCATATGGACACCAGTTCAAGTCCAGGCTGCTCCACTTCTGATCCAGCTTTCTGCTATGGCCTGGGAAAGGAGTAGAAGATGGCCCAAGACCTTGGGCCCCGGCACCCTCATGGGAGACCCAGAAAAAGCTCCTGGCTCCTGGCTTTGGATTAGCCAAGCTCTGGCCATTGCGGCCATTTGGGGGAGTGAACCAGCGGATGGAAGACCTTACTCTCTGTCTCTCTCTGCCTCTGCTTCTCTGTAACTCTGACTTTCAAGTAAAATAAATGAATCTAAAAAAAATTAATGTCTAGGCCGGCGCCGCGGCTCACTAGGCTAATCCTCCGCCTAGCGGCGCCAGCACACCGGGTTCTAGTCCCGGTCGGGGAGCCGGATTCTGTCCCGGTTGCCCCTCTTCCAGGCCAGCCCTCTGCTGTGGCCAGGGAGTGCAGTGGAGGATGGCCCAAGTGCTTGGGCCCTGCACCCCATGGGAGACCAGGAAAAGCACCTGGATCCTGGCTCCTGCCATCGGATCAGCGCAGTGCGCCGGCCGCAGCGCGCCGGCCGCAGCGGCCATTGGAGGGTGAACCAACGGCAAAGGAAGACCTTTCTCTCTGTCTCTCTCTCTCACTGTCCACTCTGCCTGTAAAAAAAAAAAAAAAAAAAAAAAAAAAAAAAAAAAAAAAAAAAATTAATGTCTAAGAAGGTTCCTAAATCTCTAAAAAGAACGCTAAAATGATAAATTTTATGTATGTTTTCCACAGTAAAAAACATAGTAACTTTTTTTTTTTAACAAAGATCAGATACACAAATAAAACCATTTCTTCCATGTTCACCTGGCTACTTCCAAACTACCATGGCTCAGCTCCTAGAATACCCCGGTCTCTCGGTCCCTGAAGATACAGTTCCCTCTGTCTGAAAAGTTCTTACCTTTTTACTTAAGGCCTTATCTCAAACATTGCTCAGAAGCCTTCTCTAACCCCCCACCAATCCCATGGAAGTGGCCCCCACCACTGTCTTTCATGCTGCCCTGTGAGTTCACGTCCCTCCCTAACTTACCACAACTGAAATGGAGCAGTTTCTGTGATAGGTGAGACAGAGGGATCTCGTCTAAAGGCCAGACCAGGACGGAAGGGGAGGGCCAGAAGCTAGGAAGTCAATCAGGTCTTCCACCTGGGAGGCAGGCACCCAAGCACGTGCGCCATCACCCCCGCCTCCCGGATCTGCATTAGCAGGAAGCTAGAATCAGAATCCGGAGCTGGCATCAAACCCAAGTACTCTCATATGGGACGTGGGTATCTGTCTTTATTATTATTATTATTATTATTTTTTGACAGGCAGAGTGGACAGTGAGAGAGAGAGAGACAGAGAGAAGGTCTTCCTTTGCCGTTGGTTCACCCTCCAATGGCTGCCGTGGCTGGGAGCCAGGTGCTTCTCCTGGTCTCCCATGGGGTGCAGGGCCCAAGTACTTGGGCCATCCTCCACTGCACTCCCTGGCCACAGCAGAGAGCTGGCCTGGAAGAGGGGCAACCGGGACAGAATCCGGCGCCCCGACCGGGACTAGAACCCGGTGTGCTGGCGCTGCAAGGCAGAGGGTTAGCCTAGTGAGCTGCGGCACCGGCCGGGTATCGGTCTTTTTTTTTTTTTAATTTATTTATTTATTTTTAACTTTTTGACAGGCAGAGTGGACAGTGAGAGAGAGACAGAGAGAAAGGTCTTCCTTTGCCGTTGGTTCACCCTCCAACGGCCGCTGCAGCCGGCACGCTGTGGCTGGCACACCGCGCTGATCCGATGGTAGGAGCCAGGTACTTATCCTGGTCTCCCATGGGGTACAGGGCCCAAGCACTTGGGCCATCCTCCACTGCACTCCCTGGCCACAGCAGAGAGCTGGCCTGGAAGAGGGGTGACCGGGACAGAATCCGGCGCCCTGACCGGGACTAGAACCCGGTGTGCCGGCACCGCTAGGTGGAGGATTAGCCTAGTGAGCCGCGGCGCCGGCCCGGGTATCTGTCTTAACCAGCACCTTAATCACTAGCTAAAAGCCAGTGATACCGCAACAGCCAGGACCGGTCCAAGACAAAACCAGGAGCCCAGAACTCCATCCATGTCTCCCGTGTGGGTAGCAGGGGCCCAAAGACCTGATCCATCATCTGCTTCCTCCCAAAATGCATTAGCAGGAAGCTGCATAGGAAGTGGAGTAGCTGAGACTCAAACCAGCACTCAGATACAGGCTGCAACGTCCCAAGCAACAGCTTAACCTACTGTACCACAACACTGGCCCCTCAGGATACATCTTTAATATCTGCTTTCTGACATCTGTCTTCTCAACACAGGCTGTAAGCTCCTGGAAGACAGGGAGAGTTGTCTGTCTTCTCCACTGAGAGGGACACAGATCTTAACCCAAGGCCTGGCCATGTGTATTTTAATAAACTAATAATTACGTGGTGGCCTTGTAGGTAGATTTTATTTTAACGCCTTTCACCATGCTGTACATTTGATTAGATTATTTAAACAGAAAAGGAAGTGGACCATTCCTGTCTCCACCCTGTGATGTCATCAGCTATCTCCTGCAGCAGGAATTTGAGCGAAACACTAGTATAATTTGTTTCCAGGTAGGTCTGAGATGTCTCTAAGTGTCCATCTAAACAAGTGATAAGCTGCTGGTTTCCCAATGGGATGCCTCCTCTCTGTGCAACCACTGACAGGGATCCTTGAGAGCAGCAACCACGTTGGAACTACAGTCTGAGGCACCCTGACGTCGCAAAGAAACAGCGTGGCTGGTCGATTTGGAAAACCAATTCTTTGCTAAGTTCACGTGAGCTTAGGCTTTCTTCTATCAGTGAAAGCTTTTCCCAATTGATTTAACTTTCCCATCTTGGCGCTCCATATCAACCTCAGTAAACAATTTTCCATGCTAAACAAACATGTAATTATGTTTGAGACAAGATGTGCAAATAAAAGCTGATGTAGTGAATTTGTGTTCTGGATGCGGACGCTCAGGGGGACGTGAACGGCGAGCCAATGCAGGAAGGAGACACGGCGCGGCGCGCTCACAGCAGCTTCCGCAGAGCAAACCTTACCCCACAGCCCATTGACTTGGCTCACCAGCCAGAATCTTCTCTCTGCGCTCCGCTTTTTACATTTACATAACCGCATAAATCAGAGCAAAGCAGACATCAGGAAACTTCCGGTCCCAAGTCACAGGAAGCCCGGACACCAGAGCTCACAGCCTGAGGAGGTCAGGGCTGCAGCAGGCTCGGGGTAGACGGCTCAGTGGTCAACAAGGCCATTGAGGGCCAGCTTTGTCTCTCTCTGCTCTGCAGCTCCCAGGGTTTGCTTCATCCTAAAGCACATCCCCTACTGCTGCTAAAATGGCTTTCGTCTGCTCAAGCTAACAAAAGCCTGAGACACTTCTAGTCCCTCCCTAGACAGGAGGTCCTTCTCTTCAACCTGAGATGAATCAGGACACACAGAGACCCCCTGGGTCAAAAACCATTGCCAAGGGAGGGTCTGACGTTAATCAATCAATCATGTGTTGTGTTCAGGATTGGGGGTGGAGAGCAGAACTGAGGTTTCTTGTAGGAAGGGGCACAGAGATGGATGCTAGGTGGGCAGTCACGTGGTCACTACCACTGGCAAACCAGATCCCGCTTAGGCCTGGGTTTCCAGTAGTATTAGAAGAATATAAAAAATAAGGCCGGCGCCATGGCTCAATAGGCTAATCCTCCGCCTTGCGGCGCCGGCACACCGGGTTCTAGTCCCGGTCAGGGCGCCGGATTCTGTCCCGGTTGCCCCTCTTCCAGGCCAGCTCTCTGCTGTGGCCAGGGAGTGCAGTGGAGGATGGCCCAAGTACTTGGGCCCTGCACCCCATGGGAGACCAGGATAAGTACCTGGCTCCTGCCATCGGATTAGCGCGGTGCGCCGGCCACAGTGCGCCGGCCGTGGCGGCCATTGGAGGGTGAACCAACGGCAAAAGGAAGACCTTTCTCTCTGTCTCTCTCTCTCACTGTCCACTCTGCCTGTCAAAAAAAAAAAAAATCCCCCCCCCAAAAAAGAATATAAAAATAACACTGAATTTCACGGGTCTGCTAATCTGCTGCTTAACTCACATGAGGGATAAGAATATATTCACAAGGGCTGTCGCGGTGGCGCAGTGGGTTAAAGCCCTAGCCTGCAGTGCCAGCATCCCATATGGGCGCCAGTTCAAGTCCCGGCTGCTCCATTCAGAAATGGAGCAGCTATGGCCTTGGAAAGCAGTGGAAGATGGCCCAAGTCCTTGGGACCCTGCACCCACGTGGGAGACCTGGAAAAACTCGTGGCTCCTGGCTTCAGATCAGCCTGGCTCTGGCCATTGTGGTGATTTGGGGAGTGAACCAGCGTATGGAAGACCTCTCTCTCTCTCTCTCTCTGCCTCTGCCTCTTTGTCACTCTGCATTTCAAATAAATAAATACATAAATCTTTTTTTTTCTTTTTATTTACTTGACAGATAGAGTCAGACAGTGAGAGAGACAGAGAGAAAGGTCCCTCTTCTGCTGGTTCACCCCACAAATGGCTGCCATGGCCGGAGCTATGCCGATCCAAAGCCAGGAGCCAGGTGCCTCCTCCTGGTCTCCCATGCGGGTGCAGGGCCCAAGCACCTGGGCCATCCTCCACTGCCCTCCCAGGCCACAGCAGAGAGCTGTACTGGAGAGGAGCAACCGGGACCAGAACCCGGCGCCCATATGGGATGCTGGTGCTGCAGGCGGACGATTAACCAAGTGAGCCATGGCACCGACCCCCCCGCCCCTTTAAAAAAAAAAAAATACATTCACATTATCAACAGTGGCTCATGAAACATCAAGTATTCATTATGCTTTGTGGTCTAAGAGACAGATGGTCTCTTTGTGGTTATCAGGAACTTAGTATTGCATCCTTTTTTTTTTTAAAAAAAAAAATATTTTGTTTATTTGAAAGGCAGAGTTACAGAGAGTGAGGGAGAGATCTCCTATCTGCTAGTTCACTCCCCAAATGGCTGCAACAGCCAGGGGTGGGCAGGTCCAAGCTAGGAACCAGGAGCTTCATCCAGGTCTCCCATATGGGATCATGGCCCAAGCACTTGGGTCAACCTACACATTAACAGAGAGCTGGATCGGAAGTGGAGCAGCCGGGACACTAACCCAAGCCCATATGGGATGCCGGTACTCAGGCAGCAGCTTGAACTGCTGGGCTACATTTCTAGCCCATAGTCTGGCATCTTAACTATCCTCTCCAGTCCCGGTTCATGTTGATCCCCTCTGGGAACCCACTCTAGTCCTTCACGATGATCTTGAGCAGTATTTCCCAATTTGGGAGTCCCAAAGCACATACTGGCATGATAGCTCTGTGGGATGTTAACAGATGCTCCTCGTGAAAAAGTTCCATGCTTGCAGAAACTTTGAAAGGTTTATTTAAATGCTTAACACTGGGAAAACCTGGGCATTTGTCATTATAAATTCCTAGGACAGCACATCCACTGTCTTTTTAAGATGTGGTCTTTTGGGCATTGAGGTGCAGTAGTACAGGGGGTTAAGCCATTGCTTGGGACAATGGGGGCATCCAATATTGGAGAGCTGGTTCAGTTCAAGTTCTGGCTACTCGGCTTCCCATCAGCTTCCCACTAATGTGCCTGGAAGGCAGAGATGATGGCTTAAGTACTTGAGTCCCTGCCACCCACAAGGGAGACCCAGGTAAGTTCCTAGCTCAGACCTGTCCCAGCCCCAGCTGTTGGGGCCTTTTGGGGAGTGAACCAGTGAATGGAAGATCTCTCTCTCTCTCCCCCATCATTCCACCTATCAAATAAATAAGTCTTGTTGTTGTTGTTGTTTAAGATTTATTTATTTGAAAGGCAAAGTTACAGAGTCAGAGGCAGAGAGAGAGAGCACGGAAAAGAGAAAAAGAGAGGTCCTCTATCTGCCGGTTCACTCCCCAAATGGCCGCAACGGTCAGAGCTGGGCTGATCCAAAGCCAGGAGCCAGGAGCTTCTTCCAGGTCTCCAATGCAGAGAGCCCAAGGACTTGGCCATCATCTACTGCTTTCCCAGCCCATAGCAGAGAGCTGGATTGAAAGTGGAGCAGATGGGACTCGAACCAGCACCCACATGGGATCCCGGCACTGCAGGCGGCGGCTTTATCTGCTGCACCACAGCATATAAATAAATAAATCTAAAAATAATAATAATAATAAGATTGAGCCTTTGTAAACAAGAAAATAACTCTGGTTCTCAGACCAAAGAGAGGGGTTTATATACAGATATGTAACAGACGCACTGTTTTCTTCAATCAGTGATTCTCAAACTTTATCAGGCATTAGGGTTGCCTGGGGAGTTTTCTGAAAGGCTGATTCCAGACCCTGGCCCAGTGCTACCAATTATCTCTGGCCATGTGTCCTGGGAATTCAAGATTTAAACGAATTCCCAGGTAATTCTGATGCAGATGGCCCATGCATTCTCTGGCAATGTTCACAATCTACCTCAGCCTGCCTGTGACAGCAATCAATGTTGCCATGGCAGCAGCCAATCTGAGGCACCCCTGGTGGCCTGCTGCCCAGGCAACAACTGGCTGTGGGTTTCTTCCTTGTTTGCTAGCCCAAGAGGCCATTCTGAACAACCATCTTCTGTGAACTACAAAATCGTGCAGCTGACCCCAAGAAACTGGTTGCAGGATCCGGGCCTATAAATCCCTGCCTCCCTTCACCTTCCGAGGCACCAGCTCGTGATCCCCTTCTTGACTCCAGGTAGGACGCTCCTCACTGCTTGTCTTTCATTGGTGTGAACAGGATGCAGTTTCCAGACTCAGCTTTCTAAATCACCACCACAAGCCGGGGTCCTCCCTCACCTGACACCTATGGCAGCCCTGTTATAACAATAATCTCCTTGAGTTAAAAGTAAATAAATCAGGCCGGTGCTGTGGCGTAGCAGGTAAAACTGATGCCTGCATCCCATATGGGCCCCAGTTCGAGTCCCAGCTGCTCCACTTTCAATCCAGCTCTTTGTTATGGCCTGAGAAAGCAGTGGAAGATGGCCCAAGTTCTTGGGCACCTGCACCCACATGGGAGACACAGAAGAAGCTCCTGGCTCCTGACTTCAGATCAGCCCAGCTCCAGTCACTGCAGCCAACTGGGGAGTGAACCAGTGGATGGAAGACCTCTCTCTCTCTACCTCCCCTCTCTCTGTGTAACTCTGATTTTAAAATAGATAAATAAATCTTTAAAAAGTAAATAAATCTGGGGCCAGTGCCATGGTATAGCAGGTAGAGCCAGTGCCTACCATGCTGGCATCTCATATGGGAGCTAGTTGGAGTCCCAGCTGCTCCACTTCTGATCCAGCTCCCTGCTAGTGTGCCTGGGAAAGCAGAAAATGGCTCAAGTCCTTGGGCCCCTGTGTCCACAAGAGACACCCAGAGGAAGCTGCAGGTTTCTGGCTTCAGCCTGGTCCAGCCCTGGCTATTGCAGCCATTTGGAAAGTGAACTAGTAGATGGAAGATTCTCTCTCTCTCTCTCTTTCTCTCTCTCTCTGCAACTCTGCCTTTGAAATAAATAAATCTCTTTTTTTAAGATTATTTATTTATTTATTTGAGACGTAGAGTTACAGACAGTGAGAGGAAGAGACAGAGAGAAAGGTCTTCCTTCCATTGGTTCACTCCCCAAATGGCTGCAACAGCCAGAGCTGAGCCAATCTGAAGCCAGGAGCTTCTTCCCGGTTTCCCACATGGTTGTAGGGGCCCAAGCACTTGGGCCATCTTGTACTGCTTTTCCATACCATAGCAGAGAGCTGGATCGGAAGAGGAGCAGCTGGGGACTAGAACTGGTGCCCTATGGGATGCTGGGGCCACAGGCAGAGGATTAACCTACTGCGCCACAGCGTCAGCCCCTCAAATACATAAATCTTAACAAAAAAAGTAAAGAAATCTGACTGTAGTGAAAAATTACTCAGTTTATTACTTTCACTTTCACCAACTCCAGAAGAATTCTCTTCAGGGGCCAGGTTTGTGGCATAGTGGGAAAAGCCACTACCTGAAATGCCAGCATCTTATATGGCCACCGGTTCAAGTCCCAGCTGCTCCACTTCCAATCCAGCTCCCTGCTAATGTGCCTGGGAAAAGCAGTAGGAAATGGCGCAAGTGCTTGGGCCTCTGACACCCAAGTGGGAGACCAGGATGAAGCTCCTGGCTCCTGACTTCAGCCTAGCCCAGCCCCAGCCATTGCAGCCATTTGGGGAGAGAACCAGTGGATGGAAGACCTCTCTCTCTGTCTCTCCTTTTCTCTAACTCTTTCAAATAAATAAATCTTTAAATTAAAAAAAAAAAGAGTTCTCTTCAATGAATTCTTTGGTCATATACTAGTCATTTCAAAGAAAACCCATGTAAGAAAGGGGAAGGGTTCAATACTAGGATCTGCATCTACTCCCTTAGCAGGAGTAGGATGCAAAATAATGGCCTAATACCCAGAACCTGTGACTGTTATAGTTACTGATACCCAGAAACCCTTTTCTGTTATAGTTACATGGCAAGGGAGAATTAAGGTAGCAGGTGTAATTAAGTATGCTCAACAAATGATCTTAAATGGGGAGTGTATCCTGAATTGTACAGGTGGGTACAATGTAATCACAAGGCTCCTTTTTTTTTTTTTTTAAGAGTTCATTTATTTATTTGAGAGAGAGAGTTACAGACAGTGGGAGGGAGAGATAGAGAGAAAGGGCTTCCATCCACTGGTTCACTCCCCAAATGGCTGGGCCGATCTGAAGTCAGGAGCCAGGAACTTCGGGTCTCCCATGTGGGTGCAGAGGCCCAAGCGCTTGGGCCATCTTCCACTGCTTTCCCAAGCACATTATTAGCAGGGAGCTGGATAGGAAGAGGAGCAGCCAGGACTAGAACCGGTACCCATATGGGATGCCAGCACCGCAGGTGGAGAATTAACCTACTGTGCCACAGCGCAGGCCCAACAAGGCTCCTTAAATGGGAAGAAAAGGCAGAGTCGGTGTCAGAGTGACGCAGGCCAACAACAACGATGAGGATGAGCGGCAGAGGCACGCAGGTAGCCTGTAGAATCTGGGAAGGCAGAGACTGGTTCCCCACCAGGAACCAGTCCCCACCAAGACCCTGCCCTGCCAAGACCTTGAGTTTAGCCCATACTGAAATCTCTTTCAGACTTCTGGCCTCCGGAACTGAGGGACAATGAATTACTGTTGTTTTAAAGCTACCAAGTTTGTGACAAATTGTTACAGCAGTGACAGGAAACGAAGATACAGGGCATTAGGAGAGAAGTCCAGAAAGAGACACAGACAAGTCAGACAAATGTGGGCCTCCCTGCACAGTGACATATTCGTCTTCTCTAGAGGTGTCCAGAGGAAACCCTTCATTCTATGAGTTTTCCAGGAGCCTTATCTTTGAATGAGGTAATCCGCTTCAAAAAATATGTAAGACAAAGAAAAAAAAAGAGAGAGATTTAGGGTATTTTTAAATTTATTTTATTTGAAAGGCAGAGTTACAGAGAGGCAGAGAGAGAGAGAGAGATTGATTTTCATCTGCTGGTTCACTCCCCAGTTGGCCGCAATGGCTGGAGCTGAGCCAATCTGAAGCCAGGAGCCAGGAGCTTCCTCCGGGTCTCCCACATGAGTGCAGGGGCCCAAGGACCTGGCCATCCTCCACTGCTCTCCCAGGCCATAGCAGAGAGCTGGATCAGGAGTGGAGCAGCTGGGACTTTTTTTTTTTTTTTTTTTTTTGACAGGCAGAGTGGACAGTGAGAGAGACAGAGAGAAAGGTCTTCCTTTTTCTGTTGGTTCACCCCGCAATGGCTGCTGCGGCCAGAGCGCTGCAGCCGGCGCACTGTGCCGATCCGAAGCCAGGAGCCAGGTGCTTCTCCTGGTCTCCCATGCGGGTGCAGTGCCCAAGCACCTGGGCCATCCTCCTCCACTGCCCTCACGGGCCACAGCAGAGAGCTGGCCTGGAAGAGGAGCAACCGGGAAAGAATCCGGCGCCCCGACCAGGACTAGAACCCGGTGTGCCAGCGCTGCAGACAGAGGATTAGCCTATTGAGCTGCGGCTCGGGCACCCCTTTTGTTTTTTAAAATTTATTTTATTTATTTGAAGGTCAGAGCTACAGAGAGGTGAAGGAGAGAGACAGAGAGAATCTTCCATCCACAGGTTCATACCCCACATGACAGCAAGGGCCAGGGCTGCACCAGGCCAAAGTCAGCAGCCAGGACCTTCTTCCAGGCCTCCCACATGGGTGCAGGGTCCTGGATCAGAAGTGGACCAGCAGGGATTCAAACTGGTGCCCATAGGGAATGCCTGTGTTGTAGGCAGTAGCTTACGACCACAACACCGGCGCTACTGGTTATATATTTGGCCTGGCAGTTAAGATGCCAACTAAGACACCCATGCTCCACACTGGAGTACCTGGATTTGATACTCTGCACTGGCTCTTGACTCCAGCCATCTGCTAATGGACACCCTGGGAGGCATCAGTGCTGCTTCAAGTAATTGGGTTCCTGCCACCTATGTAGGAGACCTGGATTAAGTTCCCAGTTCCTGGCTTATGTGGGCATTTGGGGAGTGAACTAGTGAATGACAGCTCTGTCTCTGCCTTTGAAAACCAAACAAAAGTCAATGAGCAAAATTCATTTTTTTGACCCTCCAATGTTGCTATATTTTATTTTCCCCTTTTTTTCAAAGATGAAGGATAATAACATGTATACAGAAAAATGCATAATTAATTTCCACAAAGCAAATATGTTATCATCATCCAAAACAAGATATAAAATACAACCAGAGGGGCAGATGCTGTGGTCCAACAGGTTAAGTCACAGCTTGGGACGTCTGCATCCCATGTCAGAGCACTGGTTCCAGTCCTAGCTACTGTGCTTCCAATCCATTTCCATGCTAATGCAACCTGGGAGGCAGCAGGTGATGGCTCAAGCGTTTGGGGCCCCACAACCCACACGGAAGACCTGGGTGGAGTTCCAGGCTCTCGGTTTTGGCCTCGATCTGCCCTGGCTGTTGTGGATAATTTGGGGAGTGAACCAGTGGATGGACTCTTTTTCTCTCTCTTTCTCTTTCTTCTTTCCCCCCACCCTGTGTCACTCTGCCTTTCAAGTAGATGAAAATAAACATTTAAAAGTTATTCAATCAGAAGATTAAAAACTCATTTGGTGCTCTCTCAGACAAGAATAATCAGTATTCTGACTTCCAATTCCAAAGACTTGTTCTTTTGGTTTTGGTTTTGGTTTTTTTGGTTGTTGTTGTCATTTGTTTCATTTTTGCCTGTTCTGAACTTCATCTACATGGACTCATACAGTAAGCATGCCTATGTGTCTGGTTTCTTTCACCTAACATTATATTCATAAGATTCTCCCATATGTAGTAACTGGTTTATTTTCACTGTTTTATGTGATCCATTATATGCCTATAACATAATCCATCCATATGTTTCTTCAAAAAGGGGTGACCAGTGGGGGTGAGATAAGTGGGTGTTACACACAGCAGGTACAGTGGCCACCTGGGACCCCACCATCCTGTATCAGAGTGCTGGTGCAGTCCTGGTCCTCTTCTTCTGATCCAGTGTCCTGCTAATGTGCCTGGGAAGGCAGCAGATGATGGCCCAGACTCCCCATATGGGAGATCTGGATGGAGTTCCAGGGTCCTAGCTTCAACCTGGCCCCAACCCTGGCTGTTGCAGTCAGCTGGGGAGTGAACCAGCAGATGAAAGATTTCTTTCTCTTCATGTCTCTCTCTGCCACTTTTTCAAGTGAATAAGTAAACTTTTCTAAAAAATTAAAAACAGAGGCCAGCGCTGTGGTGTAGTGGGTTAGGTCATAGTCTGCAGCACCAGTAACCCATATGGGTGTGGGTTTGAGACCCAGCTGTTCCACTTCAGATCTAGCTCCCTACTTATACACCTGAGAAGGCAGTGGAGGATGGCCCAAGTCCTGCACCCATGTAGGAGACCCGGAAGAAGCTCCTGGCTCCTGCTTTGGCCTGGATAATCCCTGGTCATTGTGGCCATTTGGAGAATGAACCAGCAGATGGAAGATAGATCTCTCTCTCTCTCCCCCTATCAAATAAAGAAATCCTTTTTTTTTTTTTTTTTTTTTTTTTTTTGACAGGCAGAGTGGACAGTGAGAGAGAGAGAGACAGAGAGAAAGGTCTTCCTTTTCCGTTGGTTCACCCCTTAAATGGCCACTACAGCCGGTGCACTGCGCCAATCAGAAGCCAGGAGCCAGGTGCTTCCTCCTGGTCTCCCACGCGGGTGCAAGGCCTAAGCACTTGGGCCATCCTCCACTGCCTTTCTGGGCCACAGCAGAGAGCTGGACAGGAAAAGGAGCGACCAGGACAGAATCCGGTGCCCCAACCGGGACTAGAACCCGGTGTGACGGCGCCGCAGGCAGAGGATTAGCCAGGTGAGCTGCAGCGCCGACCTAAAATAAAGAAATCTTTAAGAAATAAAATTAAATTGGCCGGCGCCGCGGCTCACTAGGCTAATCCTCCGCCTAGCGGCGCCGGCACACCGGGTTGCCCCTCTTCCAGGCCAGCCCTCTGCTGTGGCCAGGGAGTGCAGTGGAGGATGGCCCAGGTGCTTGGGCCCTGCACCCCATGGGAGACCAGGAAAAGCACCTGGCTCCTGGCTCCTGCCATCGGATCAGCGCGGTGCGCCGGCCGCAGCGCGCCGGCCGCGGCGGCCATTGGAGGGTGAACCAACGGCAAAGGAAGACCTTTCTCTCTGTCTCTCTCTCTCACTGTCCACTCTGCCTGTCAAAAAAAAAAAAAAAAGAAAAAAGAAAAAAAAAAAAAGAAATAAAATTAAATTAAATGGGCTGGTGCTGTGGTGTAGTGGGTAAGGCTGCCATCTGCAGTGTCAGCATCCCATATGGGCGCCGGTTTCTGATCCAGCTCTCTGTTATGGCCTGGGAAAGTGGTAGAAGATGGCCCAAGTGCTTAGGCGCCTGCACCTGCGTGGGAGACACAGAAGAAGCTCCAGGTTCCTGGCTTAAGACTGGCTCAGCTCCAGCCATTGAGGCCATTTTGAGAGTGAACCAGCAGATGGAAGACCTTTCTCTCTGTCTCTCCCTCTCACTGTCTGTAACTCTACCTATTAAATAAATAAATAAAATCTTAAAAAAAAAAAAAAGTTCACTCCCATTTTGGAACTTTTCAGAGTTTTATCATGCTAACATATAATTTTGTATCTCAAAACAAAACACGGGGTTTCCAAAAAGTATGTGACCACGAAATGTCTTTTCTACAAAGCATTTAATTATGAGATTAATATACTGCAAAATATGCTTCAGTAAAACCTGACCTGGAGCAATGGCTTTGGAACCGTGTTCTTCAAAGTTCTAGGGTCCCAGAGTGTGACTTCCCCAAGGGTTCAATCTGTGACCCCACTTCTGCTTCGATACCACACCTCCTCTTTAGTTTGTCCTAGGAGGGGGCTCCGTGTAAAGGTGTGTGCATCTGGATGTGGCCACAGACACACATGTGGCACCCATGTGCCGCCTATATGTATGTGTACACAATGACCTGCACAAAGGTCTATACTTGGAAAAAGGGTTTGGCTACTTTAAAAAAAAAAAAAGTCTTTGCAAACTACCAACCCAGGCTCTGCAGGGGCTCTCGAGTGCCAAGCTACAAGGGCTTGCTAACCTTTTGGCTGCTGTTGTCAAAGGGCCATCCACCTGCTCTGATTTTCCCAGTGGTGCTGTGGACACAGCTCAAAATGAGATCATTGACGGCAGCTCAACACGGATCAGGCAGCTTAGTCCACAGGCACTTTCTGTTTGTGGAATCACAGGCTGAAAATAGATCGTTACATGCCACAAAAGGCTTAAATTGCCTTTAACCAGGCAGTGTGGTGCAGGGATTAAGAGCATGGATCCCATGGCCAAACTTCCTGGCTTCAGTCCCGGCCCCGCTGCTAACCAGATGTGACCTTGGGCAAGTTTCTGAATACCCTCGTGTCTCAGATTCCTCATCTTCGACTTGGAGGTGAAGATAATAAGTGGCACAGGCTCTTTTCTTTCTATATGAACTGCTGGGCGGCTTACAGGTCCTTTTACTCTGGTAGTCTATCAGCGCCCTCTGGGAGACCTTCCACAACCTCAAGAGTCTTGGGGGGCCATACAGCCTTACTCCTGACCCTCCAAAACAGGGAGTGCTCTCCCAACTCGGGGCTCCGTGGGACAGTGACATTTCAAAAGCAATTTTGGAGATTAACACAAGACAGCCGTCTTTTAACTCTGCCGCTCAAGACCTCAAATCAACTGCCATCTTCTCTCAGTACTATTTCACAAAGGGCAACTTTAACACCAGAAGAGCAGAGAGGACACAATCTCAGAATAACAGACACAGCTTTAAATTAATTGGCTTAGTAAAAGAATCCCTGTCCTTGTTTTAGATTTTTAATTTTTTTTTCCATTTTATCTTACACCAGTGGCTAATCTCTGCGACCCAACATTTCACCAGCACTGCACTATGGGACCCTTCTCTATGTTCCTGAACACGCTGACTAGGCTTCGTAACTAAACACCTTCCTGAAGGGGCAAGCCTAAAAGCTGGCAACAAGCACCCCAAACTTTACCAAAACTAAAGGAACTTGCTAATGATCCCCGAGTGTGCTTCCGGGACCACAGGGACCAGGAGGACATGGTTTAGTTCCCTGTAGCACTTGACGGGACTCAGAGTCTGGACTCCAAGCCCAAAAGGACTCTGAACTTCCTGGGTACAGTTTCTCTGCCCAGTACAGGGAGTCTGGGCATGGGGCCCTCATGCTGCCCCTGCTGATAAGCCCCCTGTAGTTTCTGGTAAGGCCCTTAGCCATCCGGAAACTCCCTCGGTCTTCTTACCCGTAATAACAGAGGCCACAGTAACTGCTCTGCATTTCTCCAGATTGCCTTGGGAATCGAGTACCAGCTGTGAACATGGTTTCAAAACCACTGGAAAAGTGGGAAAGCTGTGAGTACTGGTAACGCTCAGCCCCACCGCCTCTAATCAAAGCCTCAAGTGCCCTAGTTGAATTTATTTTTTTAAAGATTTTCTTTATTCATTTGAGAGGTAGAGTTACAGAGAGAGAGAGGGAGAGATGGAGAGAAAGTTCTTCCATCTGCTGGTTCACTCCCCGAATGGCCGGAGCTGGGCCCACCTGAAGCCAGGAGCCAGGAGCTTCTTCCAGGTCTCCCACATGGGTGCAGGGGCTCAAGGACTTGGGCCATCATCTACTGCTTTCCCAGGCCATAGCAGAGATTGGATTGGAAGAGGAGCAGCAGGAACTTGAACCAGTGCCCATATGGGATGCTGGCACCACAGGTAGAAGCTTAGCTTACCACACCACAGCAACGCCCCCCACAGTTAAGTTTATACAAGGACCTTGCCTCCAGCCCGCCTGGACCCCACAGTACAACACTGCAAGGCAGCTGCACGCCGAGCCCGGGGTTGCAGCACTAGCGGTCGGGAAGAGCCATCTCTCCTCTTTCACAGAGCCCTGGTGTCCAAGTTTCTTCTGGATGAAGCAGACTGCTGTGTCTAAAACACTCAGGAATCCACAAATACGCTTGAAATTCCAGCTCAGTGAGCCTGTTCCACAATGCTTCCGGCTAAACTAACAGAGGGGGGGAGCAGAATGCCTGGAGACATCCCCCCCCACCCCGGCCTCCAGGGACTCGGCAGCTCCTAGCCCGGTGTGTTAGGTCAGGCAGAACCTTCAGAGCCTGGCTGCTCTGTTCTGGCTGAACGCTAGAATCACCAGGGGAGAGTTCAGAACACATGCGTGCCCAAGCTGTACCTCACACCAATTAAATCAGAATCTTTGCAGTAGGGACCAAGACATCAGTATGTTGAAAGCTCCGAGGTGATTATGAAGTACAGCCCAGTTTCAGAACCACATGACCCAGGCCAAAGACCTCACTTACAGAAACACTGAGCCTCAGAAGGGTTTCAGATGTTGTCCAAAGGCATACAATTGGAATTGGAGACCTCAATTCAACAAGCAGATGACAACTGCATTTGTAAAAACATCTATTTCTGTATTTGATTGGGGTGGGGGGGGGGCAGCACTGTGGCACAGTGGGTAAAGCTGCTGCTTGCAGTGCTGGCATCCCATATGGACACCAGTTCAAGTCCTGGTTGCTCCACTTCCAATCCAGCTCTCTGCTATGGCCTGGGAAAGCAGTAGAAGATGGCCCAAGTCCTTGGGTCCCTGCCCCTGCATGGGAAGAACCAGAGGAAGCTCCTGACTCCTGGCTTTGGCACAGCTCCAGCCATTGTGGCCAACTGGGGAGTGAACCATCGGATGGAAGACTGTCTCTCTCTGCCTCTCCTTCTGTCTGTGGTAACTCTGACTTTCAAATAAATAAATAAATAAATGTTTAAAAGAGAGAGAGACAGAGAGAAATCATCCATCCACTGGTTTGCTTCCCAGATGGCCAGGACAGCCAAGTCTGGTCCAAGCCTGGAGCCTGGAACTCCACTGGGGTCTCCCACATGGGCGGTAGGGGCCCAAGGACTTGGGCATCCTCTGTCACTTTCCCAGGTGCATCAGCATGGAGCTGGATCTGAAGCAGAGCATCTGACACTCGAACCAGTGCTCCCATATAAGATGCTGGTTGCAAGCAGTGGCTTAACCTGCTGCACCAAAATGCCAGGCCCAACAGCCTTTCTTTTTTCTTTAAGCTCTCTTGGAGTTGACAATAACAGCTAATTTGTATGAGCATTTATTCTGGGGGAGAGTAAGCACTAAGCACTTTATGAACATAATCTCAATTAGTCATCACAATAATCCTGTGAGAAACCTGAAGCCCAGAGAGTTTAGTTTGCTCAAGGGCAAAACAACTAAACATTGGCAGAGATTCCAGCTCAACTATTCAAGCAAGCTTGAGCAGAATGCAGATGACAAGATGGGTCCCTGCCCTTAAGGAATGTAGAGTCTAGTGGAAAGGTTACGCAGAAGGTGAGCCAACCAGTAAAACAGTCTGAAAATGATATAGGACAAGTAAACAAAGGTTGCAATGAAAGGCAGGCCAAGGAAGTCACCTCACTCTGGGAAAAGTCAGAGAAGCCTTCGCAGAGACGTAGAAGATCTTAAAGGAAGCGAATTCAGTGAAAAGCAAGGAGGGGGAGGAGTGGCCCAGCAAATGCACAGCCAAGGTGACTTAGAGCTCTGTGACTGAGAGCATGGTGGATGCTCCCAGCTATGCAGCAATTCCAAATGAGATGAGACTGAAGCATGGAAACCAGATCTCCAAGGCCAAGGAGTCTGAAAGATAGGACCACTGAAGGATTATAAACTGGGTGCTGAAAGGATCAGCTTTCTATGTGTGTGCATTTTTTAAAAAAGATTTATTTTATTCATTTGAAAGGCCGAGTTAGAGAGAGCGAGCGAGAGAGGGAGGTTCTTCCATCCACTGGTTCACTCCCTAAATGGCTGCATCAGCCGAGGCTGGGCCAGGCTGAAGTCAGGAGCCAGGAACTTCTCCTGGCTCTCCCACGTGGGTGTGGGGGCCCTTGGACCTGGGCCATTCACTGCTGCTTTCCCAAGCACATTAACAAGGAGCTCAATAGGAAGTGGAGCAGGATGACACCAGGATCCCATATGGTTGCTGGTTCAAGTCCCAGCTGCTCCACTTCTAATCGAGCTCCTTGCTAATGTGCCTGGGAAAGCAGCAGAAAATGGCCCAAGTCCTTAGGCCCCTGCCACACACATGGAAGGTCCAGAAGAAGCTCCTGGCTCCTGGCTTTGGACCAGCCCAACGCTGGCTGTTACAGCCATTTGGGGAGTGAACCAGCAGATGGAAGATTCTCCCTCCCTCTCTCCCTCCCTCTCTCTCTCTGTAAACTTTGCCTTTCAAATAAAAGAATAGGGGGCAACACTGTGGCGCAGCAGGTAAAGCTGCCACCTGCAGTGCCAGCATCCCATATGGGTGCTGTTTTGAGTCCTGGCTGCTCTACTTCCGATCCAGTTCTCTAGTATGGCCTGGGAAAGCCCTAGAAGATGGCCCAGGTCGGGGCCGGCGCAGTGGCTCACTTGGTTAATCCTCCACCTGCAGTGCCGGCATCCCATATGGGCGCCGGGTTCTAGTCCCGGTTGCTCCTCTTCCAATCCAGCTCTCTGCTGTGGCCCAGGAAGGCAGTGGAGGATGGCTCAAGTGCTTGGGCCCCTACACCTGCATCGGAGACCAGGAGGAGGCACCTGGCTCCTGGCTTCAGATCAGCACAGCACGCCGGCCTCTGCAGCCATTTGAGGTACGAACCAATGGAGAGAAGACCTTTCTCTTTGTCTCTCTCTCTCACTGTCTAACTCTGCCTGTCAAAAAAAAAAAAAAAAAAAAAAAAAAAAAAAAAAAAAAACCAAACACACACACACACACACACACAAGAAGATGGCCTAGGTCCTTGGGCCCCTGCATCCACATGGGAGACCAGGAAGAAGCTCCTGGCTCCTGACTTCAAATCGGCCCAACTCTGGCCATTGTGGCCATTTGGGGAAGTGAACCAGCAGATGGAAGACCTCCCTCTTTTCCTCTGACTCTGCCTCTCTGTAACTCTGCCTTTCGAATAAATAAATCTTAAAAAAAAAAAAAAAAGGTTGTTATTGGTGGAAAAAAAGATAGATGCTCTCTCTCTCACTCTTTATTTCTGATGCTCTGCCTTTCAAATAAATTAATCTTTTAAAGAAAATTTTAAATGGTGCCCAGGTCCCATATCAGAGTGCCTGGGTCTGCTATCCAGCTTCAGTTTATGACTTAAGCGTCCTATCAATGCAGACCCTGGGAGGCAGTGTGATGACCCAAGTAACAGGGTTCCTGCCACCCCTGTGCGAGAACTGGACTGCGTTCCCAGCTCTCAGCTCTGGCTGTGGTAGACATCTAAGGTGAACCAGAAGATGGAAATACTCTCCCTCTCTCTGTCTGCCTCTCAGATAAAAAATAAAAAAGTAAGTAAAAATAAATAAAAAGCAAACAACAACAACAACAACAAAAAACAGAAAATAAATCTTGGTAAAATTTATAGCGAAGTTAGAACCCTGAGCACCGGGAACAGGAACATCAACTGGAACAAGCTGCTACGGAAAACAGGATGCTAGTTACTCAAAACATTAAAAATAGCATTACTAGGGTGGGCATTTGGCCTAGCGCTGAGATGCTGGTTAAGATGCCTGTGTCCATTCTGGGCGCCTGATTTCTGCCTGGCTCAGCCCCAGCTGTTGCAGGCATTTGGGGAGTGAAATCCTGGATGAAAGAGTCCTCATTGTTTCTCTTTCTCTCTCTCTCTCTCTCTCTCTCTCTCTCTCTCTCTCTCTCTCTTTCAAGTAGATGGATATAAATAAATTAGCATTTTAAATGCTTGCATCCCATTTTGGAGTACCTGGGTTTGGTTTCCAGCTCCAGCTCCTCATTCTAGCTTCCAGATCCTGGGAGGCAGCAGCGATGGCTCAAATAATTGGGTTCTGCCACCCATGGGGGAGACCTAGATTGAGTTCCTGGCTCCCAGCTTCATGAACCAGTGAGTGGAAGTCCTGGCCCACTCACTCCCCTACCCCCCATCTCCATCTCTCAAATAAATACATAAATAAATTTTAAAAGATAGAATTCCCATAGACGCAGCAATTCTACTTCCAAGTATATATATATACCAAAAAGAAGAGCAGTCTTAAAGAGTTATCTGTCCCCTCATATTCACAGCTGCAACATTCACAACAGCCAAGAAGATGGAAGCAACTCACATCAAGAGGCACATATAAACACAACGCGGCACAGACATAATACAAGGAAAACCCAGTCTGAAGAAGGAAGAAAAGTCTGGCACGCTAATGCCATGCGTGGACCTGGAGGACAACAAAAGGACAGATACTGCATGATTCCATGCATATCCAGGACCCAGCGGAGTGAGATTCATGCAGGCGCTGGTGGCCAGGAGCGGAGGGGAGCAGGAAAGGAGAGCTACTGTCGGAGGAGCACAGACTCTCAGCCGGGAAGACAGGTGTGGGTCCACCTGGAAAGGGTGGTGGTGATGGTGGCACAGCGTGAATGCTCTTAATGAACCGTGCACTTAAAAAGGGCTAAAATGCTAAGTCTGATGTACATTTTACACAATAAAAATTATTGGAAGAAATAATTGGTAATAGCACCAATAGATCATAGAAATAAAAGACTCAGTAAAGCAATCAGTTAGAAAATTAATGTCCAGGGGAGGGGCAGGACAGACAAAAGGAGTCTGGATGAAAGCAGGGGAAGCTGGCTGGGTGTGTGCCAAGCAGCCGACATGCAGTGCTAGCAGGAGAGATCAAGTCAGAGGCCAGCGGGAACTCTTGGTATTACTCCCTCACGATTTTTGTTTGGTGAATTTTTTTAAAAAAGATTTATTTATTTACTTGAAAGGCAAAGTGACAGAGTGACAGAGTGACAGAGAGGCAGAGGCAGAGAGGCAGAGGCAGAGGCAGAGGCAGAGGGAGTGCTGGTTCACTCCCAAAATGGCTGCAATGGTTGGAGCCGGGCAGATCCGAGGCCAGGAGCCAGGAGCTTCTTCCAGGTCTCCCATGTGAGTGCAGGTGCTCAAGGACTTGGGCCATCTTCTGCTGTGCATTAGCAGAGAGCTGGATTGGAAGCAGAGCAGCTGGGACTTGAATTGACGCCCATATCGAATGCCAGCACTACAGGCAGCGGCTTTCCCGGCTATGTCACAACGTCGGCCCAGTTCTGCAAATTGGAAACTATTCCGAAATAAAATGTTAAGAAGGAAATAAAAAGAAAAGTTAACGTGAAACAGTGGCCTGCTACAGCCTGATAATGTAAGACAATGGTGGGGAGAGATATTAGAGAATTTCAGGAAGTGACTCATGGGTGTGCAGAAGAATGAGGGGGCAAAGGCCATTCCCAAGGCTGAGGGGCTGGTTAAGAGCGCTGTCCGTCACAAAGATTAGGACAGCAGCTGGCATTGTGGTGCAGCAGCCTGGGTTTCTGCCTGCGATGCTGGCATCCCATATGAGCACCAGCTGCTTCACTTCAGACCCAGCTCCCTGCCAATGCACCTGAGAAAGCACCTGATGGCCCAGGAGTTTGGATGAAGTTCTAGGCTCCTGGCTTCAGACTGGCCAGCTCTGGGCCATTGTGAAGTGAACCAGTAGATGGAAGATCTCTTTCTGTCTCTGTCTCTGTCTCTGTCTCTCTCTCTAACTCTGCCATTCAAATAAATAAATCTTAAAAAAAAAAAAAAAAAAAAAAAAAAAAAAAAAAAAGACAGAGACCACAGAATGGGGCAGGCTTCTGAGAAGGCAGTGTTCAGCTTCGGACAAGCTGAGTTGGAAGCATCCACGGAATGTCCATGTGGCAGAATTCATAGAAATCAAATATTCAAATCTGGATTTCAAAGCATGGATTATTTAAAGTATGATACCAGAATTGTGGAATTTTTTCTTTTCCAGTCTGCTGGTTCACTCCCCAGATGGCTGCAACAGTCAAGGCTGGGCCAGGCTGGAGCCAGGAGCCAGGAGCCAGGAGCCAGGAGCCAGGAGCCAGGAGCTCCACCCAGGCTTCCCACAGGGCAGGGACTCACATCTTTACCTGCTGCCTCCCAGGTGTACATCAGCAGGAAGCTGGATCACAAAGAGAGGACTCTATCCCAGGAACTCTGAGATGGGATTTGACATCTCAAACAGCAGTTTAACCTGCTGCACTGCAATGCCTGCCCCTGTGTGCTTTTGGGTTTTTGTTTTTAAAGGATGTACCTTTTGCAGAGGATGGGAGTATATGGGGCAAGATTGGCTATGGGTTGATGGTTGTTGGAGTTCAATCATAGGTACAAAGTGATTCATTATGAATTCTCTTTTTTTTTTAAGATTTGTTTATTTGAAAGGCAGAGTTACAGATGGGAGTGGGGGAGGGGTAAGAGAGAGCCCTTACATCTGCTGGTTCATTCTCCGGATGGCCACAATGGCCAGGCTGGGCCAGGCTGAAGCAAGGAGCCTAGAATTCTATCCAGGTCTCCTACATGGTGGCAGGGCCCCAGGTACTTGGGTCCTCCTCTGCTACTTTCCCAGGCACATTAGCAGAGAGCTGGATCTGAAGTGGAGCAGCTGGGACTCAAACCGGAACTCAAATGGGATGCCAGCGTCACAGGCAGTGGCTTAACCTGCTGCACCACAACTCCAGGCCCTCTTATGCAATTCTTTTCTTTTTTTTTTAAGATTTATTTATTTATTTGAAAGTCAGAGTTATACAGAAAGAAGGAGATCCAGAAAGAGAGAGATCATTCATTTGTTGGTTCACTCCTCAGATGGCCGTAATGGCCAGGACCGAGCCAGGCTGAATCCAGGAGCCAGGAGCTTCTTCAAAGTCTCCCACATGGTTGGCAGGAACCCAAACACTTGGGCCATCTTCCACTGCTTTCCACAGACCATTAGCAGGAAGCCAGATTGGAAGTGGAGCAGCTAGAACTTGAACCAGCACCCCAGTGGGATGCCAGCATCACAGGTGGCAGTTTTACCCACTATACCACAATGCCAGCCCCTATTATGCAATTCTTTGATTTTTTTCTATTTTTATTTATTTGAAAGGCAGAGAGATAGAGAGATATCTTTCATCCACTGGTTCACTCGCAAATGGCTTTGATAGCTGGGGCTGGGTCAGGCTGAAGCCAGGAGCCAGGAACTCCCTCTGGGTCTCCCATATGAATGCAAGGACCAGAGTACTTGAGCCATCACCAGCTGCCCAGGATAGGCAACAGCATGAGGCTGGATGGCAAGCAGAGCCAGGACTCAAACTCAGGCCCTCGGATAGGATGCAGGCATCCCACATGGCAGCTTAACTGTTGTACCACGACACCTGCCCCAACTCTGTGGAATTCTATGCAATTCTGTCTACTTTGGGACTATTCCAAATTTACCATTTCAAGTTTAATAATACAGAGAGAAATCTTTAGGTTGGAGATAAAGATTTCCTTTTATTACCAGCAACAATACAGAGTACCAGTGTTCAGTGAGCCTCTACTTTTTGCTAGGCACTTGCTGGGCCCTCATCTGCCATGTGTTATGATTCCATGGTAACTCCCATTTTACTGAGGCTCAGAGATGCCAAGCGTCTGGAATAGCAATCGGTATATGTCAGACTGTGTGAACTAGGACAAAGAGAACGAAAAGAAGAGAAAAGGACCAGAGAAGAAAAAGCATGACTACTGACATTTGGGAATAGGGAGATCTCCCAAAAAACAGACAGCAGGGAGACTGCCCTGCAAACAATGGAAGAACGGAGATTCACGTAGAAACTTAGCTGTGTCAGACGCCATACCAAGTGCAAACAGCAACTGAAAACTGCCCACCGTGTTTTGCAATGAGGCTGCTGCAAGGAGGCCTGGGCAGGCGCCACAGGAGGGGCAGGGCCACAACAGGCTGAGTCACGGGTGGCACGCAGGGCCTCCTTTCTTGGGAAGCCATGCTCTGAAGAGCACTTGCAAGACTGCTGGGGTCTGGAAGAGGAATCCAGGGCAACCATGACATCAGAGAGCTGTGAGCTGGTGTCGGGGAAGTGAGCCAGCTGAAGGCAAGGAAGCTCTGGCCAGAGACCGGTGTGCCGGCATTTCTGGGCTGCGGCAGCCATGACAAGGTCCAGGGTGTGCCTCGCTGAAGTGGCATTTACATCACTGGAGTTTGAAGGTCAGAGATTCCAAAACCGATAATCCTTAGGAAGAGGTCTAGGGTGCAGAGAACGTTAGGCAGGTTCCAGCCTCAAACAGATCAAAAGGAAGCCGCTCCTTGACCTCCCACCACAGATACATTCTGGGACTTTCAAAGGTCAGACGTTTGGCCAAGTGGTTGAGATGCCAGTTAAGACTATGCATTCCATTTGGGAGTACCTGGGTTCAACTCTTGGCTCCACTCACCACTCCAGCTTCTTGCTCATGTGCACCCGAGGAGACAGCAAGTGATGGCTGTCCACGAGTTGGATCCCAGCCACCTGCATTGAGTTCTCAGCTCTCTTTCTCTCTCTCTCTCTCTGCCTCTGTGTAACTGTGCCTTTCAAGTAAATAAACAAATCTTTAAAAAAATAAAAAAAATTATAAATTAAGTATATCTAAGTCTTAACACATAGCTAACCAAACACCTCTTACCAAAATATAGACCCAGAGCTTCCAAAGAGAAGACCAAGCATTAGACCTAGTCACAGACTGTGAAGCTGGAGCCTGTGTGATAAATGTATGTGTCAGCTACACAATGAGTCTAATCTATTTGTATGATTTAGACTGGGACCCTGTCTCCAATCATTCACTCACTCAACAAACATACATTAAATGCCTTCTTCCTGGGACCAGCACCGTGGCATATCGAGTTAAGCCACTGTCTGAGCGCCAGCATCCCATATGAGCACCAGTTTGGGTCCCAGCTTTTCCACTTCTGATCCAGTTCCCTGATGCCCCAGGAAAGCAGAGGAAGATGGCCCAGGTGGTTGGGCCACTGTATCCATACACCATTATGGCCACTTGGAAAGTGAACCAGCAGATGGAAGATCTCTCTCTGCCTCTCTCTCTGTAACTCTGCCTTTCAAATACAATAAATAATCTTTTTTAAAAAATAAAATCCTTCTTCCTGCAAAGTATTTTGGGGTGTGTGTGAAAGAATGAAACACCCATCCGGTGCAGCTCACAAGGGAAGGAGTCAGATGAGCAAGTCCAGCACAAGACAGTGGGATTGGCTGGACAGGGCAGGGGAAGTGGCACAGAGGAGCTGGCCCGAGAAACAAGTGTCCTCTGGGAAGTGTCAGAAGGGAATGCTGGGAAGGACCCAAGGAAGGCAGGCTGGTGCACGTAGCTCCCGGTCGTGGTCGGGAAACTGGACGCCCTGCCTCGGCAGAGCAGCCTCTGCAGTCGCACAACAATCAGCCACGCCGTCACCCAGTGCAGGTGCCCAGGTCCTGCCGGCTGTTGATCCAGTAGTTCTGTGGTCCAGGAACCTGTCCTCACTGATTCTGAGGAAGGTGGTCCCCAGGCCCGGGCAAGCGCACAGGGTGCTCGCTGGCAGTAAGGATAGGGCTGTGATCGGGGAGCTGTTCTGTGCTAAGGAACCAAGGGCTCAGTTTACAAGCGCCTTCCCAGAAAGTCCAGGCTGAGGCGGTACTGATGGGGTCCTGGGGAGGGAGAGGGTCTCCACTTCCAGGCAAGACACCAGGGGTCTCTTCATACCAAGAGATCACAGCAAGGGCCCTGCAAGTGGTGCCCGCTCATGAGCTGGGGGCTGCCAGGACACCCCCAGGCTCCCAGGAGACAGATTCCCCCAAGAGACGAATGGTGTGGTCCTCATCACAGCCATGGAAGCCACACCCCACCCCAGGGACTGCGTAAATCCAGGCCCAGGACACTGCTGAGTCATCCCACAGGAACCAGCTCGCCACGGCCCCCAGGGCTCTGTTTCACAAGCCGCTGCTGGCTTTCCTGTGGTTTCCAGGCCGAGGAAGGAGAAAGAATAAATATTAACCAAAGGCACAGCAATGGCAAGGTGCCCGGGACCCTTCGTCTCCCCGCCCTCCCTTCACCCCCGCCCCAGAGGCCAGAGGCCAAACAGAGTGCTGGTCTCCCAGGTTCTCTGGGCCACTCCTACAGGAAGAGGGCGGAGGTGGGCGGCGCCCAGGCTGCGGTGGACAGGTGACGGCCTGTCCTCCTGGGGAGGGCCCCGGAGCTGGCCTGACTCCCTCCTGGCGGGGGAGGGGGACTCTCACCAGCCACACAGGCCTCTCAGGATCACAGCCTGGTTGACTGACAGGAGGAGGTGACTGTGCGGAGAACTGTTCCCTTTCTTGGGCTTTGGCTTCCTCCTCTGAAACGATGGAGCTGGATTCCAAGAGCCTCCTCTCCCATGGGCCCAGCTGGCCAGGGCTTCGTACAGGAGGGCCAGGGCTGTGTCCTGAGCACCCTACCGTGTGCAGGAATAACAGCAGCCATGACCATGGGCCAGGCACTGTGCTGTGCTGAGCATTTTACATTTATAATTATCTCATTCACTCATCACAACAACCCCATGAAGTAAGAACTATTATTATCTTTATTCCACAAATAAAAAAAAAAAAATGGAGGCTGGGAGAGATTAAGTAACACGCCCAAGAAAGTGCAGCTGGTCACGCTCCGGGTCAGTCAGCTTGAAGCACTTGGGCTTCCCTCGTGGTCACACTCCACGTGCCAGCTAGCCAGGCCCCTGCTGCGCGGCTGCCAGCCCTCCCTGGGGTTGGGGGTGGGGGATGGGGTAGGCACTGACCAAGTGAAGGAATTACTTGCTGAATGGGAATAATACGGAACCTACTTCAATTGGAAGTTGTAAGAATTAAACGCACGGGCGCTGGGTTCTAGCTCTGGTTGCTCCTCTTCCAGTCCAGCTCTCTGCTGTGGCCCGGGAAGGCAGTGGAGGATGGCCCAAGTGCTTGAGCCCCTGCACCTGCAAGGGAGACTAGGAGGAAGCACCTGGCTCCTGGCTTCGGATGGGCACAGTGCTGGCCGTGGTGACCATTTGGGGGGTGAACCAACAGAAGGATGACCTTTCTCTCTGTCTCTCTCTCTCACTAACTCTATCTGTCAAATAAAAAAAGAAAAAGAATTAAATGCATAATAGGTCTGTAAGTACTTGGAAAAGGCCACTACTAACATTAAGTATTGTTCTTAAATGTTACATAGTAGTTGTCATTTAAAAAAAATTGAGGTAATACTGGGAAGGGCATTTGGCACAGTGGTTCGGATGCCACTTGGGATGCTGGTATCCCGTATCAGAGTGCCTAGATACAGCTTCTTGCTAATGCACACCAAGGGAAGGCAGCAGGTGACGGCTGAAGTACTTGATGCCAAGGCTGACCTCTGTCTGTCTGTCTCCCTCGCTCAGTGTCTCTGCCTTCCAAGTAAAATAAATTCTTTTAAAAAATTAAAAATTGTGGTAACACACTATGTAAAATTAATATTTTAACCACTATTTTTTTAAAGATTCATTTATTTATTTGAAAGTCAGAGTTACACAGAGAAAGGAAAGGCAGAGAGAGGTCTGCCATCCACTGGTTCACTCTCCAGTTGGCCACAACGGCCGGAGCTGCACCGATCTGAAGCCAGGAGCTGGGAGCTTCCTCCAGGTCTCCCACATGGGTGCAGGGTCCAAGGACTTGGGCCATCTTCCACTGCTTTCCCAGGCCATAGCAGAGAGCGGATTGGAAGTGGCGCAGCTGGGTCTCGAACCGGCACCCACATGGGATGCCGGTGCTTCAGGCCAGGGTATTAACCCTCTGCGCCACAGTGCCGGCCCCTTAACCACTATTTTTGAAAGATGTATTTGATTTGAAAGACAGAAAGAGCTCTTCCATAGGCTTGGTTCACTCCTTCAAATGTCAAATGTCAGCAACAGCTCAGGCTGGGCTGGGCTGGGCCAGGCCAAAGCTGAGATCCAGGAACTCCATCTGGTTCTCCCACAACGGTGGGAGGAACCCAGTTATTTGGATCATTGTCTGCTGTCTCCCTAGCACATTAGCAGGATTTTTTAAAAAGATTTATTTATTGAGGCTGGCGCTGTGGTGCAGCGGGTTGATGCCTTGGCCTGAAGTGCCGGCATCCCATGTAGGCGCTGGTTCGAGATCTGGTTGCTCCGCTTCTGATCCAGCTCTCTGCTATGGCCTGGGAAAGCAGTAGAAGATGGCCCAAGTCTTTGGGTCCCTGCACCTGTGTGGGAGACCCGGAGGAAGCTCCTGGCTCCTGGCTCCGGATTAGTGCAGCTCTGACTGTTGTGGCCAGTTTTGGAGTGAACCATTGGATTGAAGACCTCTCTCTCTCTCTTTCTGTGACTATGACTTTCGAATAAATAAATAAATCTTTAAAAAAATAAATAAAAGATTTATTTATTTATTTGAAGGGCAGAGTTATAGAGAAGCAGAGGCAGAGAAAGAGGTCTTCCATCCGCTGGTTCACTCCCCAAATGGCTGAGCCAATCCAAAGCTAGGAGCCAGGAGCTTCTTCCAGATTTCCCACACAGGGGCAGGGGCCCAAACATTGGGACATCTTCCACTGCTGAGACAAACGCCTGCCCCCAAAAGTCTATAGGAGCTTGATTAATTCACTTAAAACCTCTCCACTCCAGGCCGATGGTATTAACACATGCTTTGAGAACTGAATGAGATCACTGAGGGACAAATATTTTGCAACTGCCATCATAATACTCCCAAAACATCAGATTGCTGGGTGGGCATGCTTCTGGTAGTCATTTTCAAGGTCTTAGTCCAGCCCTGGGCACCAACTAGGAAACTGAGAAACTGAATTCTCAATGAACTGCTTAAGCCAGAAGCAGTTGGGCCACACTGCCCCCTGGCGGTGGTCACAAAGTGCGCAGCAGCTCTGGCTTCCTGGATGCTCCCAAGTGTCAGGATGGAAACCTGGAAACTCAGTCTCCTCTCTAGGCTCTTAATTTTTCCTTTTTTTTTTTTTTTTCTTAAGATTTATTTATGTATTTGAAGGGCAGAGTTACAGAGAGGCAGAGACAGAGGCAGAGAAAGAGAGAGTCTTCCATCCACTGGTTCACTCCCCAAATGGCCTTGATGGTTGGAGTTGGTCTGCTCTGAAGCCAGGAGCCAAGAGTTTCTTCCAGGTCTCCCACATGGGTGCAGGGGCCCAAGGACCTGGGCCATCTTCTACTGCTTTCCCAGGCCCTAGCTGAGAGCTGGATCGGAAGTGGAGCAGCCGAACTCAAACTGGCGCCCATATGGGATGCTGGCACTGCATGCAGCGGCTTTACCTACTATGCCACAGTGCAGGCCCTTAACTTTTCCTCTTACTTCCCTTGCTCCTTCTGTTCCAATTTCGAAAACTCCAAATCTCCTTACTATCGGCTCAAATCCCACCTCCTCCAGGAAGCATCCCTGACACACCCCTGTTCTTACCTGGACAGAACTCACAGCCTGTACCTGATTACATGCTGGTACTGCAGCTCTCTGATAGAACTGCTTGGTTTTTCTTAATGTTTCCCACAATCTCCAGAGCAAGAACCCAAGCGACTGAGCAGACCAGCTGAATGCCTCACGTGCGTGGATGTCCAATATGTGCCAGGCACTGGCACTGAGAATCTACTTGATACACGCCCTCAATTCGTCCTCACCATGATCCTACAGATTAGATATTGTCTCAGTTTATAGCTGTCAAAAACTGAAACTCAGAAAGGTTAAAGGGTAAATGGAAGGGTGTTGGGACAGCAATAGGATACCTGAATCCCATACTGGATGCCTGGATATGAGTCCCTGCTCCTTTCCAACTCCAGCTTCTTGTTACTATGCATCCTCGGAGACAGCAGGTGATGGCTCAAGCACTTAGGTCCCTGCCACCCATGTGGGAGACCTTGCTTGAGTTCTGGGCTCCTGGCTTTGACCTGGCCCAACTCTGACTGTTGTGAGCATTTAGGGAGTGAACCAGTGGATGGAAGATCTCTATGTCACTCTGCCTTTCAAATACATAAGAAATAAAAATCTATCTGTCTGTCTGTCTGTCTGCCTATCTATCTATCTACATCAAAGCCATCACAAAGATGAAGCTTTGACCGGCGCCGCGGCTCACTAGGCTAATCCTCTGCCTTGCAGCACCGGCACACCAGGTTCTAGTCCCGGTGGGGGTGCCGGATTCTGTCCCGGTTGCCCCTCTTCCAGGCCAGCTCTCTGCTGTGGCCAGGGAGTGCAGTGGAGGATGGCCCAAGTCCTTGGGCCCTGCACCCCATGGGAGACCAGGATAAGCACCTGGCTCCTAGCTTCGGGTCAACGTGATGCGCCGGCTGCAGCGCACCGGCCGCGGCGGCCATTGGAGGGTGAACCAACGGCAAAGGAAGACCTTTCTCTCTGTCTCTCTCTCTCACTGTCCACTCTGCCTGTCAAAAAAAAAAAAAAAAAAAAAAAAAAAAAAAAAGATGAAGCTTTACCATAGTGAGACCATCTGACATCACAGGCTTTCAAATTCGGTATCCAGGGAAGGACACAGTGTTGTCTGAGTAACATTCCTGCCTAAAGTGCTTAACTTGAAACATGAGGAAAGAACCAGACAGAGACTGAACAAGCAGCCAGGATGCTCAGACACACAAATATAAAAATACCCCCCTAAGGCTGGAGAATGCTCCAGAAACGGTGGGTGGGGAGGGGACCCGTGGGGGAGGGGCCCAGAGGCGGTCCTCTGAAGAGGTGGCCCTCCTGCCCATAGTCTCAGCCTCCACTGAAAAAGGCGAAGCAGTCAAGAGACGTGAAGCAATGGTTTCCCCAAAGTCCAGTTTTAGTGGAACTTGAATGACCTGAAGTGATCCGAATCACCAGTCGGGGGCACAAATAAGGTCACATCTCTTCACCTTTCAAAACAAAACCAGCTGGACTACTCATGTACCAGATGAAAACAACAAAAATAAATAAAAAATTAAAAAAAAATACCAGATGAGCACAGAGCCCAGAGCCCTCTCCTCCCCCCTCAATCCCGAGGGGCTGGCCTTGTGTCCAAGTGCTTCAGGGAGAGAGAACTGAGGACAAATTCCTACTCATCCAAGGACCTGCTGGGGGAGCTGCTGCCCATCACAGCCACACGTGCAGTGGATGAAGATCCTCCCACAGCCACCCCAACACATCCCTGCCCCCTGCTGTGGGCACCCGGCTCTGAAGATCCCTGTGACCACCCACGCAAGGCTCCCCATGGCACCCACACAGGCCTGGCTGCTGCTTCTGGGTTGGATGGCCACAGCAGGGTCAGAGGGCTTCCAGCCTCAGCACATGTTGCATCAGACCTGCCTGCCTGACCAGCAACACACACACACACACACACACACACACACACAGCAGCAGCAGCAGCAGCAGCAGCAGGCCCAACCCCCCCCTCAGTGGATCCTCCTGGCCTCCGTTCCCACCAGTGAGATCACAGAATCCACCACAGAAACTGAAAACAAGGACTCTCAAAAAACAAGTGATTATAGTCTCAATCTTCATTTCTACCAGATACTGGAAAAATAGCTTTTATTTTCCCTAATTTCCCTACCCCTAGCTCTTCTGTCCTGTTAACAGGTTGCAGAGAGGATTCCACTCCATAACCTGCCCTACAGCAGCGGACAGGGGCCTCGACACTGGACACGGAATCTGTTCTAAGTGGCTTTCATTTACAGAGTGACAGGTTGCTTTGGGTTTCTAACAAAAACACCAAATCTCAGGGCTTGGTTTATTTTTAACTATTTTGAAATAATTTTATATTTAAATAATACTAAATTTATTTTAATAATAAATAATTTTATTATATATTATACATAATATAAATTTATTTTTAAATATAATAAATTTAAATAATAAATTTTGAACTATTTTATTTATTTTTATTTATTTATTTTTTGACAGGCAGAGTTAGACAGTGAGAGAGAGAGAGACACAGAGAGAAAGGTCTTCCTTCCGTTGGTTCACTCCCCAAATGGCCGCTATGGCCGGTGCACTGCGCCGATCCAAAGCCAGGAGCCAGGTGCTTCCTCCTGGTCTCCTATGCGGGTGCAGGGCCCAAGCACTTGGGCCATCCTCCACTGCTTCCCCAGGCCACAGCAGAGAGCTGGACTGGAAGAGGAGCAACCGGGACAGAGTCCGGCGCCTAAACCGGGACTAGAACCTGGGGTGCCAGCACCGCAGGCAGAGGATTAGCCAAGTGAGCCGCAGCACCAGCCAATTTTGAACTATTTTTAACATCATTTTGGTTTGTTTTTAACTATGTTGAAATAATTTTAGATTTGTCAGGATAGTACTCACACCTTTCATTCAGCAGTCCCTAATGTAAAAATACTTAAATACTTCCTTCAAGGGGTGGGCATTGTGGCGCGGCAGGTTAAGCTGCCACTTGGGACTCCTAGATCCCATATCAGAGTGTAGGTTTGAGTCCCAGATACTTTGCTTCTGATCCAGCTCCCTGCTAATGCACCTGGAAAGCAGATGATGGTTCAAACACGAGTCCCTACCACCCACATGGGAAACCCAGATGGAGTTCCTGGCTCCTGGCTTTAGCCTGGCCCAGTCCTGGCTGTTGCTGCCACGTGAGGAGTGAACTAGCAGATGGAAGATCATTTTCTCTGTCTCTCCTTCTCTCTGTCACTCTATGTTTGAAATAGATAAATAACCTTTTTTTAAATCTTTTTTTTTTTAATTTATTTTTGACAGGCAGAGTGGACAGTGAGAGAGGTAGAGACAGAGAGAAAGGTCTTCCTTTGCCGTTGGTTCACCCTCCAATGGCCACCGCGGCCGGCGTGTTGCGGCTGGCGCATCGCACTGATCCGAAGCCAGGAGCCAGGTGCTTCTCCTGGTCTCCCATGGGGAGCAGGGCCCAAGCACCTGGGCCATCCTCCACTGCTCTCCCGGACCATAGCAGAGAGCTGGCCTGGAAGAGGGGCAACCAGAACAGAATCCGGCACCCCGACCGGGACTAGAACCTGGTGTGCCAGCACTGCAAGGCAGAGGATTAGCCTATTGAGCCATGGCACCGGCCACCTTTTTTTAAATCTTGAAAAACTACATTTGTCAAAATGAAGCACTTACCATTACTACAATAGCATCAACTAAACTAGACATCATCCTGACTTCATTAGTTTTTCCAATAATGTCCTTTTTCTGCCCCAGGATTCAATCCAGAATACCACATTGCACTTACTTGAATTTTTATTTGAATGGCAGAGAGACAAAGGAATGGAGAAAGATCTTCCACCCAGCGGTTCTTTCCCCAAATGCCTGGATCAGAAGTGGAGAAGCAGGGGCCTGTGTTGTGGTTCAGCAGAATAAGCCAAATCTTTGTCTTAAAATTTTACTTTCTCTGATATTAGTATGGCCACTTTAGCTCTTTTTTAAATGTTTTTTGTTTGTTTTTTTTATTTGAAAGGCAGAGTTAGAGAGAGAAAGAGAAGGAGAGACAGAGAGAAAGAGGTCTTCCATCTGCTGGTTCACTCCTCTAATGGCCACAACAGCCATCTCTGGGCCAGGCTGAAGCCAGCAACCAGGAATTTCATCTGGGTCTCCCACGTGGGTGCAGGAGCCCAAGGACTTGAGCCATCTTCCACTGCTTTCCCAGGAATATTAGCAGGGAGCTGTACCTGAAGTGGAGTAGCTGGGACTTGAACTGGTACCCAAATGGGATGCCAGCACTGCAGGCGGAGGCTTAATCTTCTATGCTACAATGCTGACCCCCATCTGGTTTTTCTTAAAAAACATCGCCCTGATTGCTGGAGGCTTTGAGTTAATTTTCAGAGTTCTGAAAATTTGACAGTTTTTGTAAGCTTTTCTTTTGAAGATTTATTTATTTATTCAAAAGGCAGAATCCAGAGAGAGAGAGAGAGAGAGAGAGAAAGGAAGGAAGAGAGGGAGGGGTGGAGGAAGGGAGAGAGACTGATCTTCCTCCTGCATGTTCACTCACCAGATGCCCACAATAGCTGAGGCTAGGCACTGAAGCCGGGAGTACCATCTTAGTCTGAGTCTCCCATGTGTGAAGCAGGAACCTCACTATCTGAGCCACCATCTGCTGCCTCCGGGATGTGTTGGTACCAGGAGGCAGGATCAGAAATGCAGAGTGGCCAGGACCAAATCAGTCCTCTTACACGGATGCAGGTGTCCCAAGCAGTTGTTTAGCCCACTCTGCCGCAACACCTGGTCCAGTTATTGTCACTTTTTATTGCTTTTATGGAGGGATGGACTTTTGAAATTCCTTACTCAGCCATTTTCACTGATATTACTTCAAAATATCTTATTCTGATGACGTTAACGTTGATCTCTTGGTTAAACTGATGTCTTCCAGGTTTGCCCACTGACAAGTAATTATTTTTTCCTTCTTAGATGCTATTTCAGAGGTCATCAAACCATGGCAGGCTGTGGCACAGCAGGTAAGCCACCGTCTGTAGAGCCAACATCCCTCATAGGCAGCAGTTTGAGTCTCTGCTGCTCCACTTCTGATACAGCTCCCTGCTAATGCACCTAGGAAAGCACCAGAAGATGGCCCAAGTTCTTGGATCCCTGCATTCATGTGGGAGCCCTAGAAGAAGCTCCTGGCTCCTGGCTTCAGCCTAGTCCAGCCCCAGCTATTGTAGCCATTTGGGGAGTGAATCAGTGGATGGAAGCTCTCTCTCTGTCTGTAACTCTACCTTTCAAAAAATATATATATCTTGAGTTAGAAACCTGCATTTGCTTTTTTAAAAAAAGATTTATTTTATTTATTTGAAAGACAGAGTTACAGAGAGAGAGAGAGACAGAGAGAGAGGACTTCCATCTGCTGGTTAGTTCCCCAAATGGCCCCAACAGCCGGAGCTGTGCCATTCTGAAGCCAGGAGCAGGAGCTTCAGAAGATGAAGATGAGGACCAACAACACAATGTGCTTTGCCCAAGCTTTCACTGCTGCTTAGTGACTACGCTAGTCAGGGTGACTCCAGGTTGCGCTGCGGTCGTAGTAAATAAAAAAAAAAGTCTCCAAGGCACATTCCAAAGAGGCTGATTTCCCATTTGCAGAGGTCAGGAGGCCCCCACAGCAGCACCGTTCCAAATGTTCCAAATGATAACTCAGGGATCCAGCTTACTTCTGTCTCCTTAAAATTAATTTCCTTCCTTCCTTCCTCCTTCCTCCTTCCTCCCTCCCTCCCTCCCATCCCCCCTTCTCTCTCTCTCTCTCTCTCTCTCTCTCTCTCTCTCGCAAAATGCTGGAGAGACAGAGAGAGACAAAGATCTTTGGTCCATTGGTTCACTCTCCAAATGGCTGAACAGCCAGGTCTGGGCCAGGAACTCCATCCTGGTCTCCCACCTAGGTGGCAGGGGCCAAGCACTTTGTCATCTTCAGCTGCCTTCCCAGGTGTGTAGCAAGAAGATAGATTGGAAGCAGAGCAATCAGGACTCAGCAGCACTCTCATATGGGATGCCAGCACGGCAAGCTGCAGCTTAACCCTCTATGCCATGATGCTGGCCCTTATTTCTATCTTGTGGGTTCTGCCAGATCACACCTTCAAGGAAGAGAAAACAGGGGGAACATGCATCACTTCTTATAGAACCTTGGCCAGAATCCATCACAGGCTCCAACCTACCTACAAAGGAACCTGGGAAATGGAGCAGGGTAGGGGTGCAGGAGATATTAACTGGTGTTACCTAGTGAGCACCACATTTTCTGTTACAGTCACAGAACTGCAACGGTCTGGTTCTCACAATCCAGTCCTTTTTTTCCTACAGCTTATTGGAAGTGGGACCCACGTCGTTAATTTGCTAACATCTCAGTATGCCCTGTGTTCTGACTGTCTTCTTGTTACTGAAAACTTGGCAAGAGAATCAAAAACAGATTTTCAGTGAGAGAGACAACCACATTTAGAAGCTGTAAGAGGGCAGCTTGACGCAAGCTCGGAATATTGCAGACAACTCCAAACTATGCATCACCATATGGCGATTGTTTGTATAACCCAAAAATATATGAATACCTGCACAGCATACACCAACTGAGACTTCTATACCTCTGCGTGGCGATGTGTGATGTCACAGAAGGAAACAGAGAACGAGGGGTTAGAGTATAATAAGCAGCCTGATGGCAGAGCCCAGGAGAGCTCACGGAAAAGGCAGTGACTCTGTGTAGCTCCTTCTCAGAGGGGTAGGTCACTACCCCTAGACATCCTATATTAGTCAGCTTTATCACTCTGACAAATGCCTGAGAGAAGCAACACAGGAAGGAAGGAAGGAAGGAAGGAAGGAAGGAAGGAAGGAAGGAAGGAAGGAAGGATGGATCTTTTGGCTCATGATGTTGGAGAGTCATTGCCCAGGACTGGGTGGGCAGCACTGGCGTGGCTGTCTGGTGAGGCTAGGATGCCCCTGGTGAAGCACATGCGAGGGAGGACGACAGGGCGAGCCAGGACGCAGAAGGACAGGGAGCATGCCTGCCCGTGTCTATGTGGCCTCCCCATATAAAGCCACCATGATCTGATCAGCAGCACTGCAGCCCAGCGACCTAATCCAATCTAATCACTCCCCAAAAGCCCCACCTTCAGAAAATATAATCAGATTAAGGAACTGCCCTAATCTGCTAACGGTAATAACCATTACCCTAAGAGTTAGGGGATCAAGCCTTTAACACATGAGCCTTTGGGAGACATCCCAACTAATACACATTCAGTAATGCAAGATTTACCACCCCGGCTACAGCTGATCACAGCAAGGGAAGATATCTAAGTCAGGGCCAGATAATTTCTAGGTAGACAGGTGGCTTATCCGGTGCATAGCATGAGATGTTCCAAGGTTAACCAGGTCAATCAGAAAACAGAACCAGAGGGACAGGCATTTTGTACAGCAGTTAAGATGCCACTTAGTGTGGGCTGGTGCTGTGGCATAGTGCTTACTATGCTGTGGCCACCCGCATATGGGCTCTGTTTCAAGACCCAGCTACTTCTCTTCTGATCAAACCCTCTGCTAAGGTCTGGGAAAGCAGGAGAAGGTGGCCCAAGTTCTTGGGCCCCTGCACCCATGTGGGACACCCAGAAGAAGCTCCTGGCTCCGGCTTTGGCTAGGCCCAGCTCCAGCTGTTGTGGCCATTTGGGTAGTGAATCAGTAGATGGAAGACTTTCTCTCTCTCTCTCTCTCTCTAACTCTGCCTTTCAAATAAATAAATCAACAACAACAACAACAAAAAGATGTCACTTAGGATGACAATATCCTAAACTGGAGTGCCTGGATTCAAGTTCAGGCTCCACTTCTGATTCCAGCTTCCTGCTAATGCACGCTCAGGGAGGCAGCAGTGATGGCTCAAGTACCTGCATCCCTGCCAACCATGTGAGAGACCCGGACTGAATCTGGCTCCTACCTGCCCTGGCCTAGCCCCAGCTGTTGCAAGCATCTGAGGAGTGAACCACTGGACAGAATTTCGGTGTGTGTGTGTGTCTGTCTGTCTCCACTTGTCTTTCTGTCTTTTGCACAGAAAATAAAAAGAAAATAGAACCAGATTTTGGGAAAATTTGTCAGCTGGCACTGGGAGCAGGAGATGAAGCGCACATAAGATAAGATAATGTATAACTGAAATGGTAGAAATGCGGAGGTAGCAAAAGTCTGAGAGTTCGAGATGGTGTTGTGGCACAGAGGGTTAAGCTGCTGGTGCTGCTTGCGACACCAGCATTCCATATCAGAGCACTGGTTTGAGTCCCAGCTACTCCACTTCCAATCCAGCTCTCTGCTGATGTGCCTGGGAGAAACATAGCAAGATGGTTCAAGTACTTGGGCCCCTGCCAGCCACATGGGAGCCAGCATTGTGCCATCTAGGGAATGAACCAGCAGATGGAAGTCAGTTTCTTTCTCTTTCTACCTTTCAGATAAATAACCCTTTTTCTAAAAAAAAAAAAAAAATGTCTGAATGTTTCTTTTCATAGAGCATGAAGTAGTTGTTTGGTAGTACCAGACCACACTGGAGAACATCACTAAGTAGAACATTACAGTGTTGACATAATGGCCAAGTATCAGGAAACAACTTCCTGCCACTAAGAGAGCAATGAGATATTTTGGTCCCCAGAGCTGTCCTAATCAGATTCCAAACTGTATTTAAGTCCAATAAATATAGCCATATGGTTGTTCCTGAACTTCTAGGCATGTAGCTAAGATTTCTGTCTTCCTTAATTCTCTAAGGTTGCTTACAATAACTCTGTATTACTTTGGGCGGTCTTAGTAAATCTGTCCTTTGCAACTACAAGACTCTGTCACACTATAAAAAGAAATGAAATTCTAACACATGCTACAACATAGATGAATCTTGCAGACAGTAATGTGAGTGAAATAACCCAGACTCAGAAGGACAAATACTGCATGATTCCACTTAATGAGGAATCTAAAATAGTGATATTCTTAGAGACAGAAAACAGGATAGAGGTTATAGGAGATTGGAGGAGGAGGATGAGGAGTGATTTCTTAATGAATACAATTTTTGTTTGATATTATGAGGAAGTTTTAGAAACAGTAATAACGGCTATACAACTATACAACACTGTGAAAGTAACTGGTGTTACTGAATTGTACAACTAAAACAGTTAAAATGGTAACCTCATGTTTATGTATATTTTATCATGCACACACACATACATACACACAAACTTTTTTTAAATTTTATTTGAAAGATTTACAGAGAAGGAGAGTCAAGGAGAGAGAGAGAGGTCTTCCATCCACTGATTCACTCCCCAGTTGGCAACAACGGCCGGTACTGCACTGATCCAAAGTCAGGAGCCAGGAGCTTCTTCCGGGTCTCCCATGAGGGTTCAGGGGCCCAAGGACTTGGGCCATCTTCTACTGCTTTCCCAGGCCATAGCAGAGAGCTGGATCAGAAGTGGAGCAGCCGGGACTTGAACCAGCACCCATATGGGATGCTGGCACTGCAGGCAGCGCTTTACCAGCTACCCCACAATGCTGGCCCCACACACAAAATTAAATGAGGATAAAATGTGATGAAAAGAACACAGGGAGGATGGAGTTAGAGAAATCTGGGTCAAGGCCAATCTCTGGGAGCGGGTACTTTGGTACAGTGGGTTAAGCTGTAGTTTGGGAAACCCATATCCTACAGCAGAGTGTCTGGGACTGAGTCCCGGTCCCTCTTCCAATTTAACCTCAGAGGCAGCAGGTGATGGTTCAATAACTAAGGTTTCTACCACACACTTGGGAGACTCTGACAGACTTCCTAGCTCCTGGCTTTGCTGGCCCAGCCCTGGAAGCTACAAACATTCGGATACTGAACCAGCAGATGGAAGATCTTGGTTTCTCTGCCTTTTAAATTAATAAGTAAAACTTAAAAAAAAAAAAAAAAGAGGTCCATCTGAAGGCCAGTGCCGTGGCATAGCCCATATAGGCAATGGTTCTAGTCTTAGCTGCTCCACTTCTGATCCAACTCTCTGCTAATGTGCCTGGAAAAGCAACAGAAGATGGCCCAAGTGCTTGGGCCCCTGCACCCACATGGGAGACCTGAAGGAAGCTCCTGGCTCCTGGCTTTGGATCGGCCCAACTCTGGCCACAGCAGCCATCTAGGGAGTGAACCAGAAGACAGAAGATCTCTCTCTGTGTGTGTCTCTCTCCTTATCTGGTAACTTTCAAGTAACTAAATAAATATTTTAAAAAGAAAAGAAAAGAGAAGAGAAGAGAGGAGAGGAGAGGAGAGGAGAGGAGAGGAGAGGAGAGGCGAGGCGAGGCGAGGCGAGGCAAGGCTGGCACTGTGGCATAATGGGCTAATCCTCCACCTGCAGCACCAGCATTCTATATGGATGCCAGTTCCAGTTGGCAATGTGGAAGAGGAGACAGTGGGAGACTTCTGTGTTCTCACTTATAAGCATGGGGTGAGCCCTCTGCATGCCCAGGGCACACCGGTGTGAACTGTGTATGGATGACCACACCTGTTTCAGAGGCCCCAGACTTCCCTGAACACCTCTCCTCCCCACTCCACTCTGCCATTCTCTCTCCATTCCTTTAGGGCCCCCAGTGCTCTTTCTCCCACTAGTTCCCATGGAGATTATCCCTTAGGAGGGTTTATTTTCATTTTCAAACTAGAATTGTTTTATTCCTTCTCCCAGAGAGTATATGTGTTTAGGCCTTATCTCATTCCAGGGGATGTAAAGTGTGGTCCATATGAGTCTGCAGAGATAAACTGAAGGCTTTTGTTCAGACATCAGCAGACAGGTAAACACAGGAGATGCTGTGGAGCCGTCCAAGTCCTTTGTACCTTCTCCCAAGCAGGAAGTTAATAAGCATGAACTATGTGCTGACTTGGATCCTTTCTCTGAGAATCAGCAAAGGGCAGAGGCGTAGGCCAATGGTTTCTCAGATTCACTTCCATTCTGACGGTCTGTGAAATCTAACAAGCGGGAATTCCTGGGAGCTGTCCGAGGTGCTGAAAGTATCTGGGCTGGCTAGCCTCCCCATTTCCCCTAATACTGGGGCCCAGGAAAACTGGAATCAGCTAAGCCTGGTGCATGGAGGCAGCTGAATGAACAGAAAATTCTGGAAAAGGGAAAAGGATGAGAGATGATGGGAAGGGGATAAAGACAGAGAAAGAGATTTACCGATACAAAAATAGGCTGCAGCACCAATGCTGCTAAAGACAAATCATACAAACTTTTCCTTTTCTGGAGTTACAATTCTATTTTCTTCTTTTCTCTTACTAGAAGCTTTTGCTTCAACTGCATTTTTAGATAATAATGATTATCACTATTGCACAAAACCCTTTAAGCAAAAATATAGAACAAGTGAAGGGAAACAAGGCTGGGCATTCAGCAATGCAATACAAAATTATATAAATACAAATGTGTGAGCAAAACTGCAACCACATAGATTGAAGTTACCATCATTTGAACCATGAACATGACTCATACTTCCTTTCATTTTCCAGGCGGTATATATAAATAGTTTAATCTTTATGGACTAGGGACAAACAGGAGTATTACTTAGCTTGATGTCAGGTTCTTCCATGTTTCTTTGTTGAAAACATTCTTCCCCTCTTTAGACATTTGGGGCAGGATTCCCCCATATTCTTTCTGAAGCTCATTTTTATTTATTTGAAAAAGAGAGAGAGAACGAGAGAAAGAGAGAATCTTCTATTTGCTGGCTCACTCCCCAAATGCCCACAATAGCCAGGACTGGGCCAGGCCAAAACAAGAAGCCCAGAATTTCATCTGGTCTCCCACATGGGTGTCAGGGACCCCAGTACTCAACCCATTCACCTGCTGCCTCTAAGGATGTGCATCAGCAGGAAGTTGGATTGGTAGCAAAGGCAGGACTTGATCCCAAGCACTGAAAAATGGGATGCAGGCACCCCAAGCAGCAACCTAACCCACTGGTCTACAATGCCCATCCCTCGTCCATCTTCTTGAATGATATACTTCTGCAAGAATCTTTTCATGGAGGCTAAAGAAATTCATCTGCAAAAATTAAGTAGACAAAATCAGACACAGAAGGGGGTGGGCTTCCCTCTAAGTACTTAGTATGTATGGTTTGTAGTCATTTAGTCTTCAAGTTAGGACCTCAAGTTAGCCAGATCTCTTCAACTGATTATAAGCTTTGCTGAAGTAGTGACTGTGTCAATACCTTCTCCCACATAGATACAAACAGCATCAAGCATTCAGCTAGATGTAGGTGTTCAATAAATCTTGGTTGGTTAATTGATTAAGGCAAAGTAGAGATGGAGGTTGCATTTCACCAAGACACTGTATTTCTTTTTTTAAAAAAAAGATTTATTTATTATTTGAAAGTCAGAGTTACACAGAGAGAAAAGGAGAGGCTGAGAGAGAGAGAGAGAGAGAGAGAGAGAGAGAGAGAGGTCGTCCATCCACTGGTTCACTCCCCAAAGGCCACAATGGCTGGAGCTGCACCGATCTGAAGCCAGGAGCCAGGAGCTTCTTCCGGGTCTTCCCACATGGGTGCAGGGGCACAAGGACTTGGGCCATCTTCTACTGCTTTCCCAGGCCATAGCAGAGAGCTGGATCAGAAGCAAAGCAGCCAGGACTCAAACTGGCGCCCATACAGGATGCTGGCACTGCTGGTGGCAGCTTTACATGCTATGCCACAGCACTGGCCCTGTCTTCCCTTTTTTTAAAAACTAGATTATTTCTTTTTGACAGGCAGAGTGGACAGTGAGAGAGAGATACAGAGAGAAAGGTCTTCCTTTTGCCGTTGGTTCACCCTCCAATGGCCGCCGCGGCTGGCACGCTGCGGCCAGTGCACCGCACCTATCCAATGGCAGGAGCCAGGTACTTATGCTGGTCCCCCATGGGGTGCAGGGCCCAAGGACTTGGGCCATCCTCCACTGCACTCCCTGGCCACATCAGAGAGCTGGCCTGGAAGAGGGGCAACCGGGACAGAATCCGGCGCCCCGACCGGGACTAGAACCTCGTGTGCCAGCGCCGCAAGGCGGAGGATTAGCCTAGTGAGCCGCGGCACCGCCCTATTATTGTTTTTAATAGAGAAAAACTAGAACAACATAAAAGTCCAACAAGAGATTAAACTAATAATGGCACATCCATACAGGTAAACATGATGCTGAACTTTATCAAAATAATTAAATTGGGGGGCCAGCACTGTGATGCAGCAGGTTAAAGCCCTGGCTTGAAGCACCGGCATCCCATATGGGCACCGGTTCTAGTCCTGGCTGCTCCGCTTCTGATCCAGCTTTCTGCTGTGGCCTGGGAAAGCAGTAGAAGATGGCCCAAGTCCTTGGGCCCCTGCACCCATGTGGGAGACTCGGAAGAAGCTCCAGGCTCCTGGCTTTGGATCAGCGCAGCTCCGGCTGTTGCAGCCAATTGGGGAGTGAATCAGTGGATGGAAGACCCCTCTCTCTCTCTCTTTCTCTCTCTGCCTCTGCCTCTGCCTCTCTCTCTAACTCTTTCAAATAAATAAATAAATCTTTTAAAAAATAATTAAGTTGGGGGCCGCCATGTGACACAGTGGCTTAAACCACTACTTGTGATACCAGTATCCCAATTTGGAGTGCTAGTTCAGGTCCCAGCTACTCTATTTCCAGGCCAGCTTCCTCCTAACAACACTGGGAAGGCAGTGGAAGACAGCCCCCAAGTTCTTGAGCTCCTGCCATTCATGTGGAAGACCAGGATGGAGTTCCTGGCTCCTGGCTTTGGTCTGGCCTCGACCTGGTTGTTGGTACCATCTGAGGAGTAGATCAGCAGATGAAAGATCAATCTCTCTCTCTCTCTCTCTCTCTGCTTTTCAAATAAATGAAAAAATATTTTTAAAAGGAAGTAGATTGAGCTATAAGAAGATTGGAAAAGTCTACAATTTATGAAATGAAAAAAGAAAGTTTCAGCACAGTATATGAGTTTCATATATATGATTCTATGTTTCGTTTTGTTTTTTTTTTGACAGGCAGAGTGGATAGTGAGAGAGAGAGAGACAGAGAGAAAGGTCTTCCTTTGCCGTTGGTTCACCCTCCAATGGCCGCCGCGGCCAGCGCGCTGCGGCTGGCGCACCGCCCTGATCTGAAGCCAGGAGCCAGGTGCTTTTCCTGGTCTCCCATGGGGTGCAGGGCCCAAGCACTTGGGCCATCCTCCATTGCACTCCCTGGCCACAGCAGAGAGCTGGCCCGGAAGAGGGGCAACCGGGACAGAATCCGGCGCCCTGACCGGGACTAGAACCTGGTGTGCCGGCACTGCAGGTGGAGTATTAACCTATTGAGCCGCGGTGCCAGCCTCTATGTTTGTTTTAAAAATTAAATTCAAGGGGGCCGGTGCCATGACTCACTTGGTTAATCCTCTGCCTCAGCGCTGGCATCCTATATGGGCACCGGGTTCTAGTCCTGGTTGCTCCTCTTCCAGTCCAGCTGTGGCCCGGGAAGGCAGTGGAGGATGGCCCAAGTCCTGGCTTCGGATCAGCGCAGCGCCAGACGTAGCGGGCATTTGGGGAGTGAACCAATGGAAGGAAGACCTTTCTCTCTGTTTCTCTCTCACAGTCTATAAACTCTACCTGTCAAATAAAGAAAAATTTAAATTCAAGGGCTGGTGCTGTGATGTAGTGGGTAAAGCTGTCGCCTTCAGTGATGGCAACCCATGGGCGCTGGTTCGGGTCATGGCTGCTCCACTTCTGATCCAGCTCTCTGCTATGGCCTGGGAAAGCAGTAGAGGATGGCCTAGGTCCTTAGGCCCCCGCACCTATGTGGGAGACCTGGAGAAAGCTCCTGGCTCCTGGCTTCAGATCAACCCAGCTCCAGCCATTGCAGTTATTTAGGGAGTGAATCAGCGGATGGAATACCTCTCTCTCTGCCTCTGCTTCTCTGAATCTCTAACTTTCAAATAAATAAATAAATCTTTAAAACAAAACAAAATAAAATAAAAATTAAATTGATCTGAGAAAAGTAACAATGTTTATCACTTCTGTAATCCCAGAAGCCAGCAAATAGCCAGGATACAGTAAATATTTGCTAAGTGACTATGGCAACATCAAGAATTGGAGTAGGACTTGAAGTACTTCTAACCAAGCAAGAGTGCTGATCGAATACTGTTACCCCCAAATTAGCAGGATTTTCCTATTTGGGGGCAGAAGGAAGAAGAGAGAGAACTTTACAAAGAACCCAAGTTAGAAGAGACTAGACTGAAGGTCACTGGTTCAATCACAAATTTGGGTGGCCCTTTCTTTTCTGCCCACTTTATCTACTTACCTACCTATCTATCGATTTTCCTAACCTGAATACTAACATCTGAACACCCCTCACCTAAATTCAGCAGCTGTTAACTTTTGGCCACATTTGCCTTCTCTCTCCCTTCTCTGTGTGCATATGCACATGCATGTGCTGTGCTGTACTGTTTCTGCCAAACCATTTGACAGTAAATTACATAAACCATAATACTGCAAATCCTAAATACTTTAGCATGTATCTCCTAACTATTCTTATGTATATCTCACTTTGAAATAGTTTTAAGATTCACAAAAAGTTGCACAAAGAGAGCAGAAAATTCTTACGTACCACATACCCAGCTCCCCCACAACAACACCCTACATAATCATGGTACTTTATAAAAAATGACATTGACACATTAATTCAACTATAGACCTTACCTGGATTTCACTAAGTCCCCCTCTCTTTTCTTTTCCTTTTTTTTTTTTTTTTTTTAATTTGAGAGGTTGAGCCATAGACAGTGAGAGAGACAGACAGAGAGAAAGGTCTTCCTTCCATTGGTTCACTCCCCAAATGGCCACTGCGGCTGGCGCTGCGCTGAAGCCAGGAGCCAGGTGCCTCCTCCTGGTCTCGCATGCGGGTGCAGAGCCCAAGCACTTGGGCCATCTTCCACTGCCCTCCCAGGCCACAGCAGAGAGCTGGACTGGAAGAGGAGCAACCGGGACTAGAACCCAGCACCCATATGGGGTGCTGGCGCCGCAGGCAGAGGATTTAACCAAGTGAGCCATGGCGCTGGCCCCAGCCCCTCTCTTTCAACCTATGAATTTGTATTATGTGTATAGATTTGAGTAACAGAATTGTTGTATCACCAGAAAAAACTTCCCCACATTACCCCTTCATACTCACACCCTCCCCCTCCTACACCCTCTCAATCACTATTCTCCGTCACTATGATTTTGTCACTTCAAGACTGCTATACAAATGGAATCACATAATATGGAACATTCAGCAATATTACCCAGCAATATGCCTTTGTCACTCACCCAAGCTGTGTGTGTATCGACAGTCCATCATACTAGCTGGATCATGGTTTGTTTTTCCATTCTCCTGTTGAAGGACATTTGGATTGCTCACTGTTTCAGTCTATTATAAAGAAGCTTTTACATGTACATTCTTGTACAGATTATTGTGTAAGAACAAGGTGTTCGTTTTTCTAGACGAAATACCCAGGAGTGAGATTTCTGGGCCACACAATAAATGTATATTAACTTTATAAGAAACTCCCAAGGGGCTGGCCCTGTGGCACAGCAGGTTAAAGTCCCAGCCTGCAGCACTGGCATTCTATATGGGCACTGGTTTGAGTCTTGGCTGCTCTACTTCAATCCGACTCCCTGCTAATGCATTTGGGAAAGCAGTAGAGGATGACCCAAATCCTTTGGCCCCGCACACACATGGGAGACCCAGAAGAAGCTCCTGGCTCCTGACTTCGGGTTGGCTCAGCTCTGACTGTTGCAGCCATTTAGGGAGTGAACCAGCAGATGGAAGACCTTTCTCTCTGTCTCTACCTCTCTCTGTAACTTATTCAAATAAATAAAATAAATCTTGAGAGAAAAAAAAAGAAAGAAAGAAATAGGGGCCAGCGCTGTGGTGCAGCAGATTAAAGCTAGCATCCCATATGGGCGGCAGTTCGAGTCCCAGCTGCTCCACTTCTGATCCAGCTCTGTGCTATGGCCTGGGAAAGTGGTAAAAGATGGCCCAGGTGCTTGGGCCCCTGAACCCACGTGGGAGGCCCTGAAACTCCAGGCTCCTGGCTTTGGATCAGCCCAGCTCTGGCCATGTGGCCATTTAGGGAGTAAACCAGAAGATGGAAGACCTCCCTCTCTCTCTTTCTCTGCCTCTGCCTCTCTGTAAATCTGCCTGTCAAATAAATAAATAAGTCTTTTTTAAAAACTGCCAAACTACTTTTCCAGGGTACCTGTAAGAGTTTACATTTTCACTGGCAATAAATAAGAGAGCAACCTATTCTGGATCCTTGAAAACACTTGGTATTGTCAGCACTTTGTGTTGTAGCCACTGGAGTAGGTTTGTGACGTTGCTTCATTGTAGTCTTAATTGAATTTCCCCAATGACTAGTGATATTGGACCAATTTCTATGCATCTATTTGCCATCTGGAAATTTCTTTTGGTAAAATGTCTGTTCAGGAGCTGGCACTGTGGTGCTGTGGGTTAAACCCCGGCCTACAGGGCCGGCATCCCATGTGGGCACTGATTTGAATCCTGGCTGTTCCATTTCCGATCCAGCTCCCTGCTAATATGCCTGGGAAAACACTGGAGGATGGCCCAAGTGCTTGGGCCCCTATATCCACATGGGAGACCCAGAACAAGATCCTAGCACCTGGCTTCAGATCGGTTCAGCTCCAGCAACTGTGGCCATTTGGGGAGTGAAAACAGGAATGAAGACCGCTCTCTGTCTCTAGCTCTCTCTGTAACTTTGTCTTTCAAATAAATAAAACAAATCTTAAAAAAAAAAAAAAAGAAAGAAAGAAAAGAAAAGAAAAGAAAAGAAAAGAAAAAAAGTCTGTTCAAGTCTTTTGCCCATTTTCTAGTTGGAATTTTTTTTTTTTTTTGTAGAGAGATCTTTATTCTTGATACAATTTTTTGCTATGATTTGTAAATATTTTCTCCCAATCTGTGGCTTGTCTTTTCATCTTTTTTTTAAAGATTTGTTTACTTATTTGAAAAGTAGAGTTACAGAGAGAAAGAGAGGGAGAGACAGAGAGAGAGAGAGAGAGATCTTCCATCTGCTGGCTTACCCACAAAATGGCCACAAAGGCCAGGGCTGTGCAAGGCTGATGCCAGGAGCTTCTTTTGGGTCTCCCACATGGGTGCAGCCCCCAGGTACTTGGGTCATTTTCTGCTGCTTTCCCAGGTGCATTAGCAGGGGGCTGGATCAGAAGTGGAGCAGGTGGCGCTGCAGGCTGAAGCTTAACATGCTGTGCTACAATTATAGCCCCTCATATATTTTTTAAAAGATTTTATTTATTTATTTGACAACTAGAGTTACAGATGGTGAGAGGGAGGGACAGAAAAGTCTTCCATCCACTGGTTCACTCCCCAAATGGCCACAACAGCCGGAACTAGGCTGATCTGAAGCCAGGAGCCAGGAGCTTCTCCGGGTCTCCCATGTGGGTGCAGGGGCCCAAACACTTGAGGCATCTTCTACTGTTTTCTCAGGCCATCAGCAGAGAGCTGGATTGAAAGTGGAGCAGCCAGGACTAGAATTGGCACCCATATGAGATGCTAGCGCCATAGGCAGAGGATTAACCTACTGCGCCACAGCGCCAGCCCCCCTCATTTTCTTAATATAGTCTTTTACAGAGAAGATGTTATTTTGATGGAATTTAATTTGCTGATTTGTTTTCTTTTATGGAGCACATTGTTGGCATCACACCCAAGACTTATCCCAAGTGGTTGTACAGGAAAGTGCTTTCAACCTTTTTTTTTTTTTTTTTTAAGCTCTCATGGATTTAATACAGTAATAATGTTGGGAGAGACCCATAGCTGTAGACAACAAATTGCATTCAAGGCGCTTCCAGTTCAGTTTAGAAAAAGCAAACAGACCACTGCAGCAGAAGACGTTTGCTATTATGAGCCAGGTGAGTGCTTAAAGGCTATGTGGAGGGGGAGGGGCATTCACAAGAAGGAGGGCCCACCAGCAAAGGTTTCAAAGAGGAGCCTTAAGAATTCCAATAGTGAAGTAGGGACAGGGAATGAAATTCCAGGAAGAGAGAATTGCAGAGGCAGTACAACAGGGGTGAGACATAAAAGTCAAGATCAGATGTGGAGTGGGAGGGTTGGGGGAATAAGTTCACTCTTGGATCTTCAGCATTAGAAAACATCAAGTACTCATGAGGAGCTGTCCAACTGGCAGCTGTATCTGTAAGTTTGGAGTTGCAAAATTGGAAATGGAGATTTGAGTATCATCAATATTGGTCAGGCCGTTTGTAATATGCACCACAACAATTTGTACTCCCTGTCAGAGCATTTGTCACAATTATAATTAGCTGTGTAATCAGCTGTTTAATCTCTGCAAGCCCCCTGCAGGCAGAGTCCTCGTTGGCCTCATTCCTAGCACCTATTCCAGAGCCGTGCACACAGTAAACACTCAGTGACTGCTAAAGGAAGGAATTAACGAAGTTGATACTTCTAATAACCACCACTTATTGAATACCTATAGACAGGCACTGTGATACCCACTTTTCATACATAATCTCATTGAAACTTCACTGATAGGGAATGTTTTTTTTTCTGCCAAGGGTCATGTAGATATTTACAACATCATCTGTAAGTCATACAAAAATTATCAACTTAAAAATTAGCCTGCTCAGGGCCAGCGCTGTGGCGCAGCGGGTTAAAGCCCTCGCCTGAAGCACCAGCATCCCATATGGGTGCTGACCCGGCTCCTCCACTTCCAATCCAGCTCTCTGCTATGGCCTGGGAAAGCAGTAGAAGATGGCCCAAGTCCTTGGGCCCCTGTACCCACGTGGGAGACCCAGAAGAAACTCCAGGATCCTGGCTTCGGATCGGCACAGCTCTGGCTGTTGCAGCCAATTGGGGAGTGAACCATCTGATGGAAGCTCTCCCCCCCCCGCCCCGCTGCCTCTCCTCTCTCTGTGTAACTCTGACTTTCAAATAAATAAATAAATCTTAAAAAAAATCAGCCTGGGCCAGAGCCGCGGCTCACTAGGCTAATCCTCCGCCTGTGGCGCTGGCACACTAGGTTCTAGTCCTGGTCAGGTCACCGGATTCTGTCCCGGTTGCCCCTCTTCCAGGCCAGCTCTCTGCTGTGGCCTGGGAGGGCAGTGGAGGATGGCCCAAGTACTTGGGCCCTGCACCTACATGGGAGACCAGGAGAAGCACCTGGCTCCTGGCTTCAGATCAGGGCGGTGCGCCAGCCGCAGCGCGCCGGCAGCAGCAGCCATTGGGGGGTGAACCAATGGGAAAAAGGAAGACCTTTCTCTCTGTCTCTCTCTCACACTGTCCACTCTGCCTGTCAAAAAAAAAAAAAAAAAATTAGCCTGCTATAGACTTACTGAATTTTGAGTCCTGCCTGTGGTTGCCTGGCAGGGCCAGATCACTTGATTTCTTTGGTTGGATGCAGCCCATCTGCTGGATGGTCTGCACCCCTGCATAATAATCTCAAGAGCCGGCGCCGCGGCTCACTAGGCTAATCCTCCGCCTAGCGGCGCCGGCACACTGGGTTCTAGTCCCGGTCGGGGCGCCGGATTCTGTCCCGGTTGCCCCTCTTCCAGGCCAGCCCTCTGCTGTGGCCAGGGAGTGCAGTGGAGGATGGCCCAAGTGCTTGGGCCCTGCACCCCATGGGAGACCAGGAAAAGCACCTGGCTCCTGGCTCCTGCCATCGGATCAGCGCGGTGTGCCGGCCGCAGCGCGCCGGCCGCGGTGGCCATTGGAGGGTGAACCAATGGCAAAGGAAGACCTTTCTCTCTGTCTCTCTCTCTCACTGTCCACTCTGCCTGTCAAAAAAAAAAAAAAAAATCTCAAGAGAAGTAGGTCAAAGGATCTCAAACCCAGTTAAGTAGGTCTTGGGTAAAGGCTGGAAAACTAATTGTGAGTTATCAGGTAAGCCTAATGATGAGACAGGTTCTGAGACCACTCAGTTGAAAGGTTTTATTAAAATATTATAAAGAAACTAAGGTTCGGGACTGGCACTGTGGCATAGAGGGCTAAGCTGCACCTGCAATGCCAGCACCCCATATGGATGCTGTTCGAGTCCTGACTGCTCACTTCTGATCCAGCTCCCTGCTAAGGTGTCTGGGAAAGCAGCAAAGGATGGCCCAAGTCCTTGGGCCTCTGCTAAATATGTGGGGGTCCAGAAGAAGCTCCTGGCTCCAGACTTCAGATTTGCCCAGCTCTGGCTGTTGCTACCATTTGGGGAGTGAACTAAAGGATGGAAGACTCTCTCTCTCTCTCTCTTCTCTCTGTTTCTCTCCCTCTGTAACTTGGCCTTTCAAATAAATAAATCTTTAAAAGAAATTTAAAAACAAAAGAAAACTAAGGTTCAACAAATAGTAGTAATGTGTTCAAGGTCACATGGCTAGAAGTAACCATGATGAAAAACTAGATCTCTCAGGAAGAGAGACCACAGTCTTCCTGCCTATGGGAGGCCTAATATCTAAAAAAGGGTGTATAAAGGGAGAGTAGAAGGCCACGAACTGAGTCCATGAAACTAGGGAGAGTGGGCAGCACAGCCAAGTGCCACGGAGAGACTACGGAGGGTGTGGCATGTGAGAGAACGGGATGACTGGTCCATGTGTGCACAGGCCTCAGTGCGCCACTGGAGGAAAGAAGATGGAGACACAGTCCTGGCATGCACAGAGCACTTCCTCAGGAAACCTGGCCAGCTGGAAGGAGTTACGGATTGAGGCTCAGCCAAGAGGACTCCTTCGAAGGACAGCTTTGTGCTAAATTTATTAAAGCCAAACGTCTGGGCCTGTGGGGTAGGGTGGGATGACAAGAAAGGGGAGGGACAAGCTCTACTGGGAAAGCTCAGTTGGGAACCCCTGCTGAGAAAGTGCCAGACACAGCCCACTGCAGATTGTCCAGGGCCACCCTTTGTTAGATTATTCTGCCCTCTTGCTTCACTTTCTACTGTTCTATATGCATTGTGCCTTTAGGGTACTGCTTCTATTCGAGGACTGAAAGAGAAATGAAGGTAGAACTGCAACCAGGACATAATTAAACAGATAGACACAGAGATGCTCATTCTGTTGGTTCACTCCCCAAATGCCCACAACAGCCAGGGCTGGGCCAGGACAAAGCCAGGAGCCCAGAACTCAATTCTAGTCTCCCACATGAGTAGTAGAGGTCTGAGTATTGTACTCAACACCTGCTGCCTCCCAGCATGAGCATCAGCTGGAACCGGATGCAGGCATCTCCAGGTGAGTCTTAACTGCTGCACCAAATGCCTTCTCGACTCTGATGATTTTTTTTTTTTTTTTTTTTTGACAGACAGAGTGGACAGTGAGAGAGACAGAGAGAAAGGTCTTCCTTTGCCGTTGGTTCACCCTCCAATGGCCGCCGCGGCCAGCACACTGCGGCCGGCGCATCACGCTGATCCGAAGGCAGGAGCCAGGTGCTTCTCCTGGTCTCCCATGGGGTGCAGGGCCCAAGCACTTGGGCCATCCTCCACTGCACTCCCGGGCCACAGCAGAGAGCTGGCCTGGAAGAGGGGCAACCGGGACAGAATCCGGCGCCCTGACTGGGAGACCGGGACTAGAACCCAGTATGCAGGCGCCGCAAGGCGGAGGATTAGTCTAGTGAGCCGCGGCGCCGGCTGACTCTGGTGATTTTTAGTAGTCCTTAATAACATGGCTGAAATAAGACGGAATGAAAGCCCAGAACTAAGATCTTCTCATTGCCTGCAGTTGTTTCCACTTTGCCACACTCACTGCAGGCCTCTGGTCCCACAAAGTTCGCTGTATTCTCTCTTCCCAAGGACAGCCCGTGCAAGGGTGTGGTACAAGACTTCCTGTAATCTCCTCACCCAACCCAGCTCAGATTCTGGTGTAGATGGATGCAAAGCAGTGACTTTACATTTGAAAGAGGGTGATGACAACAGTCACACCTTCCACCTGTACAGCTTAGGAAGCACCTTCACTCACATCATCTTCCATGACCCTGGGAGGCCCCGCATGCTTACTAAGTGGAAGAAGCCATAATCCAACCCATCACCTGTGACTCTGAGTCCAGTACTCTTTCAGTTACAAACCAGCCTGCTGATTTTGTTATTGGCCAAAACTCTTCTGAAGTCCACTCGGCCCCATTCTGGCTGCTTGGAGTCTTCAAGAGTCTCACTGCACTGAGAAGGAGAATTATGCAGTGAGGAAAGAACACGTGCTTGTCTTTGCTGGCTGGTGACCTTGTGCTTAGGCTGCACCTAAGCTTCTGTATCTTATTTGTAGGATTAGAGTGACGGCCACCTTGAACAGCAGCCAGAAGGAGGCAGACCTGTGTAAAAGTGCAGCCATGATGGCTGGCAGACAATGATTGATTACTTGGTGGTGTCAGCACACTTCCATCTCATTCTTCACCAAGACTTTCTGAGCCCAAAGACCTCAGAATTAAGTCCCCCCAGCTCAAGTATTTGGTCTGTGACAAGCAACCAGATGGGGAGGCTGCAGCTGGACTCCACCGTCTCACACGATATCAAGCATAGGCAGGAGGTATGCTCCAGAATTCCATAAGATTCCCCCTTCCTGGACCGGAGCTGAGGCAGAGCAGGTAAAGCCGCCACCTGCACTGCCAGCATCTCCTATGGGCGCTGGTTCAAGTCCCAGCTGCTCCACTTCCAATCTAGCTCTCTGCTATGGCCTGGGAAAGCAGTAGAGGATGGCCCAAGTCCTTGGGCCCTGTACCTATGTGGGAGATCCAGAAGAAGCTCCTGGCTCCTGGCTTTGGATCAGCCCAGCTCCAGCTGTTGCTCTCTCTCTCTCTCTCTCTCTCCCTCTATATAATTATGCCTTTCAAATAAATAATCTTAAAAAAAAAAAAGATTCCTCTTCCCCTTTCTTGGCTGGCCTTCCCCAGGTAATATCATGTGACCCTGCCCCCATGAGAGGAAATAAACATATCCTAGAAATACACCTGGAGATTTCTAGACCAAAACCAGCCCTCAGTCTGGAAGTCTGGAATACAACCAACACAGTCCTGCTAGTCCGTCTCTGAAGCGAGGCCCACATCCTGCACCACGGTATAACCCTGAGAGCGCCTACCGACAACCCCATGTTGACCCCTCCCAGCCTCATCTGTCTACATCTGTCTAGAGCCCATTCTGAAATTCCTTCCACTGTGTGTTAAAGGAGGCCAGTGCAGTCACCAGTGCTCTTCCCAGCTCCTGAGGGTTAATCTGCTTGCAGGGACCTCTTCTGTACAGAGAGAGCTCTGCAGAAGTGGCTAGTTCTCCAAAGCCACATGAGGGCCTGTCCTGCAAGACTTACAGAGGCTGGACTGCAAATGCCCACTGGGCCAAACGGGAAAAGTAAATGACTTTAGTAGGTAAGGGCACTTCAGTGGCGAGTGATGGGGCCAGCTGTGAAAGAAAGAGCACATTTCGTGAGCAAATGGCACACCCCACCTCCTCCCGTCATGCCAGCCCAGCTCTTCCTATCTTAGAAGCAGCCAGATCCAATTTCTTTCTAGGTGAAACCCCCCAAGCAGTTTTAAAAGGCTCCTTTTGAAAAAAAATTTTTTTTGACAGGCAGAGTTAGACAGTGAGAGAGAGAGACAGAGAGAAAAGTCTTTCTTTTCTGTTGGTTCACCCCCCAAATGGCTGCTTCTGCAGATCCAGAGCCAGGAGCCAGGTGCTTCTCCTGGTCTCCCATGGGGTGCAGGGCCCAAGGACTTGGGCCACCCTCCACTGCCTTCCTGGGCCACAGCAGAGAGCTGGACTGGAAGAGGGGCAACCGGGACAGAATCTGGAGCCCCAACTGGGACCAGAATCCGGGGTGCTGGTGCCACAGGCAGAGGATTAGCCTAGTGAGCTGCAGCGCCGGCCTGAAATGTTTTAAAATAAAGCGCTTGGGGCAGGCATTCGGTGCAGTGGTACAGCAACTTAAGTCATTACCTTGGGTGTCTGCACCCGCTGTGAGACTTCCTGGTTCCAGTCCCAGCGACTCTGTGCTTCTGAACCAGCTCCCTGCTAATGCACACCCTGGGAGGCAGAGGATGATGGGTCCCTGCCTCCCACATGGGAGACCCAGGAGTTCCTGGCTCCTGGCTTCAGCCTGACCCAGTCCTGGCAGATGCCAGCATTTAGACAGTGAACAAGCACGTGGAAACCCATCTGTATTTAAGTAGTTCTCTCTTGGTTTATCTGCCTTTCAAATAAAATGAAAATAAGCAAATGAACAAAATTAAAAAAAAAAAAGTGCTTGAAAAACGAAGTCTGCAGCCCCTTCTCGCATCTGTGATTCTAATCTGTACCGCACTAGTGCCCTGTGGACCGGCCCCAGTAACTCCCAGAGCTTCCTCCTCTTCCAGGCCTGGCCCCTCTCTCCTCTACCACCTCTTCTTCCCACTCTCCCCAGCTTCAGCTCGGTGCACCACTCCCTGTCTTTACCGATCTCCATCTCCGGGGCCTCCCAGGCGGGCGGGCGTCGCACCCTCCCATCCCGGGATCTCCAGAGGCCCAGCCCCGCAGCTGCTCTCGGAGAGCCGCAGACACACTTTCCCTCTGGGAACCCGGGAGCCCGAGGTGGGGGACAGGGCCTCGTCCGGAAAAGCAGGACTCACCCTGAGGAACGCAGGGATGGGGATGGGTGAAGGGCACATCTCCCAGGAAGCCCTGCCCTCCCGGTGGGTCAGAGGGGGAAGGCGGGATACAGGCCAGGGACGCGACAGAGATGCGCGTGGTCTCCGGGTGGGAGACCCCTGAGCTCAAGTTTCTTTCAAAGCACTCGATTTTCGGGGGAAGAGGCGCTGCGGACGGAAGGCGGCTTCTACGCACTAGGGCCTGTCCCCGCGCCCTAGGTAGGTCGCGCGCAGCTGCGGTAGGCACTGCGCTTCCCCGCCCCCGCTCCTGGGTGCCCCCCTTCCTTCCCTCTCCCGGCCTGGCCCGGAGCTGGAGCTCCGCCCCCCGCGCCCCGCCCCGGCCCCCCGCGCCTTAAAAGCCGGTGCGCACCGCCCTGCCGCACCCCGCCTGCCCACCTCGCCTTTGCTCCGTACCTCCAGCCGCAGCCGCACGCCCGGCGCCGATCCCGGCACCATGAGCTTTGGCTCGGAGCACTACCTGTGCTCCGCCTCCTCCTACCGCAAGGTGTTCGGGGACGGCTCTCGCCTGTCCGCGCGCCTCTCCGGGGCCGGCGGCGCAGGCGGCTTCCGCTCGCAGTCGCTGACCCGCTGCAATGTGGCCTCCTCGGGCGCCTGCTCCTCGGCCTCGTCCCTCGGCCTGGGCCTGGCCTACCGCCGGCTACCGGCGTCCGACGGTCTGGACCTGAGTCAAGCGGCGGCGCGTACCAACGAGTACAAGATCATCCGCACCAACGAGAAGGAGCAGCTGCAGGGCCTCAACGACCGCTTCGCCGTGTTCATCGAGAAAGTGCACCAGCTGGAGACGCAGAACCGGGCGCTCGAGGCCGAGCTGGCCGCGCTGCGGCAGCGCCACGCCGAGCCGTCGCGCGTCGGCGAGCTCTTCCAGCGCGAGCTGCGCGACCTGCGCGCGCAGCTGGAAGAGGCGAGCTCGGCGCGCGCGCAGGCCCTGCTGGAGCGCGACGGGCTGGCCGAGGAGGTGCAGCGGCTGCGGGCCCGCTGCGAGGAGGAGAGCCGCGGGCGCGAGGGCGCCGAGCGCGCTCTGAAGGCGCAGCAGCGCGACGTGGACGGCGCCACGCTGGCCCGCCTGGACCTGGAGAAGAAGGTAGAGTCGCTGCTGGACGAGCTGGCCTTCGTGCGCCAGGTGCACGACGAAGAGGTAGCCGAGCTGCTGGCCACGCTGCAGGCGTCGTCGCAGGCCGCGGCCGAGGTGGACGTGGCTGTGGCTAAACCAGACCTGAGCTCGGCGCTGAGGGAGATCCGCGCCCAGTATGAGTCCCTGGCCGCTAAGAATCTCCAGTCCGCCGAGGAGTGGTACAAGTCCAAGTTCGCCAACCTGAACGAGCAGGCAGCGCGCAGCACTGAGGCCATCCGGGCCAGCCGCGAGGAGATCCACGAGTACCGGCGCCAACTACAGGCACGCACCATCGAGATCGAGGGCCTGCGCGGGGCCAACGAGTCTTTGGAGAGGCAGATCCTGGAACTGGAGGAGCGGCACAGCGCTGAGGTGGCCGGCTACCAGGTAAGGAAGGGCTGGGCACTCTGTCTCTGCTCGAGTCTGCGCTGTCTGGAACACGGGCCCTGGGAACCGAAGGGAGGGTGAGCGAGAGAAGAGCCCCGACTGGAGGCGCTGGCGAACAAAAAGCCCTGGAGTCTCCGCTCTTAATTCTAGCAGCCTGGAAGCCCTCCTTCTCTGCCCCTCACTTGGATTCCTGTCTGAGCTCTTCTAACAAAAGACCCCTTAAAATTGGAAGTTCTAACATGTATGCTTCTTTGTTAGCAAGTGGGCACACACGCGCTGGCGACCTGCAGGACAGTCCCCACCCCCAATAAGAAGTGAGCCATGGGAGCCGGTGACAGCCTCCCCGCGGCTTGTTTGGTTGACTTTGAAAGGATTTCTGTGAGCCCAGGAATTGGTGTTTCTGGGATATGGTCTGCCTCGGTGTTGGGGGAAGGTTTCTGCTGTACTGGACTGGAAAGGGTCCTATCGCATTTCTTTGATTTTTTTTTTTTTTTTTTTTTTTTTTTTTTTTTTGTCCTCAAAGAAGTAGAGATTGGAAACAGAAGAGCTGAGTGATGACTGAGGTAGCCACAACCTCCCTGCTGGACCTGACATTTCTTCCTTTAAAAAGCATACATTGGTTAGCCGGCGGGAATGGTTGGGAGCTGTCCGTGGTGCTGATCTCGAGTTCTTCCCATCTCAGGCTGTCTCTCTGGTCTCATGTCCCAGTTAGGAATCTCTAGGCAATTCACGGGTCTGATCCTTTTTCTTCTGCAATACCAACACTTCAGTCTTGGCCACCTGCAATTAAAGGTCACCTCGTGGGCATCATCGATTTTCTCTTTCATGGGTGCCTTAGCACTTAACAAAAACCAGTTAATCTGCTCAGCAGCTGTGAGGTTCCACCTGATATTTCCCATCTCCTTAACATTTTTTCCATCCTCAGTGCCTGTGCTAAATCAAAGGGGTGGTTTCTTTGTTACAGGCCACTTATTTTTTTCTGCCCTTCTCTACCCTCCAAGCTTTCTACATTCTAAGGTATTGATTGGCTTCTTCCTTCCAACAAAGGCTACCGCATCATCAGCTTTACTGGATATTCTGGGTTTATAAGCACTGAGTGCACAGAGGCAGGAAATAGGGTGAGTGAAAAGTGCAGAAAAGAATCAAAACCATGTGCTTCAGTCTTGTGCAATAAAAGCTCTTTTGAATAGAATTCCAGAAACTTCAAATATTCTAGCTAGGATTGAAGCTTACACTTGCTGAAGTTAACAGGAGTAGGGAAGAGTAAGAAAATAAAACCAAGGAAGGAGTGAAATCTCAAAAGTACTATTTGGTCAAGAGCTAAATAATTAATACCAATGTACCAGTATTTGTTGTTCCTTACAAATGATTTCTCTGATAAAGGAAGAGAGCCTGCTTGGACTGTTTGTTTTGGTTAGTAAATAAATATTCCTATTCTTCAAAATGTGCAACTTGAATTTTCTACTGTGTGACCTCGCCCATGGATGGCCTGAAATAATCACATTTGGTTAACTGGACTTATGTTTTCTTCTAGAGGCCTCAGAATTTGAACTAGGTGGCCTTCTGAAGGGCCAGCCCAGGATTTCCAAAAAAGAACTTGCCCAGAACTGCCAGCTGAATTGGACTTTGCCATGTCCTCTGTTTGCTGTTACAGTCCCTGCTTTGTAAGACAGTGAGTGACAGTGCTGTCTGCCTTGTTTACTGCAAAAGGCTTCTTAGCATGACCCAATAGTAGGATCATGCAGATATGGTCTGTAGGAAATGAAAAAAAAAAAAAACAAAAACCAACAACAACAAACTGCGGCATCTGCAGCTCTGCAGTGCTGCCCCCATCAGCTTTAGCCTTCAGAGCCCCAGTGGACCTGCTGATGGGCGTGGAAGAGGAGAGCGGACAACAGACAGCTATTTCCTACCCCATGGGACCTAAGGCTGAGGTGGGGGCTCACAGACCCGCCTGCTACTGAAGTTCTAAGCCACAGTGGTATCCTCTGGCTGTTCTAACAATCTTTGTGCTGACCAAGGTGAAATGCCTCCTCTGTACAGATTCAGCCATTGTTTTCCTGCCCTCTCCCCCTCCCCCTCCCCCTCCCCCTCTCACTGCAGTAATGGCAGGTTGTTCTCTTTCTTCAGCTGCAGAGGTCTGTCGTAGGCCCATCTTCCTTTCTAAGCTTGGCACCCTGTAAGAGACACAGGAAGGCCCACCCTACTAAAGTCACATTGTCACTGCCCCAGAGAGCTGGTAGCCTATTTGAGAAGAGAAAGCTTATTACACTTTTTGAAAGGGTGAAGAATGATTCAAGGTGACATAGTTAAGTACACAATAGTGTATGAGAGTCTGAAATAAGGGAGAGGAAAGGTTAGAAAGAGCTAGGGCAATTGTCTCCAAAAACCAAAAGCAGCCACCCTCTGGAAACCTGAAGGCTTTTCCATATCTTCACAGGGTGATTCTGGTCCTGACATAGCTGCCCAGCACCACTAGAGTCCCAGTTCTAGGCTGTCTCAGGACGTTCTTGGAGGGTACGTGGGTCCCAAACCTGTACCATGGTCAGTCTTGGAAAGCTGAGGCTTTCCATGAAAGACCTTGCTGAACAATCAAGATCATTGCTGGTTAATGGCCTCCAGGGAGAAGAGCCAAGTCTGCCCTCTTCTCTCCAACCTGAGATTGGAGTACAGCCTAATTAAATAGCAGGCAGGGTCTGGCCCCTTGGAGATTGGAGGTGGCAGTGGCTGCAAATAAATCTATAGCTTGATAGATCTATTTCCAAAATTAGAATTCAAGATAAAAGCTACAGTTACCCTGTAAAAAGAAAAAAACTGCTCCATCTGGTCTTTGCTTTGTTTGCCCCTCTCTGTCTCACTGTAGTACTATCACCTAGGCCACCACGACATCTCCTTTTCAGAAATGAACAAGTAGCTCCTAAACCCAGTGACACAACTGGGGATTTGAAAGAAAAAATTGCTAAGCCTACTTCCAAAAATACAGGTTTAGCAGTTCCCAGGTGGGGCCCAGGGACAAGGCATTTTCAGAGAAAGTGCTGCATTCTGTTGATCTGGACAGTGGCTTTGGCATGCACTGTCCTTCAACACAGTTTTCAGTAAAGCAGCTTAGAGACACATATAATGCATGACTTTAGAATGTGGTGGAGGGAAAATCAGCAAAAAACATAGGGACAAAGCAAAGGTATGATTAAGAATAAAGCACACACAGTGCCTTGTGGGTGGACCACATATGAAAATCCTCTCTCCCCACCAAAATTGATCATGCAGAGCAGTGGTTCTGGATGGCCTCTTTCAATCAGACAGCGCTGCACTCACTACTGCTTGCCTGGCGGAGGCCCCTCCCAACCTCCCCAACAGGGATGAAATCCACAGCACTGTCTGCGGTTCCTCTGCTCCGCTGCAGATGCCAGTGTGGCTGGTTCTTTTTCCCAGCCCACATCCTTCATCCTTGATCAAGGTGCTCACGCTATTCCAGGAGAGACCCAAGCTAGAGCGGGGAGTGCCTGGCTCTGATTCCCTCGGGCTGTGCCGGCAGCAGCTGCGTGGTTGGGGGAGGGGGCGGACTGCGGTGCTCGGCTCAGATTTCGAGCTGGAGGCCATCTTTGGCAGGGCTTTTGAAGGGCAAAGCAAGACACAGCCCAGTGCGGGGAGGAGAGTGCAGACAAAGAGATTAGACTTTGAAGTCAGCAGTCAGCAGATTCCTTCTGAAGGCAGCACCACTGTGCTTTTTGTCTACTTTGATCCCTAAAGTAGACATGTGAAATGTGTAACGTAAAGTTCAAGGAAACCTCATCTATCTAGAACTCAGCTCCCTAGCAGCCTCTTATTCAGATAATACAATAGAGAAACAAAAATAATTGTTTATTGAAGGACTTTGTTAACCTGCAGATGAGACAAAACAACTACGTCCAAATTAGGAAGATGGCCCCAGCCTAGTCATCCTCACTTCATATAATTCTAAAATGGTTATCTGGGTTCCAAACCTGCCGCAAGCTGGAAGAGAAGGGGGACCCTGGGGTCAGCCATTGTCAAGGAGAAGGAGCAGCAGATGAGTTCATCTTTCAGGGCAAAGAAAACCAGGGAGCGTGAATCACACGAACTCAGACACTGCCCAGTATACCTCAGGTGGCCTAAGATGAAGGACATCACGCAATTATAGATAAATCATCAATCATTATGATGACCCTTAATTGCTTAAAAAAGAGAGAAAGAAAAAGGTTGCATTATACCACCGTAAGTGGTATAAGCCACTTTAAAAAGAGTTTTATTCAAAATTGTTATATTTTTAAAATCTGATGCTTCCAACTATCCAATGTTAAAGAGTTATCATACATTATAATATTCATTTCTTAATTATCTAAGGCGTTGTGGGGAGGTCTCATGACTTGTCCGTATCCTCAAATGGGTAGTCACATGGCATGATATTAATAACGATAAAAATCAGTAGCATTTACTGAGCGCTTCTTATTTGCCATACTATTCAGATACCTGTTAGCTCATTTAACAGATAACAGACTCATTATTTACTACTGTAAGGTCCTTTGAATTGGAATCCTAATTTGAAGATCTCAGAACACCTTAGAAAAGAATTAATTTGATTTTCCGTATGAAAAAATGGAAAGGTTGAAGAAACTAAAATGTAGAAAACTGGTACGGTGGATGTCCATGGCAGGGCAAAAAACTGCAACCCAAAGGTCTTGAGGAAACCCTCTTTCCTCATAAAGCACTTCTCCTTTTCATATGGTAACATTTCTGCCTGCCCCTTTTTCCTTCACTCTAGGACCCTTTCCCCCTTACCAAAGTAATGTTGAATCTCTTACCCTAATACATTCCTAGCAGACTTACTTGTAGGTCAGTTTAACCTCAGATATCAGCCATCAAGTAAAATTTCTTGATAAAATTTCTTTTAAGCCTTCATGACCTTTTAACACTTTGAAATAGTTGCATTAATGGTGGCCAGCACTGTGGCATAGATGGTAGAGACACCACCTGCAATGCCGACATCCCATATGGTGCTGGTTCCTGTCCCAGATGCTCCACGTACAATCCAGCTCCCTTCTCATGACCTGGGAAAAGCAGCAGAGGATGGCTAAAGTGTTTGGGCCCCTGCCACCCATGTGAGAGAACTGGATGAAGGTCCTGGATCCTGGTTTTGGCCTAGCCCAGCCCCAGCTGTTGCAGCCATTTGGGGAGTGAACCAGTGGATGGAAGACCTATCTCTTTCCACCTCCACCTCTCTGCAACTCTTTCATATAAATGGATAAATCTTTAAAAAAAAAAAGAGAGAGAAAGAAAGAAAGAGAGAGAGAGGAAGGAAGGAAGGAAGGAAGGAAGGAAGGAAGGAAGGAAAGAAGGAAGGAAGGAAGGAAGGAAGGAAGGAAGGAAAGAAGGAAGGAGAAAGGAAGGAGGAAGGAAGGAAGGAAGGAAGGAACGAAGAAACGAGCTGCCATTTGTCTACTGTGATATGTGTTTTCCCCACTGCCTATCATTTTTTGCTCTGGATCCATCAGTCAACACAGACTCTCCTTTGCTGTATTCTTGTCAATATTTATAGAACAGGTAGGTGGCATGAATTTTAATTCTTCCTGCAAATTCTCTTGATTTAGAAGTTTGCACCCCCGAATGTATCAGCCCTGCCTTTCTCTATTGCCTCCTCATCGCCGTGCATGGGGATCTGCAAGGGCCCCACAGCAAATACTTTCTTGAGGTTTCCATTATGTTTATCTGCCACACTATATCATACAAATAACTCTCCATCACTTGCTTTTTTATGTCTACAAAGTTGAAGTTCAATTATATGTGCCATTTGCTCACACATTTTCAGGTCATAAGAAAAGAGGAAGTGTCGCATAGCATCATTCATTCATTCAACTGTCATCCGTTCAGCCACTGCAGAGCCCTGTGCTGGGCCCCGGGCTTCTGAGTGAGCTGGACAGACAGAAGGGTCCCTGTGTTGGTGATAATTACCAACCAAGTGTGATTTACCCCCCAAAGAGACTCCACCTGGGAGGGGGAGTGTGTGCTTGGGGCCTCTAGTGGGGAGAGGCTAGGGATGCTGCCCAACATCCTACAATGCACAGACAGCGTCCACACAAAGAATTATTCAGCCCAGTACATAAATAAAGTCAAGATGGCAGAGAGGGTATTCTGGCGCAGCAGGTGAGCCCACCGCTTGTGGTGCCGGCATTCCTCATGGGCACTGGTTCAAGTCTCAGCTGCTCCACTTCTGATCTGGTTCCCCTCTAATGGCCTGGGAAAAGCAGTAGAACATGGCTCAAGTATTTCGGGTCCCTGCCACCCACGTGGGAGACCTGGATGAACAACCTCTTGGCTCCTGGCTTTGGCCTGGCCCAGCCCTGGCCATTGTGGCCATCTGGGGAGTAAACCAGAGATCTTTCTCTGTCTCTCCCTCTCTGTTACTCTGCCTTTTAAATAAATAAATCTTAAAAAAAAAAAAAAAAAGTCAAGGTTGAAAAATTGTGTTAGAAAAGTGACAGAAAATAGACTAATGAACTAGATAATTTCAAATAATGATAAGAGTTAAGAACAGGGTGACTCCTTTCAAGGGTACCTTTTTCTAGTTTATCCTCCCATTGAGGGTACCTTGTTCCAGTTTGCCCAAGGTTCCTTCATGGGCTGGCAGCTGCCCTGACTTGAGGTAGGACAATGTGCTGGATCTGGATCGATAGAGGAAGAGTACTTCAACTGCATATAAGGAAGGCCTGCCAGAGAAGAGGCCATGTGAACTAAATCTTGGATGACAAGGAGTTAGCCATGTAGAGACCCACTACAAGGCATTCTAGGCTGCAGCAATAGCCAACCTAAAGAGCTGGGACAGAAATGAACCTGGTATTTTTTTTATTATTATTATTTTTATTTGAAAGGCAGAGTTACAAAGAAGCAGAGAGGGAGGGAGAGAGAGAGAGAGAGAAAGAGAGGTCTTCCATCTGCTGGTTCACTCCCCAGATGGCCACAATGGCCAGAGCTGGGCCAATCAGAAGCCAGGAGCTTCCTCTTGGTCCCCTTCATGGGTAAAGAGGCCCAAGGACCTAGACAATCTTCCACTGCTTTCCCAGGCCATAGCAGAGAGCTGGATGGATGGAAAGTGGGGCAGCTGGGACTATATGGGATGCTAGCACCGCAGGCAGTGGCTTTACCCGCTATGCCAGAGCGACGGCCTCTGACCCTGGTATTTTTTAAAGGAGAAGGAAAGGCTGCCAGGGTGGCTGAAGCACTTTGAGCCAAGGGAAGGGTACAGGTCATGCTGAGGAGTAAGATGCTATTCCAGAGCTGCTGCAGTTTTCAACAGGTCAGCAACAGAACCTGCTTTTTTTTTTTTTTTTTTAAGATTTATTTATTTGAAAGAGTTACACAGAGAGAGGAGAGACACAGAGAGAGAGAGAGAAGTCCTCCATCCACTGGTTCACTCCCCAGTTGGCTGCAACGGCTGGAGCTGTGCTTATCTGAAGCCAGGAGCCAGGAGCTTCTTCCGGGTCTCTCATCTGGGTGCAGGGGCCCAAGGACTCGGGTCATCTTGTACTGCTTTCCCAAGGCACAGCAGAGAGCTAGATCATAAGTGGAGCAGCCATGACTCCAACCAGCACCCAAATGGGATGCCAGTACTGCAGGCAGTGGCTTTACCTGCTACACCACAGCGCCAGCCCCCTGCTTTGTTTTTAAAAGACCCTTGCTGCTCCAGGATCACAAATTTAAAACTGTTTCACTACCATGCCTTGCTCTGCACCTGAAAGAATTTGAAGCAAAACTATTACACAAGACTAGTTTCTTTTTTAGAAAGGTTATCATTTCGGTATGCCACTTGGATTCTTCTGCTTCCTCCTATCTGTCATACAAAATGCCTTCAGCAAAGTGATTGAGAGGCAGAGCTCTAGAAACCATCAAAACCAACTAAGGCAGGGAATGGCAGGAGAGAGGGCTTGGGGGTTTTCTCTGTGCTTTCCGCGGTTTGATTTTTTGAGTCTAAGCTCCTGACCTGAGGCTGTAGGGTCTGGAAAGGAAATGAACAGTGGAGTTCTTCAGCATCAATGCAGCAAGCAAGGGACAGACGTGCAAACAACGCAGCCTGCAGTGCACAGGTGGGAACCATGTGCCTGGTGATAGACGTTCTCAACCCCCACCATGCGTCGCAGTCTCCTGGGGACCTGTATGGAAAACTGCAAATACAGGGATCCCCACGAACCAGAACCAGCCTGCTGGACAGGCTTGGACATAAAGTTCCCTAGGTGGCTTTAACGTGTAGTCAGGGTTGATAATCCTTGCCTTGTGGAAATCTTAATGAATTTCTGGTACGTCCCTTTTCAGGATAGCATTGGACAGCTGGAGAATGATCTGAGGAACACCAAGAGTGAGATGGCACGTCACCTCCGGGAATACCAGGACTTGCTCAATGTCAAAATGGCACTTGACATTGAGATAGCGGCTTACAGGTACTTCAAAGGGCATGGTTTCCTGGGGACAATGCTATCCAAATAAGTGGTTCTAGGCACCTTGGTTTCTGATCAGTGAGGGAGGATGAGGAAGGGAATGACTGGCCCCTTCCAGGTGAGCTCACCCTCTATCTCTCTGCTTCAATATATACCTGCCCAACCTTACTCGTCCTGGAGAGGCCTCCAAGGATGTAAGGGGACAGTGTGAACATACAGAGGCTGAAACAAACACCCGTCAGACTCTAACTTTAAAAACAGGGTTTATACAGATTAGAAAATTTTGAAAAATGAAATATCTCCCCAGATTCCTACCTAAAGAAATGTTTTAGTTAACACTTACCTTTTTTAAAAAAGGTAGTAACATCAGCTGCTATTTTTTGAATGACTGTTGTGGGCCAGGCACTATAGTAAATGCTTCATAACATTTTTCTGGGTTCAGGTTAACTACAGACTGTGTGACTTGCTCAAAGACACAGTGCTGGGACGGGCATTGTGGTGCAGTGGGTTAAGCTACCGCTTTGGTTGCCTGAACCCTATATTGGAGCACCTGGGATGAGTCCTGCCTCTGCTTTCCATCCAGCTTCCTGTTAATGCTCCTAGGAGGCAGCAGATGAGGGTCAAGTACTTGAGTCCCTGCCACTCACATGGGAACACCTGATGGAGTTATTTGCTTCAGCCTGGCCCAAGCTCAACTATTGTGGGCATTTGGGGAATGAGTCAGCACATGAAGATCTCTCTCTCTCTCTCTGTGTGTGTGTGTGTGTGTGTGTGTGTGTGTGTGTGATTCTGCCTTTCCAATAAGTAAGTCTTCTTTTAAAAAATGAAAACTTAAAAAAAAGACATAGTGCTGATAAACAGCAGAGCTGACTGAACGTGTGTAGATATTTTTCCTTCTGTTCTTTATACTATGTATGCTGCTTCAGAACAAAGCTCCTGGAGACTTTGAAAAGCAAAATGACAAAAACTATTTGAGATGTGAGAAGCAAGGTGTTGGGGCCACTCCATTATGGTGTCCTTTAGGCCAGGCTGGGGAAATCTGAACTAGTGTCATTCACTGTCACTTGTTATTGCTGGCTCCATTCCCTTTGTAGCCTTGTGCATTAAAAAAGTACAAACCACAAGTTCAGGTTGAATTAGGCAGTGACTCCCTTCTTTGTGGACTTCTCACCTCCTGTCAGTGTTGCAGTTAAGGTGTTAATTAGGGAAATCACATCTCCCAGAGCTTGGTAGACTCCAGTTGCCAAAAGGAGTGTAATCTGGCCATGGGCAGGGGTGGGGGAGGTTTGAGAATAAGACAGGTTTCCCTCTGATAATGTCTTAAATACAGCTGGTGCTAAAGGGAGTGTGTGTGCACAAACACACAGACACACACTCTAATTACAACTCGTAGAGCCTTGGAATTAAAGTTGATTGGTCTGAAGCTCATGAAGGATCTCTAATATTCTTTGGAATTGATCTAAAATAAATAGGGACCAGAAGGCTAAGTTCTTTAAAAAGAAAGAAAGAAAGTTGTGAGTTGATTTCCTGAGCGGTTTTTCTCTGTTGGATTTACAGGAAACTACTGGAAGGCGAAGAGACACGTTTTAGCACCAGTGGATTAAGCATTTCAGGGCTGAATCCACTTCCCAATCCAAGTTATCTGCTCCCGCCGAGAATCCTCAGTTCCACAACCTCCAAAGTCTCGTCCTCTGGGCTGGCGCTTAAGAAAGAGGAGGAGGACGAGGAGGCATCTAAGGTAGCCTCCAAGAAAACCTCCCAAATAGGGGAAAGTTTTGAAGAAATATTGGAGGAGACAGTGATATCGACTAAGAAAACCGAGAAATCGAATATAGAAGAAAGCACCATTTCAAGCCAAAAAATATAATTCTGTTGCTTAAAAAATGTTAATGCTTAAGAGGGAATAATATGCATTTGACTTGTTAAAACAGCCTATTCCTGAACCATAACACCTGTCACCACTATAAAATGTCTTCAAGGCTTCAATTTCATATTTAGGGCAGAATACTTATTTCTCTAATAAAAAAAAATCACCCCTTAGGTTGGAGTACACTGCAGTCCTGGAGCAATCACAGGGAAGTCATCTAAGAACACAGCTTTCTCACCTAAAGTTCATGTTTCACAGTGATAGATGAGTCAGCTACAGAGGAAGTACAAACTCAGGTGCTAAATCTGTGATCACCATCATTTGCTGTGAACTGAAATTAAAACCTATGTTCACTCACCATACCCAGCTATCACCCCACTCTGTAATCTTATTCTAGGTACCCAAAACATAAGATCACTGCCAATGATAACCAACGGTCCACATCCAATTCCGTTGATAGAACCAAGTCACAATGATAGGTGTTTAATGGACACTTTCCATCCCACCTCCCTGAAGTCTGCATATCTGTTCTTTCATCCAGGAAAATAAGTCTAGTGTAGTATTCTTCCCTTAAAATGTGTTTAACATTTTAAGTTCTTCTTAAAAGAATTTACCCCCTTTAGCTCTCTTTGCTCATGGGTAAAATTAGATGCATGTTATGCTGATTCGTGTAACCACTTAGCCCTGCCCATTTCATATCCTTTCAATTGTGTAGGTTAAAAAAAATGGCAGTGATGAATTTTAAGGGTTCCCCCAACAAATATGATAATGAAAAAGATTCTTAGATTTTAGGCTTTCACCAGATTTTAAATCCATTAACTAGAGGAAAAAACTTCTAAGAATGTAGCTTTTCACCTTACCTTTAGAGGCAACGTAATAGTAACCCAACCTGTGATTAAGCTGACCTTAGATTTAGTAGTATAAGCTAGAAGAGGTAGAGTGTTTCTATGGACAGGAAAAGTCAAGGTCTCATTTCCTCTGTCAGTTCATTTGTGGTGACGTAGAATTAGCCTTTTCATGCCTTTACCCTTAGAATCCACGTCTCCCCTCCCCACTAGTCTAGGTCCTAAAGAGGCCTTGCTTTCACTCTGCTATGCCTTTAAGAATGCTATGTGTAAGGCATTTTATCACCAGGACACATGCTACTGCCCGAGAGTAAAAGAAACCACTTCTGGTCAATCAACACCACCAGCAAATCTAACAAAGCAATCTCTCTTCTGAAAGCATCTCCCCAACATTGCCCCCACTGCTGCATGCTCGGCGGGTCTCCCTTGCTGCTGGGGAGGAAGACACTCTGCCCGGAGGAGAAGTGCACGTGCTCCTCCTCACTCACTGGGAGGGAGAACTCTGGAGGAGCCAGCTGGTCATCCGCCCAGCTGTGCAGCCTCTGCATTGCCCAGACTTCCACATGTGCCAAGTTTGATGCTGGATTTGTTCCCTGTCTGTGCCACATCTCCAGGAAGAGCTCTGTGGTGATAAGGACGCAATGCCTTCAGTGAACTTTCTTATCCTAGCACATGCTTCAATAGTTTGAGGATCTTGATACTTTTCTCTGTTTCCTTTCCCTTAGCCCAGCCCTGTCTTTTCCCCTCACACTTCCTGTAAGACAATTAGTGAAATAAAAAATTAAAAGTCACGAATCCCACCGACGTAATTTGTGTCCTGTGGTTTCTGCAGTCTGGCTGTGTGAAATGCTGTTGTGGCTCAGACAGCCCAGGAGGCTCTAATTTGTATCTTGTGTTGGAGTCACCACTCATTGCCATGAATTCATCTTACAGGGTTGGTCAGTTATAAAGTCAGAACACTGGGTAACACGGAAAATGGTCTGAAACATGAGGCAGAGAAACGGAGGGAAGAAAGGGACATCAACTGTTAGGACAACAGGACAATAAAATGAGTCTGAGGGATTGCGGAAAAGCATATTAATGATCTCCAGGACACCTTTCACATTCATCACCCCACGAGACCCCTGGCATCCTGACACCCACCTGTTCAGAACAGCTGCCGTCTACTCAGTATCTACTTAATATGTATCAGATACTACCAAACAGTAAATAGAATTGCCTCATGCAAGCCTCACAAATACAATTCTTTTGGAAGAGTATTTGTATACTTATTTTACCAATGAAGAAGTAGAACCTCAAAATAACGTGGTTGGGCCGGCACCGTGGCTCACTTGGTTAATCCCCCACCTGCGGTGCCAGCATCTCATATGGGCGCCGGGTTCTGGTCCGGGTTGCTCTCTGCTGTGACCCAGGAAGGCAGTGGAGGATGCCCAGATGCTTGGGCCCTCCATGGGAGACCAGGAGGAAGCACCTGGCTCCAGGCTTAGATCGGATCGGCGGCGCAGCGCCAGCCGTAGCGGCCATTTGAGGAGTGAATCAATGGAAGGAAGACCTTTCTCTCTCTCTAACTCTGTCAAATAAATAAATAGAAAAAATAATAACAAGGTTAAGACCCTGTGTAATGTACAGCAAGCAGCAGACCTGGGATTTAGACCTGGTCTTCTGACTGCAGTGCCTGCTATGTTGTCTTTACTTCAGAGAAAGTCCCTTCACTTAGGGAAGTAGGAATCTTCCCTGATGGTTCTTTTTTTTTTTTTGGACAGGCAGAGTGGACAGTGAGAGAGAGAGAGAGAGAAAGGTCTTCCTTTGCCATTGGTTCACCCTCCAATGGCCGCCACGGCTGGTGCGCTGCGGCGGCGCACCGCACTGATCCGATGGCAGGAGCCAGGTACTTATCCTGGTCTCCCATGGGGTGCAGGGCCCAAGCACTTGGGCCATCCTCCACTGCACTCCCGGGCCACAGCAGAGAGCTGACCTGGAAGAGGGGCAACCGGGACAGAATCCGGCGCCCCGACCGGGAGACCGGGACTAGAACCCGGTGTGCCGGCGCTGCAAGACGGATTAGCCTAGTGAGCAGTGGCACCGGCCCCTGATGGTTCTTTAACCCTCTCCTCACCAATTTTCACTTAAGGTTTCCCTGCCTCAGAAACCCTGGGTAACACCTGGTCCCAGGGACAAACTGCCACACTGTCCACACTTCCTCAACCCACTGCCTTCCTGCTCTGCAATGCAGTGGTGGCAGCTCACACTGGGCTCTGGTCCACCAAGCACGAGTCACCTCTGCTGCTGCTGACCATTTCGCAGAAGTGGGTGCTACTGGGCCTGGGGGTGTATCGTCCCTTACAAATCTGCCAAGGAGTTCTGTAGCTTCCCAGCAAAGGTCTGCAAATGAGGGGGTATTGCAGAAGTGACAACTCTGCAAGTAGCAGTAAGACCAGGATACTCAGCATCCATCTTACCGTACTGGCTAACAATGGGAGCAAGGTCAGATCAATGTAGAGTCCCAAATTTAGCTCCAGTGTTAAGTCACAAATAGTCTTGGGGATAAACTTCTAGAACTTAGTTGTGAACTCAAGCAGAGGGTCCAGTACCACTATTTTAGCTCTAAAGGCAAACAAAACAGTTCTTAAAATGTATTTAAAGGGCATCGGGTTCTAGCTCTGGTTGCTCCTCTTCCAGTCCAGCTCTCTGCTGTGGCCTGGGAGGGCAGTGAAGGATGGCCCAAGTACTTGGGCCCTACACCTGCAAGGGAGACCAGGAGGAAGCACCTGGCTCCTGGCTTCGGATCGGTGCAGCACCGGCCGTAGCAGCCCTTTGGAGAGTGAACCAACAGAAGGAAGACCTTTCTCTCTGTCTCTCTCACTGTCTATAACTCTGATTCTCAAATTAAAAAAAATTTATTTAAAAATCCACTGGAATACAAAGCAGACTGGCAGTTGCTGGAGCTAAAGAGAGGGGCTGTGGGGAGTGGCCACTGAATGGATATGGGGTCTTATTTTGGAGTGACGGAATAAAGGTGGAGGCTGCACAACACTGTGAATGTATTAAATATTAGTGACATTCATTTTAAAGTATTGATTTTATGTTGCATAAACTTCACTTCAACTTAGAAAATCCATTGGTAGGGAAATTACGGAATTATCAGAAAAAGATGAATATAATCCTGGATGTGCACTGCGCCTTCTGCTCCAGCTGAGACCACTGCATGAAGCCACCCTGGGATCCTGTCAAAATGAATCTCATTAGGACAACACAAGCCCATGTATTAACAAGAGTTTGGGTTTCAAAACAGAGCCTGGAGAAAAGGCCAGAAATCTCCCTGAACATGAGAGAGAAAAAACTGGCAATGTTCCTTACTTATGAGCACCCATCACTGGTTTCCAGCATCAATATTATTTTGATATTGTCAGATAGTTCTAAAGTCCTGAAAAAAAAAATCTACATTCTAACAATACATTTTTCCCTTTTAGAACCAAATAAATTGGTGCACTTGAAAATAAAGTTATTTACAATGGAAATAACGGACAGGGAGCTTCAAAGACCCATAAAACAGGGCTCATGTGAAATATTACTTTTCTTTCATAGGAAACACAATAGTGGTTTTGTAGTCTTTTCAAATGTGATGTACATGTTAGAATGATGTCATCATGCATTTTGCTGTTTAAGTGTCTCACATAGATACGCCATTTGCAAATGGGGCAAGTGTTCCTGAATCCAGCCAAACAAAGGACTGTTTTTATTACAATACCATGCCCTGCTGCACCCCTTAAAGGATAATGGGAATAATTACTATACAGATCAAAGGGCTTCTCTCTTCCTCTATTGATCTCCTAGAAGATGATTTGATTGTCCCCATGTTTTATGCTGATAGCTCCCAAGCTTATTAGGTGGGGGTGGGGAGCAACCAAGATCTATAAATCCTTTCTTACAACCTCTCTGAAACACATCCACATCTGTGTGCGCACTTGCAAGCACATACACAGCAGGATTATAGCAAAACAGTGAGTCGCACTGCAGATATTTAAAGATTTATGTTTCTGCAGTGCCTCAGTGATTCTCAATGAAACAAAAATGAAGGAAGTGCAAGCTTCAAGGAAAAATGAAGATCGATCATGGACAGGTCTCAGGGCTCACTTCCTCAACTGGCTAATCACTGTGGATCACCAGATGGCTACTCTTTCCCCTGATGAGGCCAGTGGTCTCTGCTTTGTGTATGAGACATTTCCATTTAGCCCTATCACATGCTGTTAGGCATTACCAATGCTTAACAGAGTGAGCCGAAACCATTTGTGTAAGGGCTGGAGTTCTGGAATACAGAATACAGTCAGAAGTAGCGGGTTCCAACAATTGTTGATTATCAAACAAGGTAAAAGGGCACCTTTCCTTAGAAGTGCTTGCTTATTCTAACAAATCTGTCAAGCCACAAGTATGAACAGAGAGGGGTGATGTCTCTCTCCCAAGATTTCCTGGCATAAGGATTCACACGACATACACAATTCCCAATGTCATTTAGGGGTTAACAGTCTCTTCTCCTAAGCAAGATTTTATTTCCACAAAAGAAACTCTGACAACTGGAACTGTTCATCGAACAGCCTAATCTGAAGCAGAAGCAGAGGAGCCAAGAGTAAACTTAGGGTGAAAGCAGAAGCCAGGTCCAAATTCAGAGCCAAAGATGTAATCACCACACTGTATCCGCACCGTTTCCCCGGTTATTAATAGAAGCAGGCAAAGCAAGAAGGAATATTAAGAAAGAAGACATGGAAAAACAGGTGATTCAACATCAGTCTTGCAATATTAATTGACCCCCTTATTCATTAGAAAGGAATTCAGCAAAGTAATCTGAGAAGTAACTATGTAAAGCCCATATTTGAACTTTTTTTTTTAAGACTTTATTTATTTATTTGAAAGGCAGAGTTACAAAGAGGCAGAAGCAGAGGCAGAGAGAGGTCTTCCATCTGCTGGCTCACCCCCCAGATAGCTGCAATGGCCAGAGCTGCACCGATCTGAAGCCAAGAGCCAGGAGATTATTCTGGGTCTCCCATGTATGTACAGGGACCCAAGGACTTGGGCCATCTTCTACTGCTTTCCCAAGTCATAGCAGAAAGTTGGATTGGAAGTGGAGCAGCTGGGACTCAAACCGGCACCCAGATGCTGACACTGCAGGTGGCGGCTTTACTTACTAGGCCACAGTACCTGCCCCCATACTTGAATTTGATTAACAAAGCCAGGTACTGTGTGGAGTGCTTGTTGTATTCATTTATTTCTCATGACAACCCTCTGAATTAGGCACCATGGGCCCTTTTTTTGCAGACAAAGGAAACCCCACTTCAGAGAAGTTACGTAACACGTCTGGGATCACATAATTTGCAAGCAGCAAAAATGAGACTCAGAGCTACATGTCTGGATCCACAATTCACATCCTCACTCATCTTGGAATACTGCCTGTGTGTGTGTGTGTGTTTTTGGGGGGGCGGAATATGTTCCTGGCAATCTTTTTCTTCATCTTCTAACTTAAAATGTTATTCAAGCACTATTTCTCTTGGGAAATCTTTTCTCAGAAACACTAATACAGGTGCCAGCATTGTGGTGTAGTGGGTAAAGCTGCCACCTGTGACACTGGCATCCTATATGGGCACTGGTCTATGTCCCGGGTGATCCACTTCAGATCCAGCTCCCTGCTAATGGGCTGGAAAAAGCAGTGGAAGATGGGACAAATGCTTGGGATCCTGCCACCCACATAGGAGATCTGGATGAATCGCCTGGCTCCTGGATTTGGCCTGGCCCAGCATTAGCTGTCGCAACCATCTGGGGAGTAAACCAGTGGATAGAAGGTCTCTCTTTCTCTGTATCTCCGTAACTCTTTCCAATAAATAAATAAATCGGCCAGCGCCATGGCTCACTTGGCTAATCCTCCGCCTGCGGCACTGGCACCCCAGGTTCTAGTCCCAGTTGGGGTGCCGGATTCTGCGCCTGCTTGGGAGACCCAGAAGAAGCTCCTGGCTTCAGATCAGTGCAGCTCCAGCTGTTGCGGCCAGTTGGGGAGTGAACCATCAGATGGAAGACTTCTCTCTCTCTCTAACTCTTTCAAATAAATAAATAAATCTTTAAAAAAATTAAGAGCCGGTGCCGTGGTTCAATAGGCTAATCCTCCACCTTGCGGTGCTGGCACACCGGGTTCTAGTCCCGGTCGGGGCGCCGGATTCTGTCCCAGTTGCCCCTCTTCCAGGCCAGCTCTCTGCTATGGCCCGGGAGTACAGTGGGGGATGGCCCAAGTCCTTGGGCCCTGCACCCGCATGGGAGACCAGGAGAAGCACCTGGCTCCTGCCTTCGGATCAGCTTGATGCGCCGGCCACGGCGGCCATTGGGGGGTGAACCAATGGCAAAGGAAGACCTTTCTCTCTGTCTCTCTCTCTCACTGTCCACTCTGTCAAAAAAAAAAAAAAAAAATTAATAGAAAAAACTCTCCTCATTTCAATGAAATGAAATATAATTAAAAACCCAGGTAGGCCGGCGCCGCGGCTCACTAGGCTAACCCTCCGCCTAGCGGCACCGGCACACCGGGTTCTAGTCCCGGTCAGGGCGCCGGATTCTGTCCCGGTTGCCCCTCTTCCAGGCCAGCTCTCTGCTGTGGCCAGGGAGTGCAGTGGAGGATGGCCCAAGTGCTTGGGCCCTGCACCCCATGGGAGACCAGGAAAAGCACCTGGCTCCTGGCTCCTGCCATCGGATCAGCGCGGTGCGCCGGCCGCAGTGCGCTGGCCGCGGCGGCCATTGGAGGGTGAACCAACGGCAAAGGAAGACCTTTCTCTCTGTCTGTCTCTCTCACTGTCCACTCTGCCTGTCAAAAAAATAAAATAAAATAAAAAAATAAATAAAAACCAGGTAATACCACAGATATCATGAGAACAAAAGCAAAATGCAGTAATATTCACTCTGCCCAAGTGGATTCTGGACAGGCTGTCAGATCAATGTGGCATTTCATTTGTGAAGATTACTAATGTCTAGAGGTAATAATTCAGATTTCACCGGTCCATTTTTGAAGAGGCCAACAATCAAACTCATGCACACAAAAACATATTGGAAAAGGGAGAAAAATGAGGACCTATTCTTAAATCATGGTCTAATCCAGAGGCAAACATTCAGAATCAGCACCTACTTGCCTTCAAAAAACTGGTAGAAAATTGGAAGTAAAAAAGTTTATTTTTGGGCCAGCGCCACCATAGCTCAATAGGCTAATCCTCCGCCTGCGGCGCCAGCACACCAGGTTCTAGTCCCGGTCAGGGTGCTGGATTCTGTCCCGGTTGCTCCTCTTCCAGTCCAGCTCTCTGCTGTGGCCCGGGAAGGCAGTGGAGGATGGCCCAAGTACTTGGGCCCTGCACCTGCATGGGAGACCAGGAGAAGCACCTGGCTCCTGGCTTCGGATCAGCGCGGTGCGCCGGCTGTAAGCAGCCATTGGGGGGTGAACCAACGGAAAAAAGGAAGACCTTTCTCTCTGTCTCTCACTGTCCACTCTGCCTGTCAAAAAAAAAAAAAAAAAAAAAAAAGTTTATTTTTGGTACAAAAAATTTTTAAAACTATGCATTGCAGGTTTTCATAATATGTAATTTTAGTTTATTGATTTCAAAACATTTCAAAGGCAGAAACAGAAATACAAACAGAGCACCATCTGTTGGTTCACTTCCCAAATACCCGCAACATCCAGGCTTGGGTCTGGGTTAGGCTGAAGCCCAGAGCCTGAAACTTCCACATGGATGGCAGGAGTCCATGTAGTTGGACCATCACCTGCTACCTCCCAGGGTGTACATTAGCAGGAATCTGGTATTCAAAGTGGAGCCAGGACGTGAACCCAGACACTCCAACAGGGCATGCAGACATCCCAAGTAGCATCTTAACAGCTGCACCAAATGCCTACCCCGATAACATGTTACTTTTCACGAATTTTCTGAAGACTTACTATACGCATGGGATTCAAAATATTCATGCATCAAAATCAACTTCTCTTTTTGTTCCATTTCCCATGAGCTTTTTGAAGTCCACTGGTATAGCACTAGAGTTAGCAGCCATTTAAAGGAAATTTTTTTAAAGGAAAAAAAAACTACTAAAATTGTTAACAGTTAAGTCACACATGTATCTGATAAGCAACTATGACCTGGTGACACTATGAAAACATTCATATACAAGTAACTAATGATAAACATTAGGCAGGCTAAATAAGATAAATAGGCAAAGCATTACTTTGAGGAATTCTCAGCCAAATTATTGTAGGAGATGGGGAGGACTATGTGCAGTCTGTCAGCTTGGAGCCCCGAGAAGGAATCCTGAGACAAGATAAGCATCTGGGGGCTGGTGCTGTAGCGCAGTGGGTTAACACCCTGGCCTGAAGCGTTGGCATCCCATATGGGCACCAGTTCGAGTCCCAGCTGCTCCACTTCCAATCCAGCTCTCTGCTATGGCCTGGGAAAGCAGTAGAAGATGGCCCAAGTGCTTGGGACCCTGCACCCACATGGGATACCTGGAAGAAGCTCCTGGCTCCTGGCTTCGGATGGGTGCAGCTCTAGCCGTTGCGGCCAACCGGGGAGTGAACCATCAGATGGAAGACCTCTCTCTCTCTGCCTCCCCTCTCTCTGTGTAACTCTGACTTTCAAATAGATCTTTAAAAAAAGATAAGCATCTGATTCACAGGAGGGGACAGCAACTCACTGGAAACACAGAGGAAGCTCAGGGAAGCCCCAAGGTCAGAGGAAACTGTTAAAGGACCCATAACAGACAGAAAACAGCATTTAAAGGAGAAACGTGTTAAGTGCATTCTGCCCAGCTACCACAGCCACCCCTTTGGGCAGAAACAAGGCAAGCAAAAACAAAGGGACCTGCCAGTTGTTCCAATCTACCACAGCTCTGTAGCCACTGAAGCCAGCCTCTAGGATCTGTACTTCACACACTCTGATTTAGAAGTATCTGTGCAGGGGCCAGTGCTGTGGCATAGTGGGTTAAGATGCCACCTGCACTGTTGGCATCCTGTATGGGAAAGTCCCAGCTGCTCCATTTCCGATCCAGCTCCCTGCTAATGCATCTGGGAAAGAAGAGGATGGCCCAAGTGACTGGACCTCTGCAGCTACATGAAAGACCCAGATGACACTAGTGGCTCCTAGCTCCTGGTTTCAGATCAGCCCAGCTCCAGCCATCGCAACCACCTGGGGAGTGAACCAGCAGATGGAAGATCTCTGACTCTCCCTCTCTCTTTCTGCAACTCTGCCTTTCAAATAGATAAATTGTTTGAGTGTTTAGTTTTGCTTCTGCTTATGTTCTAGGACACTTTCACCTTATCTTAGCTAACTAAACAGATCCTGTTGTTGGTGATCAGCATCCCATGAGCACCAGCTGCTCCACTTCCAATCTAGATCCCTACTAATGCATCTGGGAAAGCATCAGCAAGTACTTGGGCCCCTGTACCCACATAGGAGACCCAGATGGAGTTCCAGGCTCCTGGTTTTGGCCTGGCCAGCCCTGGCCATTGCAGTCATTTGGGGAAAGAACCAGCAGATGCAACGTATCTCTGTCTCTCCCTCTCTAACTCTTTCAAATACACACATACATATATAATCTTTTAAAAAAAAATCAAAACATGAAATTGATTATGACTGCATAGCCCTGGGCCATGTGTATTAATGTGATTCCTGGGCAGGATCTAGGGTCTGAGTAACCGTTCAATTATATGGATGTTGCATTCCTACTTGACTGACACACCAAAATCCTGGACACTAAGGCTTAGGTGGGTTTCCCTAGCTGGCCACACTTCATACATGTCACCCTTAACTGTTGGGAGAAGTGAGCACTGACCACACAACTCCACTGGAGACGATAACCAGAAGCAAACGTCTGATTGTCCTAGACTGTGTTCTGCAGGCCTATCCCCTTTACTGATTTAATCTGTATCCCTTCACTGTAATGAACAGTAACCAAGAGTGTAACAGCTTTCCTGGGTCTGTGAGTCTGTCTAGTGAACCAATGAACCTAACAGTGTTCTTAAGGATCTCAACATAGATGTTAACATGGGATATAAATAAAAATATTAAGTAATTTGGGCAAGAAACATTTAACAAGTAATGAATTTTACAGTTGCAGTCAAATAATAGCACCTAGGACAATCACTGAAGGGAAAGATGTTTACTAAGTATCTACTTGGTGACAGCTTAACTTTGATTTGGACACCTTGTATCTTTAAGAGTTTTGGTTATCTGCTGAAAATCCACTGTAAACACTAGTATTTCAAAATAGGTTAAAATAAATTTTTATTAAATGTTAGAAGAGATTTATACACAATTCACAAACTCCTTACAAAATAATTGCCAATCCTTGTCTGATTTTGTTATACTTTCTGTACAGTTTTGGAAATTTTTCTGTGAAACAGGGTCTAGAAAATCTTTCTTTTAGAAACCTAATTTTAGGCAACATGTTTAAAACTGAAGTCTCTGAATGAAACTGAGCTTTCAAATACCCATATTAAGTATCCCAGTGACAACAATGGGTAAATGAATATTAAATTGACTTCCTGAGGAAACAATAAGTATTCTGTGACCTTCCCAAATTCACCTAAAATTTATTACATTCAGAAACAGTATCATTATAAAGTAACAACAACCAAACCATGTACTCAAATAAAATGAATGTTCATCAAATTAACACTCAAATAATAAAAATGTTGTCATAAAGAAGCCCCTCTTGTTTTAAGAAATGTAAAAGGAGCCTTCATATACCGAACGCTATGGCATGTGCCACAAACCCTAAAGTAGAGAGTTTCTCCACCAGGTATAACCACAATTTATCCATTTTAGAATTGAGTAACATTTCTTTAATAGAGTTGCTGGTATCAAAAAAAAAGATACACATTCAAAATATAATGGCAACATTTAAAAATGGCCAACAGTTTTGGTCTTTTACATCCTGTAGTTTAACAAGGACTGGCTCTGAACCTTCTGCCAAAAAGTTCACTTGTTTTCCAAGAGGATGACTGCCCAACGGGTACTGTCCCAGAGAGCAGAATCCCAACCACCAGCTTCAAAGGGATATGGCTCCAAAAAGAAGAAAACAGTAACCAATCTACCTCAAAAACAAGAGATCAAAAGGAATTTGAAAATTCAATGTTTTGAAATTTTCCCCTGAGCTATGGATGCTTCTTAGGTATAACCCTAGTAAAACAGGTGCATTCCATCATTCCAACTGTGCTTAGAAATGCCGTGACTTTTTGGGTTGAACACAGTACGTAAGTTATATCTTGAACAGCACACAGTGGTGACAATTACACATTTCGTGGAAATCTTTGGTGAGATGCAGTCCTGCAGAAGCCTTTTCACTTTGTCTCTCTCCTCATTAATATGTCTAGAATCTTCAAGTTATTTTCAGAGGAGAAACCACAAGACCATAATGAAGGACAAGCAGACCATCCTGAAAAAGAAGGGAAAAAAAGAAACTAACTGACAGCTCTTTGAAAATGTTATATAAATGATCAAGTCAAAGCCCACACTGTGGCATAGCTGGTAACCAGAGGTGCTGGCATCCCATATGGATGCTGGTTCGAATCCCAGATACTCCACTTCCAATTCAGCTCCCTGATAATGTGCCTTGGGGAAGCAGTGGAAGACAGCCCAAGTGCTTGGGCCCCTACACCCACATGGGAGACTTAGGAGAAGCCCTCGGCTTCTGGCTTCAGACCAGCTCAGCTCTGACAGTTGCAGCCACTGGGGAGTGAACAAGCGGATGAATGACCTGTCTCTCCTTCTCTCTCTGCCTTTCAAATAAATAAATCTTTAAAAGAAATGAGGGTAGGTGCTGTGGCATCGTGGGTTACACTGTTGCCTTCAGTACCAGCATCCCACTGGGGTGTCAGTTCGATTCCCAGCTACTCCACTTCCGATCCAGCTCCCTGATAGTGTGCCTGGGAAAGCAGTGGAAGATGGCTCAAGTGCCTGGGCCCCTGCCCCTCAATGTGGGAGACATGGAGGAAACTCCTGGCTCCTGGTTTCAGCCTAGCTCAGCACCAGCTGTTGTGGCCATGTGGGGAATGAACCAGCAGATCCAAGTTCATTCTCTGTCTCTCCCTTTCTCTCGATAACTCTGCCAAGAAAGAAAGAAAGAACGAAAGAAAGAACGAAAAAGAAAGAAAGAAAGAAAAGGAACATTCATAAATAAATACATCTCATTACTATTGTTAAGTGATACAACTTTGAAGTTATTGGCCTAAAATATAAGAAGTCTTCATGGAAAATAAGTATTATGAAAAACCTATGCATGAATTTTAAAACTTTTTTGCAAAATAAACCATTTCCAGTTCCATAAACTTTCAGAAGTCCACTCATATTTCATATGTACGTCCTCCTTAAAGACTGTCCTAGGACAGATGTTGCATTTTCAAGCCTTTTTATTTGCTTTTTGTAGGTTTCTGGCTCCTAATTCTCTGTGCTATTGCCAAGGCTGCATTGAACAAGTAATCCACCTTTATGAGGCCACTATTTCTAATTTCCTATGGACTGGAAAGCTCATGAAAAAGGAAGACTCACTGGAAAATGTGCCCTGGACCTGCTCTGAGTAACACAGAGGAGGAGGCTGGGACATATGCCCCACACAGTCAGTCCTGCCCGGCTACTACTCCCTGTCTTTCTCTGCTTTGCTAAGCTTTTCCATGGCTCCACTTCTTCACTCCTCAAGTACTACTCAAGTCACTTCAATCTGGCTTCTGTTCTTGGCAACGCCAACAAAAACGCACCAGAATTCTAAAAAAGGGCTCGCAAATTCAAATGCCCACAAAAGCCAGCAAAGTAACATGAATGAATACCTAAGCTGGGTAACTATTCAACAGGAATGTTGAAGAACAAAGGTTAACCAGAAAGCAGATGTCTAAAGGAATTTAAACTCAAAATACTGAACACGTAGATTAAGATAAATTAAGCATAACCCAATACCACAGTCAGCCCATTGGATGATCAGATCAGTTCTAGATTAATTAACCTGATCAAAGTAAATGAATTCATACCGTAACTCAAACAGAAAGACCCTGTTAAAATTATCACATACATACAAATTCCATTTTTCATAATTTAACTTTTTATATACTTATGTTTCTGAAATGAAAAGTATCATTTTTCAAAATACATTAATATGCAAAGATATGATAGCTTACAAGCTGTTTCAAGATCTCAAAATTATTTCATTGCATGTATAAAATTTTTATGCGAATGAGACTACTTATAATTCAGCTTTACATCTAAAAATCTGCTACATACTTTAATTTTGAATATATAAACATTTTTATTTCTATTTAGATGTCTTTATTCACAGTCTTACTTTCAATTATCTCCTGTAGCTTGGATATAGTTCATTCCCCTAACGTTCACATGCTACGGGCAAGAATTTAGCACAGCAATTAAGACAGAAGTTTACATCTCCCTTATGATGTACCCCATATGAAGAGATATAATAGGCCTTAAAGCCCTTCTGTCAGTTTCTGTTGGCCTCTCAACTGGAAAACTTAGTTGCGGTTTAGACAGCAGCTTTCTTAGGTCCTCTAATGATGACTCTCCTTCATTCTAGATCCTGTCTAGCCCACCTGGGCCTCATTCCTTTGTAATCATAGCCTCCAATCTTATATCAATGGCTCCATTCCAGACCGGTGTGTATTGATGGTTCTCCCTCCCCCACACTTAACATTGTATGATTATTCAGAATTTTTCTACAGACAAACCCCTCTACCCACGGGAGATGAATAGCCTTTCTCCCAGTCTTGACTGGGATTAGCTTCGCAGCCTCTCTCTCCTCAGTAGTGATCTCAGGTACAGCTTTGCGTCACGTTATCTCGACCAACCGAGTCCAAAACAACTCCGATAGTTACAAGAGGAGGTCACTAGGTCCATCAGGACCTCAGCTGCTGCCATCTGAGGTCTCCAAAGCCACACCACCTCACTAACAGGCATGGTACTACAGGCAGAGGAGTCTTAACTGTGTTATTATGTTAACCAATCAGGCCAGGCAAAACCACATCCATCAGTCTTCACTAGAGTCCAGAGATACCCCCCACCCCATTTCCTCTTCTCTATGAAATCCTCCCATTACTTGGTTAATGCCACTATTAGGATCACTAGTTGCTATTCTCAGCCTGTCTTTTATACTACCATGTCAGTTTTAAGTGCTTACAGGAGGTGATAACAGAATGAACCAAAGCCTTCACAAACTAGGTGGTCAACCAAATGCTGCTACAGGGATGTAATCAGCTCCCAACTAGAGAACAGCAGCTTGAGACACCACAACATGTCAGCAGGAAGTAGCTCTAAAGAAATCATTGTCCCTCCATCCCTCTTGGACTTTTGAGGCTGATGTAATCCCATACAACACTTACTTTATATAAAAAACAAAAGGGGGGAATGTTAGTAAAATGGTGCCGTCTAATCTGTGGTGCCATCTATGCCCCTGACGCCATCTTAGGCTCTGGCCCATCGCCACCTTGCACAGTAAGCTTCAGTCCTAAGCCTGATGGCCAAACCACAAGTGTCAGCTCCATCCCCACCCTAATGGGATCCGCTGCTCCTACTTCCCTGCACGCCCCCCCCACCCCCGCCAAAGGTATAACAGGACCTGCTTCCCGCACACAAGCTCCATCTCTCCTGATCTCTCTCTCTCTTACTCTCTCCCCCTGGCCCATCGGGCTTCCCCCAACCCAACAATAAACTTTCCAATTAAAAAAAAAAAAAAAAAAAGTAAAGCTCACAGGTCTGATCTGTATGAAAAGGAAATATTGAGTTCTTTTTTTCTTTTTACAAACGGGGTGAACTTCTACATGTGTACAACACGTATAATCATAACCCAGATCAAGACACAGAGTATTTCTGGCACCTAAAAGACTCCCTCATGCCTGTGTGCAGTCAAGATGCTCCTCAAAACATTAACTACTGTTTCTCACATTTAAGTTCATAGATTAGTATTGCCTATTTATGAACTTTATAAAGTGCACTCAAACAGTATATAGATTCTTATTCTTCAAGGTAGTTTTATCCTATAAAAGTACTGTGACACTGAATTAATGAATACTAAACTTCTGCTCCTAGAGGAGATACAGGAATAGGTTCCTAAAAGGCCTCTGGTCATTTTCATTAACTGATCAATAAACAAATTTGTTTTATGTGTACTCTGTTGAAAAACATTTAACGTGTACTGTTGATTAATTAATACTGATCATAGCCAACAGCACCATTACTCCTGCCTGAATGAAGCTTATCTAATGCAAACTTTCCAAGGAATATCACAGCCTTCTTGTAATAGACTTCAACACTCTACTGGGGGCAATTTCAACAGCAAAATACAAAAATGTGCAAAGCAAGGCACTAAATACATCATGAAAGGTTGAGAGCTCAAACAAGGCAGAGTTGCCTTGTTCAACCTCAGCTAGGAATATATCAAGCAACTAGTTTTGACTGCTCTGTGCATTTTTGGGAATAGCCAGGAAGAGGCTATTAGCATTAATTCTGGAGGTACAACCAAAATCCATGCATTTCATTATATCAGTTAAAAACATATCAATTTGCTTAGGTTAAGAATTCATCAAATTGACCAGGAGGAAGCTCCTGGCTCCTGGATTCGGATTGGCACAGCGTGCCAGCCGCAATGCGCCGACTGTAGTGGCCACTTGGGGGGGTGAACCAACGGAAAAAGGAAGACCTTTCTCTGTCTCTCTCTCCTCTCTCTCTCACTAACTCTGTCTGACAAAAAAAAAAAAAAAAAAAAAAAAAAAAATCATCAAATCTTTGTTATTATTTATAAGCTCCTCAGATGCATACAGTTTGTAAAACAATTAGCACCCCAGGCTCAGGGATACATTTGTTTTTAAAGATTCATTTATTTCGTTTGAAAGGCAGAGTTAGACAGAAACTGAAATACAGAAAAAACTATCTTCCATCTGCTGAATCACTCCTCAAATGGCTGCAATGGCCAGGCTGGGCCAGGCTAAAGACAGCAGTCTGGAAGGACCCAGTTCTCCTACGTGGGTGGCAGGGACACAACTACTTGGACCATCTTCCTCCGCTTTCCCAGGGAGCTAGAGTCAAAGTACAGCAGCTGGGACTCAAACTGGTCCTCTCGTGAGATGCTGGCGTGGAAGGTGGTGGCTTAACCCACTGTACCACAACACTGGTCTAAATATCCTACTTTTCTCTTCATTAAAACTGTAGGTTCTATCTTGCTTTTTATTATCCTGACTGGGAGATTTTTACATTTCATTCCTACTCATATAGCAAGTCAAATAAAGCATCAAAATAGCTATCTTATCTTCTTAATTACTGAGCAAGAAATGGTATGTGAACCTGTAAAGCCTATTGAGTATCTACAACTTTTCCTTAAATAAGTGTCCCTCTGGGGCAGGCATTTGGTCTACTGGTTAAGGCACTTAAGGCATGCCTGCCATCACACTGGAGTGCCTGGGTTCAACTCCTGGCTGTACTCCTGATTCCAGCTTTCTGACAGTGCAGACCATAAGAGGCAGCAGTGATTGCCCAAGTGACTGGGTTCCTGTCATGCACATGAGAGACCCAAGTGGAGTTCCTGACTCCCAGCTTTGGCCCTCAGGCCAGTGCAAGCATTTGGGGAGTGAACCAATGGATGAGAACTCTCTGTCTCACTGCTTCTCAAAAGACAAAGAAGCATTCCTCTGGATATATAATCAGGTAGTACTACATTAAGATGCACTGCATATACGATGGCGGTTTCCTAAGATTATTACATATCCTAGTTGTGCAGTAGGCTAAACCATCCAGGTTTGTGTAAGTATACTCAATGAAGATCACACAATGATGAAGTAACCTGACACTGCATTTCTCAGATAGTATCTGTGATTAAACAATGTATGATTGTACTGGCCTATTATCCTTCAAACCTCTACTGGAGTACTGGACAGAGTAAAAAGAACAAGGCCTCTAGAATCAAACTGCCTAGGAACTGAGCCCTGGCTCACCTCTAACTCAATGCAGGAAGTTACATGTCCTTTCTGTATCTCAGTCCCCTAATCTTTAAAGAGGAGGATGAAAGAATACCTACCCCACAGTATAATTCAGAGAAATACATGAGCTACTCCAAATAAGCCACTCAGAATACCTATGCACAATAAGCATTTAATATATATTAGTTGTAATTATTATTTACAGTCCAGATACTTTTTAAAAAATTGTGGGAAATTTATGAAAACTTTATTGGCAACACAAAACTTTTTTTTTCATGAAGTACATTGTGTGTTAGGCAGAGACGTGATAATGTCTGGGCCCTACCTGCATTGCTGCATCACCTATTGCACGTCGGATTTCCCTTAGGGTCTGATACCGTTCCAGCAGGTGATCGCCACAGATGATATCTACCTGTGGGCAAATAAGAGGATATGACATGGCTCTCCTCCTGCTTCAAAATACCATCTGAAGAGATGGGGGGGATCAACCTAACTGTTTCCAGATTCTATTTTGCTACTTCACTTTTAGACTATTTTTCAAGAAAGGTTTCAAAAACTTCCACAAAAGGAAACAAGGCAGGGACCAGTGCTGCGGCATAGCAGGTGAGGTCACTGCCTACAGTGCCGGCATCCCATGTGGGTGCCAGTTCAAGTCCTGGCTGCTCCACTTCCAATCCGGCTCTCTGCTGTGGCATGGGAGGGCATTAGAGGAAGGCCCAGTCCTTGGGCCCCTGCACCTGCACGGGAGACCCTGAAGAAGCTTGTGGCTCAGATCAGCGCAGCTCCGGCGGCTGCAGGCAGCTGGTGTGCAAACCAGCAGATGGAAGACCCCCCTCTCCTTCCTCCATCCCTCTCTCTACCTCTGCTCTCTGCCTTTCAAATAAATAAATAAACCTTAAAAAAAAAAGGAAATAAAGTAAAATATAGAGATTGTCAGAAATTGGTAGATAACAGCACAGTACAAATGATATTCAAAATAATTTCCCTAAATCTGTTAAAAAAATTCCATGACAAAATGATTTAAAAGACAATTTTGGGGCCGGCGTTGCGGCTCAATAGGCTAATCCTCCACCTGCGGCGCCGGCACCCCAGGTTCTAGCCCCGGTTGCCCCTCTTCCAGGCCAGCTCTCTGCTGTGGCCCGGGAAGGCAGTGGAGGATGGCCCAAGTCCTTGGGCCCTGCACCCGCATGGGAGACCAGGAGAAGCACCTGGCTCCTGGCTTCGGATCAGCGTGGTACGCCGGCCACAGCACGCCGGCCATTGGAGGGTGAACCAACGGTAAAAAGGAAGACCTTTCTCTCTGTCTCTCTCTCTCCCACTGTCCACTCTGCCTGTCAAAAGAAAAAAAAAAAAAAAAAAAGACAATTTTGGGGTGGGTGCTTGGCCTGGTGGTTAAGAAACTAGTTAAGGGGCTAGAGTTGTGGTGTAGCAGGAAAAGCCAACGCCTGTGACCCAGCATCCCATACGGGCACCCATTCAATTCTCAGCTGCTCCACTTCCTATCTAGCTCCCCCTTATGACCTGGGAAAAGCAGATGGCTGGAGTGCTTGGGCCACAGCCAGTCACATGGGAGACCTGGAAAAAGCTCCTGACTTCAGCCAGGCCCAGCCCCGGCTGTTGCAGCCATCTGCAGAATGAACCAGTGGATGGACGATCTCTCTCTCTCTCTCTCTCAAACAAATAAAGAAATCTTAAAAAAAAAAAAAAAAAAAAAAAAAAAAGACACCAGCTAGGATAACCACATTTTTTTCTGGACAGAAAGCCTGGGTTCAAGTCCTGGTTCTGCTCCTGATCCTAGTTTCCTGCTAATACACACTGCTAGGGGCAGCATAGGGTTTACAGCTAGGAGCTGGGAAATCAATGCAGGTCTGCCATGTGAGTTGCAGGATCCCAATATTTGAACTATCATCACTGCCTTCCATTGTCTGCTTTGGTGAGAAGTTGGAGTTGGGAACCACAACCTAGCATTGAACCCAGGCACTCCGATCAGGACACATGCAACTTAATCACAAGGCTAAAGAGCCTATCTTGGGGCCAGTGCTGTGGCACAGCAAGTAAAGCTGCTGCCTGCAGTGCCAGCATCCCATATGGGCGCCAGTTCGAGTCCCAGCTGCTCTACTTCTGATGCAGCTCTCTGCTATGGCCTGGGAAAGCAGTAGAAGATGGCCCAAGTCCTTGGGCCCCTGCACCCGTGTGGGAGACCTGGAAGAAGCTCCTGGCTCCTGGCTTCAGATCAGCTCAGCTCCAGCCATTGCGGCCATCTGGGGAGTGAACCAGCAGATGGAAGACTTCTCTCTGCCTCTGCCTCTCTGTAACTGCCTTTCAAAAAAACCCTATATATACAGGCTTTTAAATATAGAATTAGTATGGTAGAATTAACAAGAAAATAATAAATAAATAAAATTATTATCTTTTATGTAAAGTATGTTTAGTGATCAATATAATTTTCGAAGTTTCATTTTATAAAAGCAAAATAAGATCTGAATAACATGATACACAAAGGAAAATAACAGGGCTAACTATAAAACCTAATATAGGAAAAATGACCAATCAGCTAAAAATAACACTAAAACAAACCTGGTAATCCAAAGACACAGGAGTCTCTGTAAAAGAAATCTATTTGGGTATTTATGATCTCTGAATTTTAAATCAACGTAAATCTCTCTCTCTTTTTTTTTTTTTTTTTGACAGGCAGAGAGGCAGAGTGGACAGTGAGAGAGAGAGACAGAGAGAGAGGTCTTCCTTTGCCGTTGGTTCACTCTCCAACAGCCGCTGCGGCCGGCGCACCGCGCCTATCCGAAGGCAGAAACCAGGTGCTTCTCTGGTCTCCCATGGGGTGCAGGGCCCAAGCACCTGGGCCATCCTCCACTGCACTCCCGGGCCACAGCAGAGAGCTGGCCTGGAAGAGGGGCAACCGGGACGGAATCCGGCGCCCCAACTGGGGCTAAAACCCGGTGTGCCGGCGCCACAAGGCGGAGGATTAGCCTATTGAGCCACGGCGCCAGCCCGTAAATCTCTCTTAAAAACACACAACCTGGGGTCCATGTGTGGTGCAGTGGGTTAAGCTGCCACCTTCAACAACAGCAACCTGTTATCAGGCCAGTTTGAGTCCTGGCTGCTCCGCTTCCAGTCCAGCTCCCTGAGAATGCACCTGGGAAGGCAACAGAAGATGGCCCAGGTCCTTGGGCCCTTAAACCCAAGTGGGAGCCCCAAATGGAGTTCCCAGCTCATGGCTTTGGCCTTGCACAGCTCTGGCTGTTGTGGCCATTTGGAGAGTGGACAGCGAAGGGAAAAGTGGGCAGCAAAAGGAAGATCTCTGTCTCTTCCTCTCCCCAATGCTACCTTTCAAATAAATAAATATATCTTTTTTTTTTTTTTTCCCTTAAAAAGATTGAGAGGAGAGTTACAGAGAGAGAGATGGAGAGGCAGAGAGAGGCCATCCATCTGCAGGTTCAGGCAGGAGCCAGGAGCCTCTTCACGGTCTCCCATGTGGGTGCAAGCACTTAGGCCATCTGCCACTGCCTTCCGTGGCCATTAGCAGAGCTAGATCTGAAGTAGAGCAGCAGGAACTCGAACCTGCACCCATTTGGTGCAGGCAGAGGCTTAACCTACTGTGCCACAGCGCCAGGCCCCAATAAATACATCTCTAAAAAGCAAACTACAAACCACATGACCTGTATTTAAAACTTTCAGAACTGTCTTCCAATTCTGATCTGTCATAAATAAATTTGAGGTAGTTTATCACTTAACAAACCCCTGATAATTGTTTACAAGTGCTAGTAAATAACCATATATGAAGGTCAGAGATCTGTGAAAAAAACACATTTTTCCTACCTGGGACTAGCTGGTTTAAAGACAGGCTTAAGTGACTGAGGGACAACAAGACTTTTATTCTGATTACTGGATAATTTATTCAATATTTGGTTCATAGGAATAACTCAATTATATACTGTCTCTGGAATTAGAAAGTATAAAAAATCTTAGTCGTAAATTAAGAGGTCTGCAAATTTAAAAATTCTCTGTTCTATTACTTCAACATTTTTGTGAAATAGTAATTCATGGATGTCACTAGTTTTACAGCTGAGTAGGAAAGGAATATTTAGAGAGCTATGAGCGCTGATAATTAAAAAAGTCAAAACAAAATTTCTATCATTATACTTCAAAATACTAGACACCTGCTACACCATGAAGTAAAAAAAACCATATTTTTCTACAATAAAATCAACTCACAAGAGATCTACTGTACAACACAGTAACTTGTTAAAAACAATGAGTACTGTATTCTTTAAAATTGCTAAGGTAGGGCCGGCGCCGCGGCTCACTAGGCTAATCCTCCGCCTAGCGGCGCCGGCACACCGGGTTCTAGTCCCGGTTGGGGTGCCGGATTCTGTCCCGGTTGCCCCTCTTCCAGGCCAGCTCTCTGCTGTGGCCAGGGAAGTGCAATGGAGAATGGCCCAAGTGCTTGGGCCCTGCACCCCATGGGAGACCAGGAGAAGCACCTGGCTCCTGGCTCCTGCCATCGGATCAGCGCGGTGTACCGGCCGCAGCACGCCGGCTGGGGCGGCCATTGAAGGGTGAACCAACGGCAAAGGAAGACCTTTCTCTCTGTCTCTCTCTCTGTCCACTCTGCCTGTCAAAAAAAAAATCAAAAAAATTAAAAAAAAAAAAATTGCTAAGGTAGAAATTTTTTAAGTGTTCCCAGCACAAAAAGTAAGCACATGAGGTAACGTTAAGCTAACTACCTCATTTTAGCCATTCTACAACATACACATATTTTAAAACATGTCATACACAATGAATATATATACATATATAATTATTGTTAATTAAAAGAACATAAATTAGGAGAAAAAGAATCCCTAAAATGAAAAAGAACTTTGATGACCAAATACCTTCAATCACCAAATACCACATTTACAAGTGGGAATTGTGCTTAGATAAAAATCTAGCCAAGGGGCTGGTGCTGTGGTGCACTGGGTTAAAGCCCTGGCCTGCAGTGCTGGCATTCCATATGGATGCCAGTTCAAGTCCTGGCTGCTCCACTTCCAACCCAGCTCCCAGCTGGGAAAGCACTGGAGGGTGGCCCAAGTCCCTGGCCCTTTGCAACCACATGGGAGACCCAGAAGAAGCTCCTGGCTTCAGATCAGCTCAGCTCTGGCCACTGCAGCAATTTGGGGAGTAAACCAGCGGTTAGAAGACCTCCCTCTCTCTCTCCCTCTCTCTGTGTCTATCTCTCTCTGTAGCTCTTTCAAATAAATAAAAATAAGTCCTTAAAAAAAATCTAGCCAACTGTGTGGGAGCAAACTGTTGAAATCCTTACTTAATGTATACTAAGCTGATCTTCTGTATATTAAGATAATCGAAAATGAATCTTGATGTGAATGGAAGGGGAGAGGGAGTGGGAAAGGGGAGGGTAGTGGGTGGGAGGGACGGTATGTGGAGGAAGCCATTGTAATCCATAAATCGTACTTTGGAAATTTATATTCATTAAATAAAAGTAAAAAAAAAAATCTAGCCAAGAGGAAGTATTCTATAACCCAAAGAGGGGTCCGAACCCTGGATATCACTTCCTAGTTATTCTAGACACAAAAGGTAAGTCTTCTGGCTTCTGTTTTAAAAATAAGAGAACGCTGGGGCCAACGCTGGGGCACAGAGGGTTAAAGTCCCAGCCTGCAGCACCAGCATCCCATATGGGTGCCAGTTTGAGTCTTGGCTGCTGGACTTTTCATCCAGCTCCCTGCTAATGTGCCTGAGAAAGCAGTGGAGGTTGGCCCAAGTCCTTGGGGTCCTGCACCTAAGTGGGAGACCAGGAATAAGCTCCTACCTCGTTTTTGGATTGGCTCAGCTCCAGCTGTTGCGACCATTTTGGGAGTGAACCAGTGGATGGAAGACCTCTCTCCCTGTCACTCTTTCAAATAAACAGAATGAAATAAATCTTTTTTTTTTTTTTTTTTTTGACAGGCAGAGTGGACAGTGAGAGAGAGAGACAGAGAGAGAAAGGTCTTCCTTTTGCCGTTGGTTCACCCTCCAATGGCCGACGCTGCAGCCGGCGCACCGCGCTGATCCGATGGCAGGAGCCAGGATCCAGGTGCTTTTCCTGGTCTCCCATGGGGTGCAGGGCCCAAGCACCTGGGCCATCCTCCACTGCACTCCCGGGCCACAGCAGAGAGCTGGCCTGGAAGAGGGGCAACCGGGACGGAATCCGGCGCCCCAACTGGGGCTAAAACCCGGTGTGCCGGCGCCACAAGGCGGAGGATTAGCCTATTGAGCCACGGCGCCAGCCCGTAAATCTCTCTTAAAAACACACAACCTGGGGTCCATGTGTGGTGCAGTGGGTTAAGCTGCCACCTTCAACAACAGCAACCTGTTATCAGGCCAGTTTGAGTCCTGGCTGCTCCGCTTCCAGTCCAGCTCCCTGAGAATGCACCTGGGAAGGCAACAGAAGATGGCCCAGGTCCTTGGGCCCTTAAACCCAAGTGGGAGCCCCAAATGGAGTTCCCAGCTCATGGCTTTGGCCTTGCACAGCTCTGGCTGTTGTGGCCATTTGGAGAGTGGACAGCGAAGGGAAAAGTGGGCAGCAAAAGGAAGATCTCTGTCTCTTCCTCTCCCCAATGCTACCTTTCAAATAAATAAATATATCTTTTTTTTTTTTTTCCCTTAAAAAGATTGAGAGGAGAGTTACAGAGAGAGAGATGGAGAGGCAGAGAGAGGCCATCCATCTGCAGGTTCAGGCAGGAGCCAGGAGCCTCTTCACGGTCTCCCATGTGGGTGCAAGCACTTAGGCCATCTGCCACTGCCTTCCGTGGCCATTAGCAGAGCTAGATCTGAAGTAGAGCAGCAGGAACTCGAACCTGCACCCATTTGGTGCAGGCAGAGGCTTAACCTACTGTGCCACAGCGCCAGGCCCCAATAAATACATCTCTAAAAAGCAAACTACAAACCACATGACCTGTATTTAAAACTTTCAGAACTGTCTTCCAATTCTGATCTGTCATAAATAAATTTGAGGTAGTTTATCACTTAACAAACCCCTGATAATTGTTTACAAGTGCTAGTAAATAACCATATATGAAGGTCAGAGATCTGTGAAAAAAACACATTTTTCCTACCTGGGACTAGCTGGTTTAAAGACAGGCTTAAGTGACTGAGGGACAACAAGACTTTTATTCTGATTACTGGATAATTTATTCAATATTTGGTTCATAGGAATAACTCAATTATATACTGTCTCTGGAATTAGAAAGTATAAAAAATCTTAGTCGTAAATTAAGAGGTCTGCAAATTTAAAAATTCTCTGTTCTATTACTTCAACATTTTTGTGAAATAGTAATTCATGGATGTCACTAGTTTTACAGCTGAGTAGGAAAGGAATATTTAGAGAGCTATGAGCGCTGATAATTAAAAAAGTCAAAACAAAATTTCTATCATTATACTTCAAAATACTAGACACCTGCTACACCATGAAGTAAAAAAAACCATATTTTTCTACAATAAAATCAACTCACAAGAGATCTACTGTACAACACAGTAACTTGTTAAAAACAATGAGTACTGTATTCTTTAAAATTGCTAAGGTAGGGCCGGCGCCGCGGCTCACTAGGCTAATCCTCCGCCTAGCGGCGCCGGCACACCGGGTTCTAGTCCCGGTTGGGGTGCCGGATTCTGTCCCGGTTGCCCCTCTTCCAGGCCAGCTCTCTGCTGTGGCCAGGGAAGTGCAATGGAGGATGGCCCAAGTGCTTGGGCCCTGCACCCCATGGGAGACCAGGAGAAGCACCTGGCTCCTGGCTCCTGCCATCGGATCAGCGCGGTGTACCGGCCGCAGCACGCCGGCTGGGGCGGCCATTGAAGGGTGAACCAACGGCAAAGGAAGACCTTTCTCTCTGTCTCTCTCTCTGTCCACTCTGCCTGTCAAAAAAAAAAATCAAAAAAATTAAAAAAAAAAAAATTGCTAAGGTAGAAATTTTTTAAGTGTTCCCAGCACAAAAAGTAAGCACATGAGGTAACGTTAAGCTAACTACCTCATTTTAGCCATTCTACAACATACACATATTTTAAAACATGTCATACACAATGAATATATATACATATATAATTATTGTTAATTAAAAGAACATAAATTAGGAGAAAAAGAATCCCTAAAATGAAAAAGAACTTTGATGACCAAATACCTTCAATCACCAAATACCACATTTACAAGTGGGAATTGTGCTTAGATAAAAATCTAGCCAAGGGGCTGGTGCTGTGGTGCACTGGGTTAAAGCCCTGGCCTGCAGTGCTGGCATTCCATATGGATGCCAGTTCAAGTCCTGGCTGCTCCACTTCCAACCCAGCTCCCAGCTGGGAAAGCACTGGAGGGTGGCCCAAGTCCCTGGCCCTTTGCAACCACATGGGAGACCCAGAAGAAGCTCCTGGCTTCAGATCAGCTCAGCTCTGGCCACTGCAGCAATTTGGGGAGTAAACCAGCGGTTAGAAGACCTCCCTCTCTCTCTCCCTCTCTCTGTGTCTATCTCTCTCTGTAGCTCTTTCAAATAAATAAAAATAAGTCCTTAAAAAAAATCTAGCCAACTGTGTGGGAGCAAACTGTTGAAATCCTTACTTAATGTATACTAAGCTGATCTTCTGTATATTAAGATAATCGAAAATGAATCTTGATGTGAATGGAAGGGGAGAGGGAGTGGGAAAGGGGAGGGTAGTGGGTGGGAGGGACGGTATGTGGAGGAAGCCATTGTAATCCATAAATCGTACTTTGGAAATTTATATTCATTAAATAAAAGTAAAAAAAAAAATCTAGCCAAGAGGAAGTATTCTATAACCCAAAGAGGGGTCCGAACCCTGGATATCACTTCCTAGTTATTCTAGACACAAAAGGTAAGTCTTCTGGCTTCTGTTTTAAAAATAAGAGAACGCTGGGGCCAACGCTGGGGCACAGAGGGTTAAAGTCCCAGCCTGCAGCACCAGCATCCCATATGGGTGCCAGTTTGAGTCTTGGCTGCTGGACTTTTCATCCAGCTCCCTGCTAATGTGCCTGAGAAAGCAGTGGAGGTTGGCCCAAGTCCTTGGGGTCCTGCACCTAAGTGGGAGACCAGGAATAAGCTCCTACCTCGTTTTTGGATTGGCTCAGCTCCAGCTGTTGCGACCATTTTGGGAGTGAACCAGTGGATGGAAGACCTCTCTCCCTGTCACTCTTTCAAATAAACAGAATGAAATAAATCTTTTTTTTTTTTTTTTTTTTTTGACAGGCAGAGTGGACAGTGAGAGAGAGAGACAGAGAGAGAAAGGTCTTCCTTTTGCCGTTGGTTCACCCTCCAATGGCCGACGCTGCAGCCGGCGCACCGCGCTGATCCGATGGCAGGAGCCAGGATCCAGGTGCTTTTCCTGGTCTCCCATGGGGTGCAGGGCCCAAGCACCTGGGCCATCCTCCACTGCACTCCCTGGCCATAGCAGAGAGCTGGCCTGGAAGAGGGGCAACCGGGACAGAATCCGGCGCCCCGACCGGGACTAGAACCCGGTGTGCCGGCGCCACAAGGTGGAGGATTAGCCTATTGAGCCACGGCGCCGGCCCAAAATAAATCTTAAAAAAAAAAAAAGAGATGTTATGGAATCAAAATTCTTCACCCAGGAGTCCCTAACAACCTTTTTTTTTAAAAAAAAAAAAAAGATTTATTTTATTTATTTGAAAGTCAGAGTTGCACAGAGAGAGGAGAGGCAGAGAGAGAGGTTTCCATCTGCTGGTTCACTCCCCAATTGGTTGCAATGGCCAGAGTTGCACTGATCAGAAGGTAGGAGCCAGGAGCTTCTTCCAGGTCTCCCACACGGGTGCAGGGTCCCAAGCACTTGAGCCATCTTGTACTGCTTTCCCAGGCCATAGCAGAGAGCTGGATTGGAAGTGGAGCAGCTGGGACTCGAACTGGTGCCCATATGGGATGCCAGTACTTCAGGCAGTGGCTTTACTGGCCAGGCCACAGTGCCAGCCCCACAACCATCTGTTTCTAACAAAAACCTTTCAGTAACTTCAAGTATGCCATGGGTATAAGGTAACTTAACGAGTTATTTCTAGTTTTCAGCTGGCATGAGATATGGCCAGACTATGTCAAGCTCAGTAACAGAAGCCATATTTAATTGGGTTTAACATATAGTTTAGTATTAGCAGATAATGGTATGAAAAAACAACAAAGTTTCAGTTATTGTTTTAACATATCTATTAATTTAGCCAACAGCAAATAGAGTATTTTAGATGTACAAATTCTGTGAAATGCTCCATGTGGTGGAGAGTAACAAAATCTCCTTTTAATAAAAAAAGCAAAGCTATATAAATATGCATTTTCACTGGATCCACATAACCAGAACTGTGAGCATATTTATACTTCAATGTTCAACACTGAAGGTGAGGTTTCCATCCTACAGCAAAATATTACAGCTAGAATAAGGAATCTTTTCAAATTCTTAAAACACAAATAAGGTCTATGTTAGATATTTCACTTTCTAAGGGTCTTCACATTGCTTGTTGTATTTGACTAACTGACAAATGCAAGAACAGCAAAGGTAATCTGTCTGTTTACATACATGTACTGTACCTGGCAAGCTGGATCAAGACCCATTTTTCTTCTGAGAAATTTTTCTACATGCCCAATAGTTGCTTCTCCTGAAACTCGCACAAACTTCTTTTCCAGTGGCTAAAAAATAAATAGACAAAACCATTTTCAGATTGTATGTGTGTATGTATATATATAAATGTGTAAGCCTTAAAGCAAATTTTATATCAAAGTGATTTAGTGGACTCTGGAAAGTAAATTTACATTAAAGAAGATAAAAGAGGGGCCACTGCTATGGCATAGTGGGTATAGCCACTGCCTGCGGTGCCGGCATCCCATATGGGCGCCGGTTCCAGACCCAGCTGCTCCACTTCCTGCTCCACTTCCAATCCAGCTCTCTGCTATGGCCTGGGAAGGCAGTGGAAGATGGCCCAAGGCCTTTGGTCCCTGCACCCACGAGGAAGACTCAGAAGCTCCTGGCTCCTGGCTTTGAATCAATGCAGCTCTGGCCATTGCGGCCATCTACAGAGTGTAACAACGAATCGAAGACCTCGCTCTCTCTGCCTCTTCTTCTCTGTGTAACTCTTTCAAATAAGTAAATAAATCTTTAAAATAAATAAGATAAAAGAATTTGGGTTCGGTGCTGTGGCGCAGCGGGTTAAAGCCCTGGCCTGAAATGCCGGCATCCCATAGGGGTGCCAGTTTGAGTCCCGGCTGCTCCTCTTCCGATCCAGCTCTCTGCTATGGTCTGGGAAAGCAGTAGAAGATGGCCCAAGTCCTTGGGCTCCAGCACCCATGTGGGAGACCCGGAAGAAGCTCCTGGCTCTGGATCGGCGCAGCTCCGGTCATTGCGGCCATCTGGAGAGTGAGCCAGCAGATGGAAGACCTCTCTGTCTACTTAGCTTCCTTTCTCTGAAATATAAGTCAACAACTTTTTTTTTTTTTAGTAGAAAGGTTTATAGGTTTCTTTTAGCATCTTATCAAAAATAAAACTGAGTAAAATTTATCCATTTTAAGTATGGAAATTACACTTTAAAGACAGTGGTTTTAAGGCCAACACCACAGCTCACTTGGCTAATCCTCTGCCTGTGGAGCCGGCACCCCGGGTTCTAGTCCCGACTGAGGCGCCGGATTCTGTCCCAATTGCTCCTCTTCCAGTCCAGCTCTCTGCTGTGGCCCGGGAAGCAGTGGAGGATGGCCCAAATGCTTGGGAGCTGCACCAGCATGGGAGACCAGGAGGAAGTGCCTGGCTCCTGGCTTCGTATCGGCGCGGCACACAGACCGTAGTGACTATTTTGTGGGGTGAACCAACGGAGAGGAAGACCTTTCTCTCTGTCTCTCTCACACTGTCTAATTCTGCCTATAAAAAAAAAAAAAAAAAAAAAAAGACAGTGGTTTTAAAACACCAGTGACCAGTAGAAAGAACTGGGACTCATTGGAGAAATGACTGATGCTGTGTCTGGGGCAAGAGATGTCCAGGCAGGGCCATGCTGTGGCTCAGTGAATGGATCAGCGCAGCTCCAGCCGTTGCGGCCAATTGGAGAGTGAACCAGGAGATGGAAGACCTCTCTCTCTCTGCCTCTCCTTCTCTCTGCATGTAACTCTGACTTTCAAATAAATAAATCTTAAAAAAAAAAAAAAAAAAAAAAAAACCACTATGAGAATAACATAAAGAACTCCATATACACTCAGCCCTTCTTATCCACTGGTATCACAAGCAATAAAGGTTGGAAAATTGCATATAAATACATACAGACTCTCCTTGTCATTATTTCCTAAAAAATACATTATAGCAACTACTTACATAGCATTTGATTAGTACTTTATTTTAAAGATTTATTTATTTATTTGAAGGCAAAGTTAGAGAGAAAGGGAGAGGGAGAAGGAGAGACAGAGAGAGATCTTCTGTCTACTGGCTACAATGGCCAGGCCAAAGTCAGGAGCCTGGAGCTTCACCCAGTATCTCCCATGTGGGTGCAGGGGCCTAACTAAGCACTTTGGTTATCTTCTGCTGCTTCCCCAGGTGCATTAGCTTGGAGTTCAATAGGAAGTGGAGCAGCCTGGACTTGAACTGGAGCCCATATGGGATGCTGGCATTGTATGTGGCAGCTTAACCTATTATGCCACAATGCCAGCCCCTGCATTAGACTTAAAAAAAAAAAAAAGTACTTATTTTATTTACTTGAAAGGCACAGGGACAAAGCAAAACAGAGATATCTTCCATCTGTTGGTTCATTCCCCAAATGGCCACAATACCCAGGACTGGGCCAGGCCAAAGTGAAAGGCCAGGATCTCAATCCAGATCTCTCATGTGGGTGGCAGGGACCCAACTACTTGAGCAGTACCTGTTGCCTCCCAGAGTGTACATTACCAGGAACTCTGATGTGGAATACAGAGGTCCCAAGCACTGCACTAAATGCCTGCTTCACATTTACACTGTATTATGTATTGTAAATAACCCAGCGATGATTTAAAGTATATGGGAGGAGGTACATAAGTTATATACAAGTACTCTGTCATTTCATTTAAGAATTTAGTTCTGCAGATTTTGGTATTCCCATGTAGGAAAGAGGAGTCCTGTAACTATTCTCCACCCCAGACACCGAGGGACTCATGTACTTATCCTTGAGCTTTTTTTTTTTTTTTTTTAAACAGGCAGAGTTTAGACAGTGAGAGAGTGAGAGTGAGAGAGAGAGAGAGAAAGGTCTTCCTTCCGTTGGTTCACCCCCAAAATGGCCGCTACGGCCAGCGCGCTGCACTGATCCAAAGACAGAAGCCAGGTGCTTCCTCCTGGTCTCCCATGCAGGTGCAGGGCCCAAGCACCTGGGCCATCCTCCACTGCACTCCCGGGCCACAGCAGAGAGCTCGACTGGAAGAGGAGTAACCGGGACAGAATCCAGTGCCCCAGTCAGGACTAGAACCCGGGGTGCCAGCGCTGCAGGCAGAGGATTAGCCAAGTGAGCCACAGCACCAGCCTTCCTTGAGCTTTAACAACTCAGGCCCATCTTATTTCAGATCTACTAACCTATTTCTCATCCCAACTATTTCCTGCTTATTTTTTTGAAAGGCAGAGCCATAGAGAGGCAGAGGCAGAGGGAAAGGTGGGGGGGTCCTCCATTCGCTGGTTCACTCCCCAAATGGCCTAAATGGCTGAAGCTGCACCAATCCAAACCTGGGAGCCAGGAGCTTCTTTCAATCTCCCAGGCGGGTGCAGGGGCCCAAGGACTTGGGCCATCTTCCAGTGCCCTCCCAGGCCACAGCAGAGAGCCAAATCAGAAGTGGAAAAGCTGGGACTCGAACCGGTGCCTGCATGGGATACTGGCACTACAGGCAACGGCTTTACCTGCTACGCCATAATGCCAGCCCCTCAGTATATATTTTCAACCTTTTTTCTTAAAAAAAAAAACACAGGATAGTATCTCTTTGACACGAGAAAATATCTAGTAAATAGTCAATCTGTCTCAATTATTTTTACCCAATAGAAAGTGTCTACCGGCTGGCACCACAGCTCACTAGGCTAATCCTCCACCTGCGGCGCTGGCACACCGGGTTCTAGTCCCGGTTGGGGCACCGGATTCTGTCCCGGTTGCTCCTCTTCCAGTCGAGCTCTCTGCTGTGGCCCGGGAGTGCAGTGGAGGATGGCCCAGGTGCTTGGGCCCTGCACCCGCATTGGAGACCGGGAGGAGGCACCTGGCTTCTAACTTTGGATGGGCACAGTGCCGGCCGTAGTGGCCATTTTGGGGGTGAACCAACGGAAGGAAGACCTTTCTGTCTCTTTCTCTCTCACTGTCTAACTCTGCCTGTCAAAAAAAACAAAGTATCTACCATTTTTTAAGGCTGTCATTACTGAGAGAGTAAAAATAAAACAATTTTATAAGAGATATAACCAAGGAAGGACATAAATTAAGATCCTAATCTGGGGCCAACATCCCATATGGGCACTAGCTCGTGTCTTTGCTGCTCTACTTCCAATCCAGTTACCTGCTAATATACCTGGGAAAGCAGCAAAAAGATGACCCAACTCTTTGGGTCCCTGCACCCACCAGGGAGACCTGGATGATGCCCCTGGCTGATACAGCCATTGGGAGAGGGAATATGTTATTGAGCTATGATTCAGTATCTAGTTTCAGAATAGTTCTATCAACCCCCCAAAAAACTCAGATCAATTAAGTCTCTCTATTTTGCTTCTCCCATGAGCCCATGACAACCATTTGCCTACTTCCTGCTCCTTCCATGTGGGGACCAGCATTGTGGCACAGCAGGTTAAGCCTCCACCTGTGATATATTAGAGCAGTAGCTGCCCCACTTCTGGTCCAGCTCTGTGTTAACGTGCCTGAGAAGGCAGCAAAAGATGGTCCAAATCTTTCAAACCCTGCCATCCACTTTGAGATTCAGATGGAGTTCCTGGTTCCTGGCATCTGCCTGGCCCAGCCTAACCATCAAAGCCATTTGGGGAGTGAACCAACAGATAGAAAATCTTTTTCTGCTACTCTGCTTTTCAAATGAATACATCTTTTTTTTTTTTTTTTTTAAGGTGTATTTATTTGAAAGGCAGAGTTACAGAGAGAAAGAGAGAGAGAGATCTTTCATCTGCTTGTTCACTCCCAAATGGCCACAATGAACAGAGCTGTGCCAACTGGAAGCCAGGAGCTTCTTCTGGGTCTCCTACATGGGAGCAAGGGCCCAAGGATCTTGGCCCTCTTCTGCTGCTTTTCCAGACCATAGCAGAGAGCTGAATGAGAAGTGCACCAGCCAAGATTTGAACTGGCACCTATATGGGATGCCGGCACCACAGGCGGGGCTTTACACTGCCATACCACAGCGCTGGCCCCCAAATAAATAAATCTTTAGGCTAATCCTCCGCCTTGTGGCACCGGCACACCGGGTTCTAGTCCCGGTCGGGGCGTTGGATTCTGTTCCAGTTGCCCCTCTTCCAGGCCAGCTCTCTGCTGTGGCCTGGGAGTGCAGTGGAGGATGGCCCAAGTGCTTGGGCCCTGCACCCCATGGGAGACCAGGATAAGTACCTGGCTCCTGCCATCGGATCAGTGCAGCGCGCTGGCCGTAGTGGCCATTGGAGGGTGAACCAACGGTAAAAAGGAAGACCTTTCTCTCTGTCTCTCTCACTGTCCACTCTGTAAAAAAAAAAAAAAAAAAAAAAAAAAAGACTTCTCCGGGCCACAGTGGGTTGACGCCCTGGCCTGAAGCGCCAGTATCCCATATCGATGCCAGTTTGAGTCCCGGCTGCTCCTCTTGTGCAGTGGAAGATGGCCCAAGTCCTCGGGCCCCTGCACCCACGTGGGAGACCCGGAAGAAGCTCCTGGCTCCCGGCTTTGGATCAGTGCAACTCCGGCCGGCCATTGCGGCCACCTGGGGAGTGAACCATCAGATGGGAGACGTTTCTCTCTCTCTGCCTCTCCTCTGTGTACCTCTGACTTTCAAATAAATAAATAAATCTTTAATGGAATCACATGACACATGGATGGCCTTTTATGACTGGCTCCTTTCATGTAGCATACTGCTTTTAAGATTCATCTCCAAGTTGCTGCCAAGTACAAGAGACCTTCAAAATTTTTTTCAAAGTATTTTGAGATCCATGCATATTTTTCATAATACACATTTTATATGCATAATGAATAAAATTTACACCAAAATAAACTCTTTTAATCCCATAAACCTTCTGAAGTATCCTTGTTAGCAGTATTTCATTCCTTTCTACTGTCAAATAATATTCCATTATGGGGATATACTATTTGGCTTAATAGCTTTTTGCGTTGCTTCTAATTTGGAGATATGATCTCAAAAAAAAAAAGCTCTTATAGTTTATTTGTCAATCAAATCTAAATAAGTTTCATACATTGTAATTAGTTAGTGCCTTTAATCAAGGGGTTCAATCTACAGGAACCTCTTTCCCCTTTACTTGCTAGAAAAACAGAATTGCTTGCTGTATAGTTTTCCAATATCTAGATTTGGCTTTTCCATAGTCCTACAATGTCATTAACATGTTGTTTTGCCTCCTGTATTTTCTGTAAATCCGTAATATATCTGGAAGCATCATCATCTTCATGCTTGTTTTGGCAAGAGCCTTCAAAGGTGGCATTGTCACCATGTGTTTTTAGAGTATTTGGATGAGAACTACATAAATACTCTTGGTGCACATATGCTACCATGGAAGCAGCAAGCTAATACTCCAAGGTATTTCCTAGTTGTTTCTTCTTGAGGCTTTTAAAGTCTCTTGACTTTTCTGCCTAGTATGACATATGTCTTCAGAAAACACCTGGAGTTGTAATCCTTGTGCTTGCACCATATAAAATCATTTGCTGGGACAGGTGTTGTGGCACAGCAGGTTAAGCCTTCGTTCAAGACACCCCCATATCGGAGTGCCAGTTTGAGTTCCAAGTGTTCTATGTCCGTCTAACTTCCTGTTAATGTGTTCTGGGAGGCATCAGATGATGGCCCAAGAGCTTGGGTCCCTGCTTCCCAAGTGGGAGACTCATAGTTCCAGGCTATTGGCTTCGACCTGGCCCGGCCCTGACTGCTGCAAGCATTTGGGAAGTAAACCAGCAGATGAAAGAACCAACCTCTCCATATCTACCCCCATCTTTCAAGTAAATGAAACAAAAATACTTTTTGACCATTTTCCCACCAGAATGCTATGAAGTTAATCACCATTAGTTTGCTATTTTACAAATAAGAAGAGGTTCACCATTTCCAAAAATTATCGCTACTGAACACTGCCTTCCTTTTATCACACCAATCTCTGAAACATAGCTCTAAGACACTTCAGCCAAAAAAATACCTACTTATTCCTGTACTTTAATTATTCTTTACCCAAAATGCTTGGGTGAAGTAATTCAGATTTCTGAATTAGTTTACCAGTCTCAAAGAGCTTCAGATTTTGGAGCATACTGGATTTTGAATTTTCAGATTAGGGATGGCTAATCTGTATAGACTGTGACTTCGATCAAAGTCACCTGTTCCTTTTATATTTATAATCACAAGTAATTAAACAGCCCAACTTACCCCTTTAAAAAAGTTTGCTTTTTCCTGAATGACTTCTGTAGCAGCAGCACTGTATACAGTGGCACACATTACTTCAGAGCCCTTAAGACAACTCTGAACTTAAGTCTGCTACACAGGAACTCATTCTTACCTCTAAAGCCTCAGGAAATGATTGAAATGAAAATTTCAGCTCATATTTAACTCTAAATGCCACTATGCAAAAAAAAGTTTTGAAACATATTTTATCACCCAATTAATACAGCACTTGGCTTTATAGTTTTAAAAATGATCCACTTATTTTTCCTTTGTTCCGAGTTAATAACAAATCCCTGCTTAATAACTTTCCCTTATAAGCCTATTATAAGAGAATATCAAATGTACTTTATAATTTAGTAACTTTTACTTATATATGTAATTGAAGACACTTGCCATTGACTGCTAATCTGACTCAAATTCTGTACTAGTCCTCTTGTGAAATGAATGAAAATAAAAGTAAAATACCTTAAAATGTCCTGTGCCTTCATTAGCACTGAAAAAGGAGAGCAAAGTTAGTCAATAGGTAATATTTATGCTTAATCCTATAACAATAGAAAGGTAATATCAATATAAATAATTGAGAAACATCCATTTTATTTCAATTTTAAAAGTCACCTAAATTTTGATGAAATAAACATCGGTACTCTGAATTATCACTTCTGCCACCTAGTGGTAGGACAAGGCAGTTTTATTGAATATTTTAAATTACTTTCTGTACTTAATTTCAGATAGAATTTCTTCTTCCTTGTTTTGATGGAAAACATATTAGAATTTTATTTTCCTCAATTTTACTGACTTATAGTTGATAAAACTGTATATATTACCCGTGTACTTTTTTTTTTTTTTTTTTTTTTTTTGACAGGCAGAGTGGATAGTGAGAGAGAGAGACAGAGAGAGAAAGGTCTTCCTTTACCGTTGGTTCACCCTCCAATGGCCGTCCCGGCCGGCGCACTGCACTGATCCAATGGCAGGAGCCAGTTACTTATCCTGGTCTCCCATGGGGTGCAGGGCCCAAGCACTTGAGCCATCCTCCACTGCACTCCCTGGCCACAGCAGAGAGCTGGCCTGGAAGAGGGGCAACCGGGACAGAATCTGATGCCCCAACCGGGACTAGAACCCGGTGTGCCAGCGCTGCAAGGCGGAGGATTAGCCTAGTGAGCCGCGACGCCGGCCCCCGTGTACATGTTTTCATACGTGTGCACTAAGAAATAATTAGATCAAACTAATGACATTTTCGCTGAGCACGCTTTTTTGTGTGGTGGGAATATTTAGACTCTACTCTCTTAGAAATTTTCAAGTATACATTATTAACTGTAGTCACCACACCACACAAATAACTTCTAGCAAAAAGCAGATTCTTAATGTTTAGGTCTTTCCCACATTTAGCATGTAACTTCTCAGTTTAAAATAAATTTTTTGTGTTTAAACAAACTAATGTGACTTTTTTCATCTACAATGACAGACTGCTGTATTTTTCCTTTTACCTAGAAGCACAGATGCCCTGATTAAGTCAAAAACTTTCAAGTCATGAGACAGTTTTGTTGAGCATCTACTATTCATCTTTTGCATGTTCTTCATGTAGGCCTCATATTAGTCTGGCAAACCAGGCATTAGGCCCATTCTTAAAAGAGGAATATTAGCTCAGAGAGATTCAATAACTTGCTTCATATCATAGAGAGCTAGTAGGTGATAAAGCTGTGATTGAAACTCTGGTGTGCCTAGCGTCAAAGTCCATACTCTGGGCCAGGCGCTTAGCCTAGCCAATAAGGGAGTACTTGCGTTTGCTATCTAGTTCTGGCTCCTGACACCAGCTTCTGGTTAATGTGAACCCTGGGAGACAGCAGTAATGACTCAAGTAAACAGGTTCTAGCCACCCATGTCGGAGATCAGGACTAAGTTTCTCACTCCTGGCTTTACCCTGGCCCAGCCCAGCCACTGCAGACAATTTTTTTTTTAAAGACTTATTTATTTATTTGAAGGCAGAGTTACAGAGAAGCAGAGGCAGAGGCAGAGAGAGAGGTCTTCCATCTGCTAGTTCACTCCCCAAATAGCCGCCAACGCCAGAGCTGGGCCGATCCAAACCCAGGAGCCAGGAGCTTCTTCCAGGTCTCCCACATGGGTGCAGGGACCCAAGCACTTGGGTCATCTTCTGCTGCTTTTCCAGGTCATGGCAGGGGGCTGGATCGGAAGTAGAGCATCCAGGACTAGAACCAGTGCCATATGGAGTGCCAGCACTGTAGACCGAGGCTTTAAGCATGTTTCTCCCTGAAACTTAAACTAATGGGTCCAGTTTGCCTCTTGGTACTCTTATGAACTATGTCACCTGCTGTTTTATGTGACAATCTTCTAAAGATTTGAGACTAACCTTGAGGGACTTGCTTTCTTTTTTCTCAAACTAAATTTTTTTTGTTCTATCCATTACCTTATTTATTTGAAAGGCAGACTGAGAGGAGACGAGATGAGGAGTGGGAGAGAGGGAGAGAGGGAAAGAGAAAGAAAGGAAGAGAGAAATTAAAAAAAAAAGATTTATTTATTTATTTGAAAAGCAGAGTTAGATAGAGAGGGAAAGACAGAGAGTGAGATCTTACAACTGCTGGTTCACTCCCCAAATAGCTGCCAACAGCTAGTGCTGGGCAAAGCTGAAGCCAGGAGTAACCAGCTTTTTCTTTTTCTTTTCTTTTCTTTTTCAGATTTATTTATTTGAAAAGACAGAGTTACAGAGAGAGGTAGAGATAGAGAGAGGTCTTCCATCCAATGGTTCACTCCCCAGATGGCCGCTAATGGCCAGAGCTGCACCGATCCGAAGCCAGGAGCCAGGAGCGTCTTCTGGGTCTCCCGCGTGAGTGCAGGGGCCCAAGGACTTAGGCCATCTTCTACTGCTTTCCAAGGCCATAGCAGAGAACTGGATTGGAAAAGGAGCAGCCGGGACTAGAAGCGGCGCCTATATGGGATGCTGGTGCTTCAGGCCAGGGCTTTAACCCACTGCGCCACAGCAGTGGACCCCAACTAGCTTTTTCAATATCTCCCATGTGGGTTCAGGCACCCAAGCACTTCGGCTTTCTGCTGTAGCTTTCCCAGGCACATTAGCAGGGAGCTGGATAGAAGCGGAGCTGCCAGGATTGGAACCAGCACCCATACGGAATGCAGGGATTGCAAGCGGCAGCTTTACTTGCTATGCCACAACACTGGCCACAAGAGATTAATTTTCGACTCACTGGTTCACTCCCCAAATGCCTGCAGTGAGAACCTGGAACTCCATCTGGGTCTCCCACATGGATGGCAGTGGTCCAAGTATTTGGACCATCTTTTGCTGTTTTCCCAGGTGTATCAGCATGGAGCTGGATCAGAAGTAGAGTAGCCAGGACTCAAACCAGTGCTCCATTATGGGATGCCAGCGTTGCAGGTGGCAACTTAACCTGCTACACCACAATGCTGACCCAGAGTTCATTTATTTAATATGTATATATTGTACATATTTTAGCACCACAGATCATTTCAACCTTTATTTCCAAATGATCCTGTATTACTTCAATTTCATATATTGATAATAGTTCAGACATGTGAAGAACACTCTATGTGTTCTTACAATAATCCTATGGGCTGCTAGTAGGATCCCCAATTTAGAAATACAGAAACTGATCATCTGAGAATTTCTACCCCAAAGGGAACATACTTTGAGTTAGACTCTTCAAAACCTATGTTCTTTCTACACATTCCACCACCTGCCTTAGATCATTTCTTTTTCTTTTCTTTTAAGAATTACTTATTTATTTGAGTCAGAGTTAAAGAAAGAGAAGAGGCAGAGAGAGGTCTTTCTCTACTGGTTCACTCCTCAATTGGCTAGCATGTCCAGAGCTGCACTCATCCAAAGCCAGGAGCCAGGAACTTCTATCCGGGTCTCCCCCTCGGGTGCAGGGACCCAAGGACTTGGGCCATCTTACTAATTTCCCAGGCCATAGCAGAGAGCTGGATGAGAAGTGGGGCAGCCAGGACTTGAACTGGTGCCCATATGGGATGCCAGCACTGCAGGCGGCGGCTTTCCCTGCCACGCCAGAGTGCCAGCCCCAGTTATTTCTTTTTATAATTTACTTCATACACAAAAAATGGTGCAGGCATATGGAGCAATAGTTAACCTTCCACTAAAGATACCCACATCCCAGGGCTGGCATTGTGGTGCAGCAGGGTAAGCTCAACCTTTGATGCCAGCAATCCATAAGGGCACTGGTTCATGTCCTGGCTGCCCCCATTGTGATCCAGCTTCCTGCTAACGCTTCTGGGAAAGCAGTGAAGGATTGCCCAAGTCCTTGGGTCCCTGCACCCATGTGGGAGACCTGGATTGAGCTCCACACTCCTGGTTTTGGCCTGGCCCAGTCCTGGCATTGAGGCCATTTGGGGAGCGAACCAGCATATGGAAAATATCTAAATCTGCATTTCAAATAAATAAATAATTCTTTAAAAAAATAGATGCCCACATCCCATAAGTGCCTAGGTTCAAGTCTTGGTTCTCCCTCTCCTTTCTAACTTCCTGCTAAGATACATCTGATGGCTCAAGTATTTGGGTCCCTAGTTCTTGACTCCTGGCTTCATTCAGTATGGCCTAGCCCCGGCTACTGGGAGCATTTGGGGAGTGAACAAATGGACAGAAGATCTTTGTCTTTAAAAAATAAAAAGAAATTTTAGAACAAAAAGGATGAGAGGCTATCATAAAATCACAAAATGGGGGGCTGGCATTGTGGCACATTAGGTTAAGCTCTGCTTGCAACACTGGCATGCCACATCAGAGTGCTGATTGATAACTCTGCTACTCTACGCTTCTGAACCAGCTTCCTACTAATGCACCTAGGAAGGTGCAGATGGTGGCCCAAGGACTTGAGCCCTGGTCACCCACGTGTGAGACCACAATGGAGTTCTTGGCTTCAGGTTTTGGCCTGACTCTGCCCTAGCTTTTGCAGATATTTGATGAATGAACTAGCAGACCCAAGAGTTCTGTCTATTTCTACCTCTCTCTATGTTGTTCTTTCAAATAAATTAATTTTTTTAAAAAATCACAAAATGTGCATATGCAATTTTGGTGAGAAATCTAACTTCATATTCTAGTAGTTGCAAGATGACCATGCTAGGCCACCGCCGCGGCTCACTAGGCTAATCCTCCGCCTGCGGCGCCAGCACACCGGGTTCTAGTCCCGGTCAGGGCACCGGATTCTGTCCCAGTTGTCCCTCTTCCAGGCCAGCTCTCTGCTGTGGCCAGGAAGAGCAGTGGAGGATGGCCCAAGTGGTTGGGCCCTGCATACCATGGGAGACCAGGATAAGTACCTGGCTCCTGCCATCAGATCAGTGCGATGCGCTGGCCACAGCGGCCATTGGTGGGTGAACCAACGGCAAAGGAAGACCTTTCTCTCTGTCTCTCTCTCTCTCTTACTGTCCACTCTGTCAAAAAAAAAAAAAAAAAAAAAAAGGCCATGCTAAACCTACCTCAGCTTTTCCTTCTCCAATGCAAGCGGGCTCACCAATGAACCAAATATGCCCCTGTGCATAGCACTTAAGAAGTTCATGGAAAATGTAATCAAAAGATAAAACAAGTGGCCAGCACTGTGGCACAGTGGTTTAAGCCATGGTCTGCAACACTGGTATGCCATATTGGAATGCCAGTTTCAGTGCTAGCTATTTCATTTTCTTTTTTTTTTTTTTGACAGGCAGAGTGGACAGTGAGAGAGAGAGACAGAGAGAGAAAGGTCTTCCTTTGCCGTTGGTTCACCCTCCAATGGCCGCCGCTGCAGCCGGCGCACCGCGCTGATCCGATGGCAGGAGCCAGGAGCCAGGTGCTTTTTTCCTGGTCTCCCATGGGGTGCAGGGCCCAAGCACCTGAGCCATCCTCCACTGCACTCCCTGGCCATAGCAGAGAGCTGGCCTGGAAGAGAGGCAACCGGGACAGAATCCGGCGCCCCGACCGGGACTAGAACCCGGTGTGCCGGCGCCGCAAGGTGGAGGATTAGCCTATTGAGCCACGGCGCCGGCCGCTATTTCATTTTCAATCCAGCTCCCTGATAATACACCTGGGAGGGCACTGGATGATGCCTCAAGGAGCTGGGCCCCTGCCACCCACCAGATGTAGCTCTAGGCTCCTGGCTTCAGCCTGGCCCAGCCCTAGCCACTGGGCCATTCAGGGTATTGAACCAGCAGATGGCAGGTCTCTTTCTCTGTCTCTCTCTCTGTCTCTCCCTCTCTTTCAAATGAATGAAATCTTAAAATAATAATTGGGAATATAGTTTATATAGTTTGCTCCTTTCTACCTTGTTTTTTCTACTTAATACATTTTGGATTCTGATCCACATAACCACAAAATTATCATTATTAACATATATGCATGTGCGGATTTACTATATTTAATCAATTTTTTAAAAAAATTTATTTAATTTATTTGAAAGAGTTACAGAGAGGGGTCGAGACAGAGAGAGAGGTCTTCCATCCACTGGTTCACTCCCCAGATAGCTGCAATGGCCAGAGCTGCGCCGATCCGAAGCCAGGAGCTTCTTCCGGGTTTCCCACATGGGTGCAGGGGCCCAAGGACTTGGACCATCTTCTACTGCTTTCCCAGGCCACAGCAGACAGCTGGATCGGAAGAGGAGCAGCCAGGACTAGAACCAGCGCCCATATGGGATGACGGTGCTTCAGGCCAGGGCTTTTTAAGCTGCTGTGCCACAGAGCCAACCCCAATCAATTTTCTTAAGGACATTTAGGCTGGAACATACTCTAATAATAAAGTGCTGGATTAAATTTGGCAGTTAATATGGTTTTCTCCAACTCTTCCAAAAAAAACGTTTACAAAAAGATTTACCTGTGTATTTACTTGAAGAGCAGGTTGGGGAGACAGAGAGAGAGGTCTTTCTTCCTCTGTTTCTCTCCCCAGATGGTCACAATGTTTAGAGCCAGATGAAGCTAAAGCCAAGAACAAGGAACTCCATCCTAGTCTCCCACATTCATGGGAAGAGCCCAAGTACTTGGGCATCATCTGTTGCCTTCCCAGGCACATTAGCAGGGAACTGGATCAGAAGTAAAGTAGGAGGGATTCAAATCAGCATTCAGATATGAGACACAAATTCTGTTATCATAAACTGTGGCTTAGGGGTCGGTGTTGTGACAAAGTGGATAAAGCTGCCGCCTACAACACTGGCACTGAATATGGGTGCCAGTTTGAGTCCCTGCTGCTCCACTTCCAATCCAGCTCCCTGCTAATGCACCTAGACAAGCAGTAGAAGATGGCCCAAGTACTTGGGCCCCTGCACCCATGTGGGAGACCTGGAAGAAGCTCCTGACTTCAAATTAGCCCAGTTCTGATCATGGTAGCTATTTGGTGAGTCAACCAGTGATGGAAGATCTGTCTCTCTCTCTGTATCTCTACTTTTCAAATAAATACATAAATCTCTAAAAACAAATTTTAAAAAAATCCATGGCTTAACCCACTGTGCCACTTACTAGAAGGACTTCAGGGATGCATAAAGGACATTTCCTGCCTCGTTGTGGCAACACCAGCACCCCATAGGGTGCCAATTCAAGACCCAGCTACTCCACTTCCAATCCAGCTCCCTATAATATAACTGGGAAAGCAGTAGAAGATGGCCCAAGTGTTTGGGGCCTTGTACCAATATGGGAGACCTGGAAGAAACTCCTGGCTCCAGCTTTAGCATGACACACAGTCCCAGCCATTGCATCCATTTGGGGAGTGAACCAGCGGATGGAAAATCTCTGTCACTCTCTCTCTCTCTCTTTCATTCTGTAACTCTGCCTTTTGAATAAATAAGAAATCTTTAAAAAAATCATGCAAGAACACAGAATGAATACATAAAGAGATAAATACAACATTGCACAGCTAAATACTAAATAGATGATACAGAAAGCCTAGAGTCTATGAGGAAGGACCGAGAAGCTACAGTCATTGGTAATACAAAATGAGAACTCTAAATTTTTCCAAGTATTTTAGTTTTGTGAGCTGTATAATTGCAATATCTAAAAATTATAGCTTGATACATGACCAACTCTGTGAACAAGATGGTCTGTTTCATAATGCTATACTCTAAGAGTAATACCATATGCTACAGTATTTGATAGAAACAATTTCTTTAAATCACAAAGATATCTAGGGACTGCTGCTATGGTGTGGTGGGCTAAGCCTCCACCTACAGCACTGACATCCCATATGGGCACTGGTTCAAGTCCCAGCTGCTTCTCTTCTGATCCAGCCCTCTGCTAGGGCCTAGGAAAGCAGCAGAGGATGGCCCAACTGCTTGGGCTTCTGTACCCATGTGGGAGACCCAGAAGAAGCTCCTGGCTTCTAATTGGCCCAGCTCCGGGAGTTGGGGCCACTTGAGGCGGGTGAACTAGTAGATGGAAGACCTGTCTGTAACTCTACCTCTCAAATAAATAAATAGACCAGTGCCTTAGCTCACTTGGCTAATCCTCCGCCTGCAGTGCCGGCATCCTGGGTTATAGTCCCGGTTGGGGTACCGGATTCTGTCCTGATTGCTCCTCTTCCAGTCCAGCTCTCTGCTGTGGCCCAGGAAGGCAGTGGGGGATGGCCCAGATGCTTGCGCCCTGCACCCGTAGCGGCCATTTGGGGGGTGAACCAACGGAAAAGGAAGACCTTTCTCTCTTTCTCTCTCTCACTAACTCTGCCTGTCAAAAATAAATAAATAAACAAATAAATAAAATATTTTTTAAAAATGAGAAAAAACACAACTACTTTCGAAAACAATTTGGTAAAATCAAGTAAAATTGAAGAGGAATATATCCTAAGATTCAACAAATCCATACTCTAAAGGACAATCTCACATTTAAACATGATGATGCGGGGCTGGCACTATGGTGTAGGGGGTAAAGCCGCTGCCTAAAGTGTTGGCATCTCATATGGGCACTGGTTTGAGTCCTGGCTGTTCCACTTCCAATCCAGCTCTCTGCCATGGCCTGGGAAAGCAGAAGATGGCCCAACTTTGGGCCCCTGAACCTGTGTGGGAGAACTGGAAGAAGCTCCTGGATCAGCCCAGCTCCAGCTGTTGCAGCCAACTGGGGAATGAACCAGCGGATGGAAGACCTCTCTACCTCTGCCTCCACCTCTCTGTAATTCTGCCTTTTAAATAAAAAAAAAAAAAAAAAAAAAAAATTAAAAAACAAAATAAAACAAAACAAAACAAAAAACACAGGATGTTTATAACAACATTGTTTATAATAGCAAAAAAAAAAAAAAAAAAAAAAAAGACTGGAAACAAGCTGAATATTCAACAGTACCAATGACAGGGGCAGGCTTTGTGGCAGCAGGTCAAGTCTCCATCTATGACACCAGCCAATCCCATATGAGAACTGGTTCAAGTCCTGGCTGCTCTACTTCCAATGCAGCTCCTTGCTAATATGCCTGGGAAAGCAGCAGGAAACAGCCCAAGTATTTGGGCCCCTACCACCCAGGTGGAAGACCCATATATATTGAGTTCCAGGCTCCTGGCTTCTGCCTGAGCCAGCCCTGGCCACTGTGGCCATTTGGAGAGTAAACCAAAGGATAGAGGATCAATCTCTCGGTCTTCCTCCCTCTTTTTAACTCTTTCAAATAAATATACCTTAAAAAAAAAAAGATAATTATGACATATTCATACCAGACAATGGTGAAAATGAACGAATTAGAGCTACACATTTCAACATTGATGAATCGGCCGGCACCGCGGCTCGCTTAGCTAATCCTCCGCCTGTGGTGCCAGCACACTGGGTTCTAGTCCCAGCTGGGGCGCCGGATCCTGTCCCAGCTGCTCCTCTTCCAGTCTAGCTCTCTGCTGTGACCCGGGAAGGCAGTAGAGGATGGCCCAAATGCTTGGGCCCTGCACCCGCATGGGAGACTTGGGGGATGCACCTGGCTCCTGGCTTTGGATCAGTATGGCGCACCGTAGCAGCCATTTGGGGGGTGAACCAATGGAAAAGGAAGACCTTTCTATCTCTAACTATGCCTGTCCAAAAAAAAAAATTGATGAATCATAATACTGAGCAAAAACAAGTTGGAAAACACAATATTACACCACTTAAATTTTTTACTAGGGAGGGAGATACCTCCCATCTGGTTGGTTCATTCCTCAAATGTCCACGAAGGAGGCTCTCAATCCAAGTCTCCCACAGGGATGACAGAAACTTGGGTCATCACCACTCTCTCCCAAGGTGTGTACCAGCAGGAAGCTGGAAATAGGAATGGAGCTGAGACTTGAACCCAGGCTCTACAAAATAAGCAGAGGCTTAACCGCTGCATCAAATGACTACCCATAAAGTTTTGTGTGTTTTTTAAATATTTTATGTATTTGAAAGACAGTTACAGAAGGAGTGGAAAAGAGAGATATAGAGAGAGGTCTTCCATCTACTGGTTCACTCCCCAAATGGCCACAATAGCCAGAGCTGGGCTAGGAAGAGGCCAGGAGTTTCATCCCTGTCTTTTAAGTGGGTACATGGGCCCAAATACCTGGGCTATGTTCTGTTGCCTTCCTAGGTGCACTATCAGGGAGCTGAATCAGAACTGGAGCACCCAGGGTTCTAACTGATACCCATATGGGATGCCAACATTGCAAGTAGCAGCTTAACTAGTTATGCCACAATGCCAGCCCCTGAAAGTTTTTAAATTGGTAAAAACAATTTTATATATTTCTTAGAATGAGTATACATGTAGTAAGCATGAAAAAAGTATTATGGGAATGGCAAATGCCACTTTTTTGGAGAACGGCTATTATCCTCTGGGAATATGGTATAAACAGAAGAGGTAGCCAAGGGCTTCAGCTCTATTAGCAATGGTTTATTTCTTAAGCCAGATAATAAGGATGCTAGTGTTCCACTCTTTATACCTTGCCCCATGTTTTAGATTATTTCATAATTAATTTTTAAAAGGGATGTCAGGAAAATCTGATTGCCCAGTGTTCAGGGTGATTTTTAACTGTTGGGACCTAAATAATTCTTCAAGGTAGATTTTTAGGGTACTCACCCAATGAACTCCAGTAACAAAGACATATCAAGTTCAGGTGGAATACGAAACACAGACTCTAGGACTTTCTTAGATCGTCCTTTGTTTGAAGGGACTGGCTGTGGAACAGCTATTTGGAAACCAAAGGAAAAAGCTGATTTAGAATGAAAATTCTATAAATTGAGATCTTTGAAAACAATTATACAGGTATCACATCAACTATTTAAAAAATAACAAGGCATTCAATCAATCTTTTCTTTAATATCATCAGCTGGCCAGCGCCACGGCTCACTAGGCTAATCCTCCACCTTGTGGCGCCGGCACACCGGGTTCTAGTCCCGGTCGGGGCGCTGGATTCTGTCCCAGTTGCCCCTCCTCCAGGCCAGCTCTCTGCTGTGGCCTGGGAAGGCAGTGGAGGATGGCCCAAGAACTTGGGCCCTGCACCCCATGGGAGACCAGGATAAGCACCTGGCTCCTGCCATCGGATCAGCGCGGTGCGCCGGCCGCAGCGGCCATTGGAGGGTGAACCAATGGCAAAAGGAGACCTTTCTCTCTGTCTCTCTCTCTCTCACTGTCCATTCTGCCTGTCAAAATATATATATATATACATATATATATATATATATCATCAGCTAATCTTTTAAAGACAATGAAATTAGTGGCAAGCCTGGGGGCAACTTTGTAATGGAAGGCTTATCAGGCCCAGAGAGCTCAGCAGAACAGCACAGCTTTCATAGACGACCCTTTAAAAGCACTACTAGAGGGGCCAGCACTGTGGCGCAGTAGGTTCGCAGGCATTCCATATGGGTGCCAGTTCTAGTCCAGGCTGCTTCTCTTCTGATCCAGCTCTCAGCTTTGGCCTGGGAAAGCAATAGAAGATGACCCATGTACTCGAGCCGCTGCACCCGCGTGGAGACCCAGACAGAAGCTCCTGGCTCCTGACTTCGGATTGGCCCAGCTCTGGCTGGTGCGGCCATTTGGGGAGTGAACCAGCGGATGGAAGACCTTTCAGTCTCTTCCTCTCATTGTCTGTAACTCTACCTCTCAAGTAAATAAATAAAATCCTTATAATTAAAAAAAAAAAAAAAAAAAAACAACAACCCACTACTAAGTGCCAGGCTCACATTTAGCACTTTACAAGCATCACCTCATTTAATCCTTTTTTTTTTTTTTTAAACAGGCAGAGTTAGACAATGAGAGAGAGAGAGAGAAAGGTCTTCCTTTTCCGTTGGTTCACCCCCCGAAATGGCCACCACAGCCAGCGCGCTGCATTGATCCGAAGCCAGGAGCTTCTTCCTGGTCTCCCATGCAGGTGCAGGGCCCAAGCACCTGGGCCACAGCAGAGAGCTGGACTGGAAGAGGAGCAACCAGGACAGAATTCGGCACCCCAAATGGGACTAGAACCTGGGGTGCTGGCGCCACAAGCAGAGGATTAGCCTAGTGAGCCGCGGCACCAGCCTATTTAATACTTACTATATAATCATATGATATAGTAATACCGCTACTTTTTTTAATTAATAAAGAAACTGAAGCTGTGGTAAACATTGTTGTTAAGTAGGTTAAGCTACCACTTGGAACACCCACAACCCATATGGGAGTGCCTACTCCAAGCCCCAGATCCAGCTTCCTGCTAATGCATCTGGGAGACAGAATGATGGCCTAAGTATGTGGGGTTTCTGCCCATGTAGGAAACCTGAGGGTTTCCTGGCTCCTGGTTTTGGCCCGGCTCAGCCCTAATCTGCATTTCAGAAGTGAATAAGTGGATAGAAGATCTCTGTCTCTCCCTCTTTATTTATTTTATAAGATTAATTTATTTGAGAGTCAGAGTTTTACAGAGACAGGCAGAGACAGAGACACACAGAGAGAAAGAGATTGAGAGAGAGATCTTGCATCTGCTGCTTCACTTCCCAGATGGCTGCAACAGCAAGGGCTGGGCCAAGCCAGAAGCCAGAAGCCAAGAGCTTCATTCAGTCTCATGTGGGTAACAGGTGCCCAAACATTTGGGCCATCCTCTGCTGCTTTTCCCAGGTTATTAGCAGGGAGCTGGATCACAAGAGAAGCAGTCAGGACAAGAACCTGAGCCCATACAGGATGCCGGCATCACAGGCAGCAGCTTTACTCACTCTCTCTGTCATCCACCTTTCAAATAAATATTTTTAAAAAAAGGAAAAGAAAGAAACTAAGGAGGTCCAGCATTGTCGTGCAGCAGGTTAAGCTGCCACTTGCAACATCAGCATCCATTTAAGAGTGCTGGTTCAAGTCCTGGCTGTTCTGCTTCTGATCCAGTTCTCTGCTCTCATCTACATGAGAGACCAGATAGAGTTCTAGGCTCCTGGCTTCAGACTGGATGACCCCAGCCTTTGCAGCCATTTATGGAATGAACCAGTGGACAGAAGATTTGTCACTGGGCCTTTCAATAAATAAATACATCGTAAGTGGGGGAAAAAAAAATCTGAGGTTTAGTGAAATTAGGCAATGTGCCTACAGTAATATCGAAGAACTAGGATTTAAACCCAAATCTATCTGAATATGAAACACCCATACTGCCACATTACCAGCATCGTAAAAAAAAAAAAAAAAAAAAAAAAAATGTTATGCAGTTACTTTGTGTCAGGCACTGTTTTAAGTGCTTGTGTCATTCAATGCATGTTTTTATGAACTGCCATTATCATCACCATTTTATAGATAAGGAAACTGAAACACTGAAGTAATTTGCTGAAGTCACACACCTAGTAAAGCGGCAGAGCTAGGAACTCAGAAATGTAGTTTCAGAGATTAAACACTTTAATCCTTATAAACAAACTGGAATACACCACAACATTATCTTTAGAATTTTTCTCGGTTGGATATAATAGTAACTAGTTATCCCCAAAAACAATTTCAGAGAGCAGAAATTTTCTTAAGTTAGTATTCTTTATAAATACATTATATTTATAAATTTATATTTATAAATCCAAACTTACCAGGTTTAGGTACTTCTAGACCTCTTTCTTTATAGAAATCATGCATTTGCTTTTTTTCTCCTAAAAAATGATAAAACACAGACTAAATTACACTTAAAATGAAACTAGCAGAGCATAGATTCTGGGATTCACAACTATGTAATAAAAAAAACTTACTTTCCTCTAGATTGATCACTAATTTGTATACTATGTCTTGTAACTGTCGGTCCAACCTAATAAAAGGAAAGGATGGAGAATACCTCAAAATTTAGGAAAAATGCATTTCAGTACAGAGTGAGTTAACTGAGTTTTCCCTTGGGGATAGATACCTTCTTTTTCAGAGGCCAGTTACTTTTAAGCAGCACTCACAGTACCTAAAATACAATCTGACTGAGAGAATCTCAAGCAATCGTAGGTAATCACAGATTCTCGAAAGGTTCACTAAATTGTTTCTTATGTACTAGTCTCAGTCCCTCAAAAAGAACTTGAGTTCATGGCAGAGACTGTATTTTTAACTTCTGTGCATCATCTGCAAAGTGCTCTCCTACGAAGGTAATAAAAAAAAAGTCACAGTATCTGGTGAGTGAACAAAGTAATCTACCTTTAGTTCTCCTTGGAAGCTGAGCAGGAACTGGTTAGTAAGCCTACCACAGAGGCTTTTCTAAAGTGCACAGTTGTTACAGGTATTAATCCTAGAAAAGCTGCTGGGACAGTTTTACAAATCAGTTAAGATGTTGTGGTGGATGCCCACATATTATCCCCATATCAGAGCGCATGGATTTGAGTCTGGCTGAGAGCTGATTCGAGCTTCCCTCTAATGCACATGCTGGGTGACAGCAATGCACAGCTCAAGTGTTTTAATCCCTGCCACCCACATGGCAGACTAGTAATGAGCTCCTGGCTCCTTGTTTTGGCCTGGCCCAGGTCCAGTCTCCACCACTGCAAACATCTGGGGACTGAACCAGTGGATGACATTTCTATCTCTGTGTGTCTCTTTCCAACTCTTTGCCTTTCAAATAAGCAAAATTTAGAAAAATAATTTTTAAACAGAATTCTAAATACTGCATACCAAATAAAAAGCTTACACTAGCCTCATTAACATAAATGGGTTAAAATTCTTATGGAAAAAGGTCAGTGTTTTTTAAAAAAGACACCAGCAGATGAGGCTGGGATGTGGCACAGTAGGTTCAGCTTGTCATGCCAGTATCCCATATCATAATGTCATTGTCCTGGCTACTCCGCTTCCTATCCAGCTTCCTGCTAATGAGCCTGGGAAGGCAGCAGAAAACGGCTCATGTCGCTGGGCCCCTGCTACCCATGTGGGACACCACAATGGTTAAAGTCCCCAGCAGTCAGCACAGCGTCCAATACAGAGTTAAGTGCTCTACACACATTTCTCAAAGGCGTATGTAATTCCCATCCTTTTAATTTTGAGGGAGGTCAAGAATTTAATCCCAACTACACAAGTCAAGCTTTCAGGAAATGTATACTTAAAACAATTAGAACCTTTATATAGTCTTCTTACCTTATGTTATAAAGAGGCTGTGTTTGATGTACTACTATGTTGCATTTTGGACATCTATTGCTATAGTAAAAGTGTCTTACAATGCAGCTTTTACAAACTGTCAGAAAAGAAAAAGCTGAAATTAGGATTTCTAAGAACATTTATAAAGCTGAAACTAATATTCAGAAAAGTGAACCGTACACTTACAGGTATGAAGACATTCTGTGATGGTAGTTGCATCTATTAGGTAACCCTTGCAGATGGAACACAAGATGTAGGGGGTCAGCTCAGAGAGATTAATCAGGCGCTGCAAATACAACGGAAATGGTTTAAAATCACAAATTCTTCTCTTCTCACACTCTTAAGCCATAATTTCATGATTTCACTTTAAATACTGTGTCACTTAACTACAACACGGAAACATATACCTTCACATCTTTAAAACGTCGCTGAAAAGATACAGTAACACAAATCCCCGTTTCCGACGGCTCTCGTTCCCTTAGATACAAGGCATACTGCCTTTACGAAATTACTTAGGAGATGGGCAAACTTTCCAGATCCTGGTGTCTAAGGTGAGTAAGCTAATCTGACTAGCAAGGTGTGTCACCCACGTTGAAGAAGAATGCTCCGCTGCGATAAACCAATCACGCATCTTTGCAAGCCGACTGAACAGACCGAGACGGGGTTATCAGCCTGTCCACCCCCCTCCATCAACCGACGCCTCTCGGCTCCACGGCAGACTCCCCGAAGGCCGAGCACGCCGGAGCCACCTAGCACGGACGGCCTGGGCCATCACCCACAGCAGAAGGAATCAGACCCGGGACGTCCGAGGGACTCGCGTGAAGCCCAAGCACCAATGCTGGGAGGAAGCTGCCGGGACGCAGGCCCTGGACCACGCGCCCAGGCGGGAGGGCGAGGCCCCCGAGCGAGCGTGGGCGGCGGCAGCTGCGTCCCGGAGGCCACCGAGGCCGCGCGGTCGGGGGCGCCACCGACCTCCTCCTCGTCCTCCGAATCCGCCCGGCCCCCCTCCAGCCTCAGCGAGAAGTGGCTCAACTCTTCCTCCTCCTCCTCCTCGTCCTCCTCCAGCTCCTCGTCCTCCTCCAGCTCCTCGTCGTCGTCCTCGAAGCGGCCTCTCAAGCGGCCGAGGCTGCGCTCCAGGTCCAGCGCGTGGGGCCGGGCGCCCGAGCAGCCGGGAGCCCCCGCCTCAGGCACCAGCGCCAGGCCCTCCTCCTCGGCTGCGGGCGCCGGGGTGAGGGCAGGCGGGGAGCCGGGAGGTGGCGGCGGCGTGGCTGCCGCTCCCTCGGCCTTGGCAGCGGCCGCACGGCCAGTCGTGGCCAACGCGACCCCCTCCATGGCCCAGGCGCCAAGCCTACTAGGCGACGACAGGCGACCGCGGAGCGCGGGAGTTCGGCTGGCCTTCCTCCGCAGCCAGTGCGCAGGCGTAGGGGCCCAGAGAGGCCGCTGGGAAATGTGGTTCACCTAGGCCAGGTGTCGGGGGCGGGGCTTGGGGGCCCGCCCCTTAAAGGAATCTCACTCCGTTTTCCCTGTGAAAAGTTTGATGCTCCTTGCTCAGTGCTTTATTATATTATTATTAAAGATTTGTTTATTTGAAAAGGCAGAGTTGCAGAGAGAGATCTTACGTCCACTGGTTCACTCCCCAAAAGGCCCTCCTGGAACTGGGCCTATAAGAAGCCAGGAGCCAGAGCTTCTTGCAAGTCTCCCATGCCAGTGCAAGGGCCCAAACGCTTGGGCCATCTTCTGCTGCTTTCCCAGACCATAGCACAGAACTGAATCCACCGGCAGCTGCCACAGCACCAGCCCCCTCAGTGCTTTTTTTAAAAATTTTAATATTTTTAAAAGATTTATGTATGTATTGCAATTATTTATTTATTTATTTATTTTAAAGGCAGAGAGACAAAGAGTCCCATCTGCTGGTTCACTTCCCAAATGCCCGCAAAAGCCTGAGCTGGTCCAGACATAAATAGAAACTCACTCTGAGTCTCCCACTTGGGTGGTAGGGACCCAAGTACTTGATCCTGCCTCCCAAGCAGTTGGCTTAGAAGCCTGGACGCAAACCTAGGTACTCCCACATGGGATGAGGAGCTCCCAGTCCCAAATTAGGAAGTATGAAGTTCCCATTTTGAAATATGTAAGTGAACTTATTTCAAGGAGTCATATGTTGTATAACTACAGGATAGAAATCTAATAGCTATTCAAAGACTATCTTGATACCCCATACTGAAAAGTGGATTATATTGAATTCAACATTTATCAAGGGAGCATTATAGTACTAGGAACTGAAAGCCATCCACACATACCCCACCCTGTAATATTATTGAGAGAAGTTTGGACTTGGCTTGTATTATCCTGGGAACTGACATAATGCCAGGTAATGTCACGATGCCTGCAACCAAGCTGCAGAAAGCCAAAGGCTCCCAAACAAAACAAGGCTAGGGCAAAGTCACATTTGAGAAAAGAATTTGTTCTTAGTGAGTTGAATTAATGCTAACTTGGGAATGGTATTCTTACCTTCTAAGTGAGTCACCATGCTTGCTCTGGGAAAAGTGTACCAGAATGGGTGTACCCACTGCTCCTAGACTAGACCCCCCCCCCCAGCTTTCCCTCTGTGATCCCAAAGTCTGGACAAGCTTGAGATACTGAAGTCTGCAAGACCCAAGAAGGAATAAAAAGAAAGGAAATGTCTCTTTCTACACCAAGAGGTTAGATTCAACAGGGCTGGGAATGGGAACTGGACTATAGTATTGACATAGGGTGGTTGGAAAGAGGTTGAAAGAGACCAGTGGGGAAAAAAAAAAAAAGAGAGAGACCAGTGGGGCAGGTGCTGTGGCTTGGTAGGCTAACTCTTCACCTGCAGTGCCGGCATTCCATATGGATGCTGGTTCTAGTCCCAGCTGCTCCTCTTCCCATCCAGCTCTTTGCTTATGGCCTGGAAAAGCAGTGGAAGACGGCCCAAGTGCTTGGGGCCCTGCATCCACTTAGGAGACCGGGGAGAAGCTTTTGACTCCTGGATTCAGATCAGCTTAGCTCTAGCCGTTGCAGCCATTTGGGGAGTGAACCAGCCAATGGAAGACCTTTCTCTCCATCTCCCTCTCTCTGTCTATAACTCTACCTCTCAACTAAATAAATAAAATATTTAAAAAAGGGAAAGAAAACGGATAATTTAAAACAAAAACAAAAAGACGTACTTAGACACATGAGATACTGTGCTCACAAAAGGCCTAAGTATGGAAGAGCCTCAGCCAAAAGCATAGGATGAAGTCTAGCCTCTGATCGTTGGAAGACACCCCCAGGTGTTTGAACGCTAATCTAGGTGTTGCTGTGAAGGTATTCTGTAGATGATCAGTTGACTTTAAGCAAAAAGGTTGTCCTCGACAATCTGGGTGGACATCATTCAATCAGTTGAAAGGCCTTGAAAGCAGAACTAAGGATCTCCCTGAAGAAGAGGTTCTTCCTGTGGACCTGCAGCAGCAGCACTTGCCCAGGAGTTTCTAGCCTGCTGGGCTACCCTCCAGGTTTCAGGCTCACAGGCCAGCTCCCACAATCTTATGAGGCAATAAATATAAACACGGGGCTGGTGTCGTGGCGCAGTGTGTTAAGCAGACACTTGGCAACTTGCCCATCTCATATCAGAGAGCTAATTTGAGTCCTGGCTGCTCCACTTCTGATCCAGCGCCTTGGAAAAGCAGCAGCAAGTTGGCCCCTGCTACCCCTGTGGGAGACCTGGATGGAATTCTAGGCTCCTGGCTTCATTCTGGCCCAGCCTGGAACACTGTGACCATTTGGAGAGTGAACCACCAGGTGGAAGATTTTTCACCCTCTTTCTTTGCCTTTTAAGTAAATAAATAAATTTAACATGTATAAATAATATATAAAGTCTTTGCAGAGGCCGTCACTATGGCATAATAGGCTAAGCCTCTGCCTGCAGCACTGGCATCCCATCGTGTTCTGGCTGCCCCTCTTCCGATCCAGCTCTCTGCTATGGCCTGGGAAAGCAGTAGAAGATGGTCAAGTGCTTGGGCCTCTACACCCATGTGGCAGACCTGGAAGAAGCTTCTGGCTCCCGGCTTCAGATCAGCCCAGCTCTGGCTGTTGCGGCCAACTGGGGAGTGAAACAGTGGATGGAAGAACTTTCTGTCTCCCCGCCTCCCTCTGTCTATAATTCTAAATAAATAAAATATTTTAAAAATAAAAATACAGGCCAGCGCCACGGCTCACTAGGCTGATCCTCCGCCTGCAGCGCTGGCACCCCAGGTTCTAGTCCCGGTTGCTCCTCTTCCCGTCCAGCTCTCTGCTGTGGCCCAGGAAGGCACTGGAGAATGCACCTGCATGGGAGACCAGGAGGAAGCACCTGGCTCCTGGCTTCGGATGAGCACAGAGCGCCGGCCACAGTGGCCATTTGGGAGGTGAACCAATGGAAGGAAGACCTTTCTCTCTGTCTCTCTCTCTCTCATTGTCTAACTCTGCCTGTCAAAAAATAAATAAATAAATAAATAAATAAATAAAATATAAAGTCCTTGCAGAAAATCTCTTAATCTCTCTCTCTCTCTCTCTCTCCCCCCCCCCCTTTGCCTTTCAAATCATTAAATAAATCTTAAAATATATAAATAAGGGGCTAGTGCTCTGGCATAGCGGGTAAAGCTGCCACCTGCAGTGCCAGCGTCCCATATGGGCAACGGTTCATGTCCTGGCTGCTCCACTTTGATCCAGTTCTCTGCTATGGTCTGGGAAAACAGTAGAATATGGCCCAAGGGATTGGGTCCCTGCACCACATGAGAGACCCAGAAGAAACTCCTGGCTTTGGATCAGCGCAGTTCTGGCTGTTGTGGCCAACTGGGGAGTGAACCAGCAGATGGAAGATCTCTCTCTCTCTCTCTCTCCCCTTCTCTTTCTGTGTAACTCTGACTTTCAAATAAATAAATCCTTTTAAAAATAAAAAATATATGAATAAAATATAAAGTCCTTGCAATAAACCTCTCAATCTCTCTCTCTCTCCCTGTATCTCCATCTCTCTCTTCTCTCTCTCTCCCTCTATATATATAGTTGACTGTTCACATCTACAGGTTCCACATCTTTAGATTCAACCAATTGTGGATCAAAACTATTGAAAAAAAAAAAGAATTGCATCTGCACAAACTTTTTTCTTATCATTATTCCCTGAACAATATAGTATAATGGCTATTTACGTAGTGCTTATGTTATTTTCGGTTTTATAAGTAAACTAGAGGGCCGGCGCCGCGGCTCACTAGGCTAATCCTCCGCCTAGCGGCGCCGGCACACCGGGTTCTAGTCCCGGTTGGGGCACCGGATTCTGTCCCGGTTGCCCCTCTTCCAGGCCAGCCCTCTGCTGTGGCCAGGGAGTGCAGTGGAGGATGGCCCAGGTGCTTGGGCCCTGCACCCCAAGGGAGACCAGGAAAAGCACCTGGCTCCTGGCTCCTGCCATCGGATCAGCGCGGTGCGCCGGCCGCAGCGCACCAGCCGCGGCGGCCATTGGAGGGTGAATCAACGGCAAAAGGAAGACCTTTCTGTCTCTCTCTCTCTCTCACTGTCCACTCTGCCTGTCAAAAAAAAAAAAAAAAAAAAAAAAAAAAAAAAAAAAACTAGAGATGTGAGGGCCAGCGCTATGGCGTAGCAAGTAAAGCCACCACCTGAATGCAGTAGAAGATGGTTCAAGTCCTTGGGCTCCCATACCCATGTGGGAGACCTGGAAGAAGCTCTGGGCTCCTGGCTTCGGATTGGCATAGCTCCAACCATTGTGGCCAACTGGGGAGTGAACTAGCAGATGGAAGATATCTCTCTCTCTCTCTCTCTCTTTCTCTCTCTCTCTCTGCCTCTCCTTCTCTCTGTAACTTTGACTTTCAAATAAGTAAATACATCTTAAAAAAAAAAAAATGAGTAGAGGGCCGGCGCCGCGGCTCACTAGGCTAATCCTCTGCCTTGCGGCGCCAGCACACTGGGTTCTAGTCCCGGTCGGGGCGCCGGATTCTGTCCCGGTTGCCCCTCTTCCAGGCCAGCTCTCTGCTGTGGCCAGGGAGTGCAGTGAAGGATGGCCCAAATGCTTGGGCCCTGCACCCCATGGGAGACCAGGATAAGCACCTGGCTCCTGCCATTGGATAGGTGTGGTGCGCCAGTCGCAGCGCTTCGGCCGCGGCAGCCTTTGGAGGGTGAACCAACGGCAAAGGAAGACCTTTCTCTCTGTCTCTCTCTCTCTTACTGTCCACTCTGCCTGTCCAAAAAAAAAATAAATAAATAAGTAGAGATGAATGGAAGTGTATGTGAGGATGTGTTAGGTTATATACAAATACAACACCATTTTATGGAAGACATTTGAGCATCTACAGATTTTGGTGTGTTAGGGGAGTCCTGGGACCCATCCCCACAGATACTAAGGGATGAATGAATATGGTGTTTACAATATTTGAGGTTTCCTAGAATATGTATCTCTTTCATAAAATGGGAATTTCATGTATCTTCATCATGATCTATGTGGCTACACCCAAAACATATTATGGGCACTTATCTAGGGTTGTTAAACCTCAACAAGGCACCATAATCATGTCATGCCTTGGAACTGGGCCAGGGCTTCACTCTCACCTTAGGTGCTAACTTGTTAGCAGAATGCTGTAAAAGTGGACCCAGCACAGCAAGAAACAGTACCCTAAACATTATGCCTAGACTGAGAGAGATGCTGTAGAATAGATGAAACATCAGTATTAAAAAGGATTTTCTTTTTTTGCTTGTGTCATTATAGAATGGATATTTTAAATAGAAAGCCATGCCTGAAAATTTATGTGGAGCAGGCTTTTGACACAGAGGTTAAAATGCTGCATGGGGGGCCAGCACTGTGGCATACCGGGTAAAGCCGCCGCCTGCAGTGCTAGCATCCCATATGGGCGCCAGTTCGAGTCCTGGCTGCTTTACTTCCTATCCAGATCTCTGCTATGGCCTGAGAAAGCAGAAGATGGCCCAAGTCCTTAGGCCCTTGCACCCGTGTAGGAGACCTGGAAGAAGCTTCTGGCTCCTGGCTTCAGATCAGCACAGCTCCAGCTGTTGTGGTCAACTGGGGAGTGAACCAGCAGATGGAAGATCTCTCTCTCTCTCTCTCTCTCTCTCTCTCTCTCTCTCTCTGTGTGTGTGTGTGTGTGTGTGTAACTCTGACTTTCATATAAATAAATAAATCTTTTTTTTTAAAAAAGGAATGGTGATAACTACTTTTAAAACAGTGCTGCATGGGTCACCCACATCCCATTTCAGAGTGCCTGGGTTCATGTCCCAGCTCCACTTCTGATTCCAGCTTCCTGCTATGCATACCCTGGAATGACTCAAGTACTTGGGTCTCTGGCACTTCATGAGAGACCTGGATGGAGTTCCAGGCTACTAGGTTCAGACTGGCCCAGCTTCAGCTGTTGAGGCATTTGGGGCATGGACTAACACATGAGATGTGTATGTGTGTGTGTGTGTGTGTGTGTGAGAGAGAGAGAGAGAGAGAGAGAGATACATAAATAGAGACAGAGGCAGGGGCGTGGCACAATGGGTTAAGCTGCCTGCTGGGATGCTCACACCCCATATCAGAATGCTGGTTTGAGTCCTGGCACCTCTGATTCTAAACTGTCTTCCTGATAATACATCCTTGGAGACAGCAGATAGCGGCTGAAGTACCTGGGGCCCTGCCACCACAAGGAAGATCCAGATGGAATTCCAAGTTACTGGGTTTGGCCTGGCCCTGGCTATGGGCATTTGGGAAGTGAACTAACAGATGCAAGCTCTCTCTCTCTCTCTCTCTCTCTCTCTCTCCTCCCGCCCCCCCTTCCCCTCCCTTGCCCCCATCATTCTGGCTTTCAAGTAGCTGAAAATAAATGAACATATAAAAATAAGTAAACCTTAAAAATTACTTTAAAAAATGATGGTTACAAAGACTGTATCAATGCCATAGACAACACACACACACACACACATACACTGTATTGTTGCAATTGTATAAAAAAGAAACTTGAAAGAAGTAGTAGCCAAATTATATGAACAGTATGTTAGAGTGTTGCAGAGATTTTTTTGTAGTTAAAATACTGGAAAATAGATGCAAATTACTGAAGGGAAAAGGTCCACATAGAAACAAGATTTTTTTTAGAAAAACAGACATATTGATGCTAAGCTTTATATGGAAAAATATACAACCAAGAATAGCCAGGAAAACACCACAAAGAAAACCTACAGGGCTGGGCAACGTCTACCAACCATTAAACATACCACATCGGCTCTCTAATGAAAATACTGCGTGTACTAGCACATGAAGGAACAGGCAGATCAGAAATAGAATGGAAAATCCATAAATATCCACAAGGAAATACAAGTATGGGACTTTAGTATAGAATAAAGGCGATATTGCAAATCACAGGGACAAAGATGGACTTTTTCATAAAGGTGCTTAGGAAATTGTTTAGTCATTTTGTGAAAAATGAGTTAAAATAGCAGGGTGGTTACTTATTTTTTCCTATCTTCAAGGAAACCTAGAATCACAACTGACCCTTGGTCAACCTCTGGGAATATGGCCTTTAAAATGTTCTTTCATGCCAGTGATGGATGATTTTGCTGTGTACACCTGGGCAATGGACCATGATGTCCTAGCTTGTCAGATCGCTTTGCACAAACATCATGATTGACGAGGTGCATGCACCTGGTTTCACTGTTGTAGTCCCGAGTTTCGATTGCCATGGCTCCCGGTGTAGCAAATAGGCCTGCCATGTGATCAGCCTCCCATAAAAATCTCAGACCCTAAAATTCAAACAGGATTCCACAGAAGCAAACATATCACATCTATCCTTATATTTCGCTGATAGAGCGAAAGCCTGTCCTGAGAGACCCTGGATAATTAAGACACATAAGCCCGTCTGGCCTCTATGAGCTCTGCCAGTGTATTTCTTGCAGCTTTTTTTCTTTCTTTCTTTCTTTCTTTCTTTCTTTCTTTCTTTCTTTCTTTCTTTCTTTCTTTCTTTTCTCTTTCTTTCTTTCTTTCTTTCTTTCTTTCTTTCTTTCTTTCTTTCTTTCTTTATTTCTCTCTTTCTTTCTTTTCTTTCTTTCTTTCTTTCTTTCTTTCTTTCTTTCTTTCTTTATTTCTCTCTTTCTTTCTTTTCTTTCTTTCTTTCTTTCTTTCTTTCTTTCTTTCTTTCTTTCTTTCTTTCTTTCTTTCTTTCTTTCTTTGACAGGCAGAGTGGACAGTGAGAGAGAGAGAGACAGAGAAAAAGGTCTTCCTTTTCCGTTGGTTCACCCCCTAAATGGCCGCTGCAGGGCCCGGTGCACCGCGCTGATCCAAAGCCAGGAGCCAGGTGCTTCTCCTGGTCTCCCATGTGGGTGCAGGGCCCAAGCACTTGGGCCATCCTCCACTGCCTTCCCGGGCCACAGCAGAGAGCTGGCCTGGAAGAGGAGCAACTGGGACAGAATCCGGTGCCCCGACCAGGACTAGAACCCGGTGTGCCGGCGCCGCAAGGAGGATTAGCCTAGTGAGCACTGGCTTTCTTGCAGCTCTTGCTCTGCATCTTTGATGTCATAAACCTTTGCTTGGAATTTATCCTGCTACTGAGGTTTGTGAATACTTTTAGGGAGTTGCCTAACCCAAGAAGGCTGCAGGACCCTGAAACATTTTCGAAAAAGATAAAATTAGATCCACACCTCACACCATATGCAGGATTAAATCCCAAACTGATTATAAATCCAATAGAAAAATGAAACCATACAGGCTCTAGAAGAAAACATAGTGAAAGGAAATATTTATTACAATATAATGGATTTAAAACTTACAAATATGTAGATCATTCTTTAGATTAGGCATGAAGGACAAAGCATAATTTCCAAGCCTGTGTTGTAGCACAGTGGGTTAAGCTGATGTTTGCCATCCTGGCATCCTATAGGAGTGCCAGTTTGAGCCCTGGCTGCTCTACTTCCAGTCCTGCTTCCTGCTAACGTGCCTGGGAAAACAGCAGATGATGGCCCAGCTACTTGGGTCCCTGACACCCATGAGGGAGTCCTGGAAGGGGTGCCAGGCTCTTAGCTTAGGCCTTGCCCAGCCCTAGCTGTTATACCCATTTGGTGAGTTAACCAGTGGATGGAAGATCTCTCTCTCTTTCTCTCTCTCTCTCTGTAACTCAGCCTTTAAAATAAATAAAATAAATCCTTCCTTAAAAACATACACATTGGGGCTGGCACTGTAGCTTAGCAGGTAAAGCCACTATCTGCAGTGCTGGCATCCCATAAGGGTGCCAGTTAAAGTTCCGGCTGCTCCACTTCCTTATCTTTTTTTTTAAAGATTTCTTTACACAGAGAGAAGGAGAGGCAGAGAGAGAGAGATCTTCCATCTGCTGGTTCACTCCCCAGTTGGCTACAACAGCTGGAGCTGCGCTGATCTGAAGCCAGAAGCCAGGAGCCAGGAGCCAGGAGCCAGGAGCTTCTTTCCAGTCTTCCATACAGGTGCAGGGGCCCAAGGACTTGGGCCATCTTCTACTGCTTTCCCAGGCCACAGCAGAGAGCTGGATGGGGAAGTGGAGCAGCCGGGACTCAAACCAGTGCCCATATGGGATGCCAGCACTGCAGGCAGCGGCTTTACCTGCTATGCCACAGCACCAGCCCCAGGCTGCTCCACTTCCAATCCAGCTCTCTGCTATGGCCTGGGAAGGCAGTGAAAGATGGCCCAAATCTTCGGGTCCCTGTACCCATATGGGAGACTCCTGGCTTCAGAAGAAGCTCCTGGCTCTTGGCTTCAAGTCAGCCCAGCTCGGGTTGTTGTGGTCACTTGAGGAGTGAACCAGCAGATGGAAGACCTCTCTCTCTCTCTTTTTAACTCTGCCTTTCGAATAAAGAAATAAATCTTTAACACACACACATACATACACATACTTGCTCTCAAAGTAAGATTAAAAAACTCCCTCTCAAAATATGAAAAGGCTTTCAAAATCTCTAATGATAAGTGAAATGTTAAAGTAATAATGAGATTACCAGGTTCTGGTCAAAATGACAAGCACTTCACCCTGTCTTTCCTACTGAATGCAGATAAAAACCACAGACGAGAGGTCAGAGTAGTGTAGCTGGTAAAGCCCCTACCTGCGACACCAGCATCACACATGGGTGCTGGTTTGAGTGCCGGCTGCTCCAATATCTGTCTGGCTCTCTGTTAATAGACTGAGAAAAGCATAGAAGATGGCCCAAGTGCTTGGGCCTCTGCCACCCAGGTGGGAGACCTGGAAGAAGCTTCAGGCTCCTAGTTTTAGCCGGTCCCAGTCTGGGCAGTTGCAGCCATCTAGGGAATGAACCAGTGAGTGGAAGAGCTCTCTCGCTCTCTCTCTTTTTCTACCTCTCCTTCTCCATTTCTAACTCTGACTTTCAAATAAATAAATAAATCTTAAAAAAAAAAAAACAACCCCGCAGATGAATGTCTGGATCAGCTATGTGAAGTCTCTGGAATGCAAATGATAACATGAAGATTTGAAAAGGGACACAGTATTCAAAGCACCACTGAACCATTACTGAGTTTTCTCATTTTTTTTTCCCTCTGGTATCTCACCTGGACTCAAAACCAAAACAGAACTAACTAAAACCCAGACCTGTACTCCAGGTAGTTGGAAAGAATTCCTGAGAGACACTTTCTATTGATGGTCAAGGAAGGGGAAAAGGGGTCCCTGCAGGTCAAGGAGAGCAGGAAAAATCCAAAGTTTCTTTCGTTTTTGATTTCCCATCTCTCCCCTGCCAATTTACAGGAAAATCCTGGATCTGATTAGACCAGTCCTGGCTATTGCGGGCATTTGGGGAATGAACTAATGGAATGCATGTCTCTGTTTATATGTCTCTCTCTGTCACTCCACCTTTCAAGTAAATAAAGTAAACATTAAAAGTAGCCTACATGGAAATTTACATTGGAAACACACCAGAAAATTTTTAAAAATCACTGGATAGAAGATATCTTCTTTTTGAAAGAAAGTCTTTATTTACATATTTGAAAGAAGGAGCAAGAGAGAGAAAGAGAGAGAAAGAGACAAAGATTGATTTTATCTGCTGGTTCACTCCCCAAATGACTATAACAGCTAGATGGAGCCTGGAACTCCATCTCTCTCTCTCTTTTTTTTAAAAAAGATTTATTTATTTATTTGAAAGGCAGAGCTGCAGAGAGGCAGAGGCAGAGGCAGAGGGAGAGGGAGAGAGAGAGAGAGAGAGAGAGAGAGGTCTTCCATCTGCTTGTTCACTTCTCAGATAGTCTCAATGGCTGAAATTGTGTTGATCCGAAGTCAGGAGCCAGGAATTTCTTCCAGGTCTCACATGTGGATGCAGGGGTCCAGGGACTTGGGCCATCTTCCACTGCTTTCCCAGGCCACAGCAGAGAGCTGGATCGGAAGTGGAGCAGTCTGGAACCCACGCCCATATGGGATGCTGGCACTGTAGACCACAGCTTTACCTGCTAGGCCCCAGCACCAGCCCCTGGCACTCCATCTCAATCTCACATGTAGGTGGCAGGAACTCAAGCACTTGTGGGTCATCATCTGCTGCTTTCCAGGGAACATTAGTAAGTAGCTGGATCAGAAGTGAGGCAGAGGGGCTGGTGCTGTGGCATAGTTGGTAAAGCTGTTGCCTGCTGTGCCAGCATCCCATATGGGCGCCAGTTCAAGTCTTGGCTGCTCCACTTTTTTTTAATTTTTAAAAAATTAAAAAAATTAAAAAAAAATTTTTTTTGACAGGCAGAGTGGACAGTGAGAGAGAGAGACAGAGAGAAAGGTCTTCCTTTGCCGTTGGTTCACCCTCCAATGGTCGCCGCGGCTGGCGCGCTGCGGCCGGTGCACCGCGCTGATCCGATGGCAGGAGCCAGGAGCCAGGTGCTTTTCCTGGTCTCCCATGGGGTGCAGGGCCCAAGCACTTGGGCCATCCTCCACTGCACTCCCTGGCCACAGAAGAGGGCTGGCCTGGAAGAGGGGCAACCGGGACAGAATCCGGCGCCCCGACCGGGACTAGAACCCGGTGTGCTGGCGCCGCAAGGCGGAGGATTAGCCTAGTGAGCCGCGGCGCCGGCCCAAATTTTTTGACAGGCAGAATTAGACAGTGAGAGAGAGAGAGAGAGAGAGAGAGAGACAGAGAAAAAGGTCTTCCTTTTCTGTTGGTTCACCCCCAAAATAGCTGCTACGGCCGGCGCGCAGCACTGATCCGAGCCAGGAGCCAGGTGCTTCCTCCTGGTCTCCCATGCAGGTACAAGGCCCAAGCACTTGGGTCATCCTCCACTGCCCTCCCGGGCCACAGCAGAGAGCTCGACTGGAAGAAGAGAAACCAGGACAGAATCTGGCGCCCCAACCAGGACTAGAATCCAGGGTGTCAGCACCGCAGGCAGAGGATTAGCCTAGTGAGCCACGGTGCTGGCACACTTAATTTTTTTTAAAAAAGTTTGATTTATTTCTTTGAAAGTCAGAGTTACGCAGAAAGAGAATGAGAGGCAGAGAGAGAGAGGTCTTCCATCAGATGGTTCACTCCCCAATTGGCTGCAATGGCTGGAGCTGTGCCGACCAAAAGCCAGGAGCCAGGAGCCAGGAGCTTCTTCCGGGTCTCCCATGCGGGTGCAGGGGCCCAAGCATTTGGGCCATCTTCTACTGCTTTCCCAGGCCGTAGCAGAGAGCTGAATCAGAAGTGGAGCAGCTGGGTCTTGAACTGGCGCCCATATGGGATGCCAGCACTGCAGGTAATGGCTTAACCCGCTATGCCACAGTGCCGGCCCTGGCTGCTCTACTTCCGATCCAGCTGTGCCCTGGGAAAGGAGTAGAAGATGGCCCAAGTCCTTGGACCCCTGCACCCGCATGGGAGACCTGGAGGCAGCTCTTGTCTCCTGGCTTCGGATCGGCACAGCTCTAGCCATTGCAGCCAGTTGGGGAGTGAACCAGCGGATGGAAGATTTTCTCTCTCTCTCTCTCTCTCTCTCTCTCTCTCTCTCTCTCTGTGTGTGTGTGTCTGTCTGTCTCTTTCTCTCCTCTCCTTCTCTTGCTGTGTAACTCTGACCTTCAAATAACTAAGTAAATCTTAAAAAGAAAAAAAAAAGGTACAACAGCCTATTCTCTCTAATCAAAGAATCAGGAAAGGAACAAACTCATAAGACAGAAAACTCCCAGACAGTAATCATTCTTTTTTTTTTTTTTAAGATTCATTCATTTATTTATTTGAGTTACACAATGAGAAAGGAGAGGCAGAGAGAGAGAGAGAGGTCTTCCATCCACTGGCTGGTTCACTCCCCAGATGACTGCAATGGCCGGGGTTGTGCCAATCCAAAGCCAGGTGCTGGGTGCTTCTTCCTAGTCTCCCATGTGAGTGCAGGGGGCCCAAGCACTTGGGCCATCTTCTACTGCTATCCCAGGCCACAGCAGAGCACTAGATCAGAGGTATAGCAGCCGGGACTCGGACCGGCGACCATATGGGATGCCAGCACTGCAGGAGGCAGCTTTACCTGCTAGGCTAGGCTACACCACAGCACCGGCCCCAACACTAACCATTCTATTCCAGCTAAAGACTGAGGCCCTCAACTTCATCCACAGCAGCAAAGGTGGAGTGGGAAGCCTGTTCTTCCAGCCCATGAGGCTTGCAGGGTGTGCCCCTTCCCCCTGCCATGGTGGTGTCAGAGACCAAAGAGGGAGCCCTTCATCACCATTCAGTGATGAGTGTCCCCACTTCACAGTGTTACAGGGGAATTGGAACTTCCAAACCCAGCCTGCAGAAACAAGGAGCTACCTGGCAATAGAAGCCAAGCAGGGAACCGGGATTTCTATAATCACCTAACAGTAATGATAAAGCATCATTCTCCTACTTCCCCTTCAGAATGGTGGGCAAGAAAGCTAGCTGGGGCAGGCAATTGACATAGCCATTAAGTTGCTGCTTGGGATTCCTGCATCCTGCACCAGTCCCTGGGTTCAAGTCACAGCTTGGCTTCTGATTCTAGCTTCCTAATGTACATCCTTGGAGGCATAAATACTTGTGTCCCTGACACCCACATGGGATGCCGGAATTGAGCTCCAAGCACCTGGGTCTGGTCTGGCCCAGATCTGGCTATTGTTGGCATTTGGGAAGTGAACCAGTGGTTGGTAGGTCTCTCTCTATCTCTGCTTCTGCTTCTCTGTCGGTCAAATAAATAAAATAAACAAAAAGCTACATAACATAAATTTCAATAACATGTAGTTTCATGATATAATTTGAAAATGTTCAGGCTTCAATTGCAAGTCATTTGTCACTTGGAGAACTGGGATGATCTCAAATAAAAGACAACTGGGCCAGGGTGGTGGTGCAACAGTAAGCTTCCACTTTTGACGCCAGCATTCCATATAGGGATGCCAGTCTGAGTCCCAGAGATGCTGGTTTGAGTTTTGGTTGCTCTGATTCTCATCCAGCTTCCAGCTAATGTGCCTGGGAAGGCAATGGAAGATGGACCAAATTCCTGGGCCCCTGCCACTCACGTGAGACAGCAGGAGGGAGGTCCTGACTCCTGACTTCAGCCTGGCCCAACCTGGTTGTTGTGGCCATCTGGGGGAGTGCACCAGAGAATGGAAGCTCTCTCTTTCTTTTCCTCTCTCTGTGTGGCTCTTTATAGTAAGTATTTTTATTTATTTATTTATTATTAATTTTAAAGATTTATTTATTTGAAAGAGTTACACAGAGGAGAAGGAAAGGCAGAGAGAGAGAAAGAGAAAGAGAGAAAGAGAGAAAGAGAGAAAGAGAGAGAGAGAGAGAGAGAGAGAGAGAGATCCTCCATCCAATGGTTCACTCTCCAATTGGCTGCAATGGTTGGAGCTGCACCAATCCCAAACCAGGAATCAGGAGCTTTCCTCCGGGTCTCCCACATGGGTACAGGGGCCCAAGGACTTGGGCCATCCTCCACCACTTTCCCAGGCCATAGCAGAGAGCTGGATTGGAAGTGGAGCAGCCAGGACTCAAACCGGTGCCCATATGGGATGCCAGCACTGCAGCAGCAGCTGTACCCACTATGCCACAGCGCTGGCCCCTCTTTCTAGTAAATAAAAATGTTTATAAAAACCAAAAAGACCATCAATATATGACAACATAGATGAAAGTGTTATTGGAACTTTTAGTCAGTATTTTAAAGTAGCCATGATATGGGGTCAGTGTTGTGGCACAGAGGGTTAAGCCACAGCCTGTGATGCTGGTATCCCACACAGCACTGTTTGAGTCCCAGCTGCTCCACTTCTGACCCAGCTTTCTGATAATGCACCTGGGAAAGCAGTGGAAGATGGCCCAAGTGCGTGGGTCTCTTCCATCCATGTTGGAGACCGGATGGAGTTCCAGGCTCCTGGCTTTAGCCTGGCCTAGTCCTGGCCATTGTGGCCATTTGGAGAGTGAACCAGTATATGGAAGCGCTCTCTCTCTCTCTCTCTCTCTCTCTCTCCATCTCTCTTTCTTTCTCCCTATAACTCTGCCTTTTAAATAAAAAATAAATACATAAAATTTAAAAAAATGGCCATGATAAAAATGCTTCAGCAAGTATTTATAAATACACATGAAAAATGACAAATAGCATCAGGAAAGGAATAATATCCAGATTGACTCCAAATGTAAAAGAAATTTTTTAAATTTACTTGAGACTGAGAGGTAGAAATGGGGTCACAGGGGTACACAGTGAGAGAGGGAGAGGGAAAGAGAGAGCAAGAGGGGGGCCGGCGCCGTGGTGCAATAGGTTGATCCTCCGCCTGTGGCACCGGCATCCTATATGGGTGCTGGTTCTGGTCCTGGCTGCTCCTCTTCTAATCCAGCTGTCTGCTATGGCCTGGGAAGGCAGTGGAGGATGGCCTAAGTGCTTGGGCCCCTGCGCCCACGTGGGAGACCTGGAGGAGGCTCCTGGCTCCTGGCCTCAGATTGGTGCAGCTCTGGCTGTAGCAGCCATTTGGGGAGTGAACCAGTGGAGGGAAGGCCTTTCCCTGTCTCTCCCTCTCACTGTCTGTAACTCTACCTCTCCAATAAATAAATAAAAAATTCTTAAAAAAAGAGAGAGATAAAGAGGGAGAGGGAGAGAGAGAGGGAGGGAGGGAGAGAGAGAGAGAGAGGGAAATCATGCTTCAGTTTTCACTTCCCAAGTACATGCAACAGCCAGGTCTGCGCCAAGCCAAAGCCAGAAATCAGGAGCTTAATCTGAAGCTTTCCAGTGGATGGCAAGGATTCAATTTTTGATTAAACATTTACAGAATACTTTTTTTTAAAAAGATTTATTTATTTGAGAGGTAGAGTTACAGAGAGAGGGAGGCATAGAGAGAAAGATCTTCCATCTGCTGGTTCATTCCTCGAATGGCTGCAACAGCCAGAGCTGGTCTGATTTAAAGCCAGGAGCCAAGAGCTTCTTCCAGGTCTCCCAAGCAGATGCAGGGGCCCAAGCACTTGGACCATCTTTTTCTACTTTCCTAGGCCATAGCAGAGAGCTGGATTGGAAGTGGAGCAGCCAAGTCTCGAACCACCGCTCATATGGGATTCTGCTGCTGCAGTCGGAGGCTTAGCCTACTATGCCGATACATCATAGCACCAACTCCTACAGAATACCTTTTAAGGTGAAGTTAAACCAACTACTAGTGGGGGAGGACACCTGGGGCAGCTGGTAGGATGATGCTTGCAATACCTGTATATCACATTGGTGTACCTGGGTTTGAGTCCTGGCTCTACTTCTCATTCCAGCTTCCTTGCTAGTGGGCACTCTGGAAGACAGCAAGTGAGGGCCCAAATGGTTGGATCCTTAGTACCCAAGTGGGAGATCCAGATTGAGTTCTGGGTGCCTGGTTTCAGCTGTCCCTGGCCTGGTTGTTGCAGGTATTTTGGGCCAGCAGATGGATGATCTCTCTTTCAAACAGTTAAAATATACAATTTACTTGTAATAATGGATAGCAGTTGGAATATACAACGTACAAATTTCACAATCACAAACTTCCAGTACTTTAAAACTTTTTATTGAAATGTATATGCTGGGGCCAGTGCCATGGTGCAGTAGGTTAATCTTCTGCCTGCACTGCTGGTATCCCATATGGGCGCTGGTTCATGTCCCAGCTGCTCCTCTTCCAACCCAGCTCTCTGCTATGGTCTGGGCAAGCAGTAGAGGATGGCCCAAATCCTTGAGCCCCTGCACCTGCATGGGAGACCAGGAAGAAGCACCTGGCTCCTGGCTTCAGATGGGTACAGCTCCGGCTGTTGTGGCCATTTGGGGAGTGAACCAACGGAAGGAAGACCTTTCTCTCTGCCTTTCCCTCTCATTGTCTGTAACTTTACCTCTCAAATAAAGAAATAAAAATCTTAAATGTATATGTATGTATATATATATATATATATATATATATATATATATATATGCTGAGGCCAGTGCTATGACTCACAGGGTTAAAGCCCCGGCCTGCAGTGCTAACATCCCATATGGGTGCTGGTTCCAGTGCCCAAGTCTTCTGATCCAGCTCTCTGCTAATGCACCTGGGAAAGCAGTGGAAGATGGCCCATGTACTTGGGCCCCTGCACCCACGTGGGAGACCCAACAGAAGTTCCCGGCTCCTGGCTCTGGATCAGCTCAGCTTAGCTCTGGCCATTGCAGCCAACTGGGGAGTGAACCAGATGGAAGACTTCGTTCTCTGTCTCTATCTCTTTCAAATAAAAAAATAAATCTTTAAAATATTTATATGTATGCTGTAACGTTCACAAAATTATTTAAGCATGCAACTCGATTTGTAAGAACTGCCAAAAAAAAAAAAAAAAAAAAAAGGAAGTAACCACTATCCACATCAAAATGCAAAACATTAGCAGTATCTTGGAAGCATCCTTCGGGCAAACGACGCGTGCTTTAGTGCTAAGAACATGGCTTTGAGTCGTGACACTTAAGACTTCTTGTGTGTGACTTCAGCAAGTTATTTAACCTCTCTGGGTTGTAGTTAAGCCACTTCTAAAGACTGTTGAATTAAAGGCTTCCATATAATAACGAAGATCGTCTATCACAGTGCCTGAATATAACTGGCCTGCAATAAACAGTAATTATGGTCAGGCAAATATAGAGGCGGTCACCAACTCCCACTTCCTGCCGGCCTTTCGCTCATTTTTTGAAAGTTGCTCTCGCTCCCAGCCCTTTTCTCCTTCTCTCTCGCTCCTCCTACTGCCGTAAATAGCCGACCAGAGCTGTCGTGAAATGCTCCTCCCCGCCCTCCATGTGGCGAAAACGCAATCACGCTTGACGGCGCGAGGTGGCTCAGCCGCAAGATGGCGGCGCTGGCGGAGGAGCAGACGGAGGTGGCGGTCAAGCTAGAGTCTGAGGGACCACCGACGCTGCTACCTCCGCAGGCGGGTGACGGCACAGGCGAGGGCACCGTCGGCATTACCAACAACGGCCCCAACGGCAGTGGCGGGAACGTTGCGGCGGCGTCGTCGGCCGGCGGGGATGGCGGGACCCCCAAGCCCGCGGTGGCTGTCTCCGCTGCTGCCCCGGCGGGGGCGGCTCCGGTACCTGCCGCTGCCTCGGAGGCTGGTGCTCCCCACGACCGACAGACTCTGCTGGCGGTGCTGCAGTTTCTACGGCAGAGCAACCTCCGCGAGGCCGAAGAGGCGCTGCGCCGCGAGGCCCGGCTGCTGGAAGAGGCAGTAGCGGGCTCCGGAGCCCCGGGAGAGGTGGACGGCGCCGGCGCTGAGGCGGCTAGCTCGCTTCTCAGCCGGGTCACCGCCTCGGCCCCCGGCCCGGCGGCCCCCGACCCTCCGGGCACCGGCGCTTCGGGGGCGACGGTTGTCTCCGGCTCAGCCTCAGGTCCTGCGGCTCCGGGGAAAGGTGAGCCGGGGGGTCCCGGGGAAGCCGGGCCGGCGCGAAGGGGAGCTAGCCGGGAAGGCGAGGGCTGGCAGGCCTGCACCTCTGCGGGCTTGTTTTGAATTTCCTGGGCCCGCCTCTAGGGCCACATGCCCGCCCCTTTCCCGAGTGCGCCGGCTGCGCAGTCAACCCTCGTCTGAGCTGTCAGTTGCAGCGAGAGGCTGAACAGAGCTGTGGATCTGAGCTGTGTGGGGAAGGTGGGCGCGGGGAGGCGGGGACCTCCAGGCTTCGGCCCCTTTTCTCCCGTTTGGGCTTTTAAGCTTTGGGCAAGTCTGCATTGACAGCGACAGTCTTTGTGGAATTCTGTACTGGCGTATTTTAAGCTGTAAATACTTGGCAGTCTCGGTTCTCACAGTTTCATTGAGGCGGACATGACCTCTATTTTGGAGACAAGGAAACAGATTTCTTGAGCGATCCCAAGGAGCTTGCCTTGGGTCTCGGTAGCCAGGGAGTGATGGAACATGGTGTACCCAGCATTTCTCAAAATACGGGCTAGGCACCAGCAGTGCTGTGTCTTCGGGGCATCATTTCAGACGGAGGGAATCAGACCCTTAGAGGTAGAGTCTGGGAACCTGCGTTTTTGAGTTGGTGCTTCCAAGAAGTATGGATGGGTCGTGAAGTTTGAGAACTCTAAGTTTTAGGAGCCATAAGGTGGACAGACCTCTTTGTCTCTGCTGCTTTTACTTGTGTGATGTTGATTGACTCATTTTTTCCTAAGGTTACTTTTTTTTTTTTCTATTAACTGAGTTTTTATGAGACTCAGATGTAATATCTGTAAAATGCCTTGTGCTGATAGGCTCTTTCCTCTCCATCCCTGACACCCGAGACCACACCTTTCTTCCAGTAAATGTCATAAGTCTTTGCAGTACAATTCATACACAATGTAAGATCTTGAAGGTGATCCTGAACCAACAATAAATATTCATTGAATTAAATTATATGTTGCAGAGCCTCTAGCCAAATTAATCTGTATTTATGTGACCTAATCTTTGCAGCATTGCCAGAAGTGAAGTTTGAATACATAGTGTTGTATTTCATAGATAGAAATGCCCAAAATGTGGTTGGGAGGAATTTCTTCTTAATATTGAATTTTGTGAATGAACTATAAAATGAGTTATATTGTTGGTTATTTTACTGTCATCTCTTGATTCTGAAACTAAATCAGTTTTTAGATCATAATTGAGAAGTCAGTAAGGAGGAAAAGAGGCCATTAGAGTAACCCAAAGAATTACATTTATGCCATAGAAAGCGTAACTGTATTATTATTGCAATTTAAATTTCCACTTACCCAAAGTAATTTGATTGACAGATGTAACTTTGATATTCCTATATTAGAAATAGATACTCTGGGCCGGCGATGCGGCTCAGTAGGCTAATCCTCTGCCTGCGGCGCCGGCACCCTGGGTTCTAGTCCCAGTTGGGGTGCTGGATTCTGTCCCGGTTGTTCCTCTTCCAGGCCAGCTCTCTGCTGTGGCCCAGGAAGGCAGTGGAGGATGCACCTGCATGGGAGACCAGGAGGAAGCACCTGGCTCCTGGCTTTGGATCGGTGCAACGTTCCAGCCGTAGTGGCCACTTAGGGGGTGAACCAACGGAAAAAGGAAGACCTTTCTCTCACTCTCACTGTCTAACTCTGTCTGTCAAAAAAAATAAAAGAAAAAAGAAAAAGAAATAGATACTTTGTCTTCTTCCTTGAAATAGTGGTTATGGAAATTGCTTTAAGCATATACAATTGAGTTAGTTTTAGGTGTGGGGCAGTGCCAACATCCCATATGGACACGGGTTCAAGTCCTGGCTGCTCCACTTCAGTCCAGCTTTCTTCTGTGGCCTGAGAAAGCAGTAGAAGCTGGCCCAGATCCTCAGGCCTTGGAAGAAGCTCCTGGCTCCTGGCTTCGGCTCAGACCATCTGTGGTTGTTGCAGCCATTTGGGGAGTGAACCAGTGGATGGAAGACCTCTCTCTCTCTCTCTCTCTGCCTCTGCTTTCAAATAATAAATAAATAAATATATTTTAAAAAATTAGGTGTGGCCCTTCCCATTCTAAAAATGCCTACATTTTACTTTTAATATTTATTATTACTTTTAATTATTAAATTATTAAATATTATTAATTTTAATATTTATTTGAAAGGCAGAGTTACAGAGAGAGGGAGAGAGAGAGGTCTTCTATCCACTGGTTCACTCCCCAATGGCCACAATGGCCAGAGCTGGGCTGATCTGAAGCCAGGAGCCTGGAGCTTCTTCCGGGTCTCCCATGTTAGTGCAGGGGCCCAAGGACTTGGGCCATCTTCTGCTTTCCCAGGCACATCAGTAGGGAGCTAGACTGGACATGGAGCAGCAGCACCCGTGTGGGATACTGGCCCTGCAGATAGAGGCTTTAGACGTGTATGTAGGAAGGTAATACAGGATAGGATGTATCACAGGAATGTTACAAAGTACTGAGTAGCTGGGAGAGCCTGGAGCGCTACTCTAGGGCACGGTTTGGTGGTCCTGGTGGTGGTGGTGGGTGCTATTTGTACTGAGCCTTGAGAGATTAATGTGTTTTTTTGCTTTGGCCATACCTACATTTATGCGATTTGCATTTAAAACAGATAGCGCCATTAAAAAAGGTATTAAACCTTCTTGTTATTGATGTGATTTTTTTTTTTTTTTGACAGGCAGAGTGGACAGTGAGAGAGAGAGACAGAGAGAAAGGTCTTCCTTTTGCCGTTGATTCACCCTCCAGTGGCCGCCGCAGCTGGTGCGCTGCGGCTGGCGCACTGCGCTGATCCGAAGCCAGGAGCCAGGTGCTTCTCCTGGTCTCCCAGGGGGTGCAGGGCCCAAGCACTTGAGCCATCCTCCACTGCACTCCCGGGCCACAGCAGAGAGCTGGCCTGGAAGGGGGGCAACCGGGACAGAATCCGGCGCCCCGACTGGGACTAGAACCCGGTGTGCCAGTGCCACTAGGTGGAGGATTGGCCTATTGAGCCGTGGCGCCAGCTTGATGTGATATTTTAAGATATGGACATGCTGATGGGGTTTTGGCTTGGGTAACTGAGACAAATGTGGAATTTCATGAAAAGATTATGTAATTATTTTAAGGAAGAGAGGTTGAGAGAAAAGGGACAAATATCTGAGAAACAGTTCACCTCTGGACCATAGCAAAACAGCCATGGTCACATGGTACGTATTATATCATTTTCTTAAAGGTTATCTTTTATTTTTTTAACAGTTGGAAATGTCGCTGTGGAAGACCAACCAGATGTCAGTGCTGTGTTGTCGGCCTACAACCAACAAGGAGATCCGACAATGTATGAAGAATACTATAGTGGACTCAAACACTTCATTGAATGTTCTTTGGACTGCCATCGGGCAGAGTTATCCCAACTCTTTTATCCTCTGTTTGTGCACATGTACTTGGAGCTGGTCTACAATCAACATGAGAATGAAGCAAAATCATTCTTTGAGAAGTATGTGAATTTTTCCATATATTACACACACACACACACACACACACACATATCTGTGATCCTGCAAATTTAAGATTGCAACTCAGAAAGTACTTTATAAAGGAGAGGAACCTAAAATGGGAGCCGCGGAGGGGGGTGGATCCCAGAGGGAGCGATGCTTGAGGTGAGAGCTAAAGACTGGGTAGAGTTATCCATATGAAGAGAAGAGAGAAAAGTGTTTGAAAGCTCTGTGGCAAAATGGACCATGGTAGCTGCAAAGACTGAAAGGAGCAAGGTCTGAAGTGGGGGTGTGGTACAGCAGGAAGCTCAGGGATTGGTTAGGACTGGAGTGACAGCAGGTTCTTAGGGTATGTTGAGGGTCTTCGTCGTAAAGAGCAGTGGGGAGTTGTCCTGGGTAGGAGTAAATTTGGCTGAAAGTCACTAAAAACTCAAACTGGTAGCCTAAATAAAACTTTTTTTGTATTTTTCTTGAGAGCTGTGGAAAGCTATGTTAGGGTTAGAGTAGCCTGAGATTAACTGAAAACTCAGGCAGCAGGGGCTAGGCATAGTAAGAGTTCATTCTCCTTTCTCATAAAGTTAGGAGGTCAAGGACAAATGTGGTAGGTCTTTAATTATCAGGGAATCAAGCGCTGAGCCTTGCTGCCCTCCCTTCCTGTTGTGTAGCTTCTGCCATATGGCATGAGGTGGCTCTCCAGCCCCACACGGTTCTAGTCAGCAGGGAGGGCACACTTTCCTTCATCCTTCCTAGAAGTTGGACACCCTTCTTTTTATATCTTATCAGTCAGTGTCCATCCCTATTTGTGGGAGGAAGAAAGGAAAAATGGATATTGAGGCCCGGGAGGTGTTCTGCTACAGAAGTCATTGAAGGACCATGTCATTCATTATTAGATAGGCATTTTGAAAGAACTTTTATACAGTGGGAAAAACAGGTGGGGGGGGGGCATGATGACTCTCAGTTGACCAGTTTTGGGGGTTATTGCGGTGTTCTCATCTGAGAGTGACTGTCCTTCCTCTAGGCCATTTGAGAGTGTATGCAGGTGTTTTGGGTTGTCATAGTGACTAGTGGGGGGAAGCAGGAATACTCAGTGTTCTAGTATGTGCAGAAAGTCCCACTTAGCAAAGAATTGTCCTGTCTAAAGTGCCAGGAGCATGCCTGTTGAGAAACAGGAGTGGGTTGGGTTGTGGTACTAGAAGTGAGGTAGACAGACTGGTGAGACACTTAATGGATTGGATATGGAGGTGAGGGAGATGGAGGTATTGTTGATGATCCCAGATTTTGGGCCACTAGCTGCAAAGGGATGCCCTTCACTGAGATAGAGAACCTGAGAAAACTTGGATTGTCACATTTTGGAGTGGTCTTGAGTTCTGATTTGAATATGCTTCTGACTCATGTAAGAGATAACAGGTTAACAGGGGGCCAGTATACTAGAGCTCAGAGGAGAGGTAGGTATGGGAGCTATAAACTGGAGTTGTGTGCAGTGATGATGAATGTGAATGAGATTGTCCTGAGGAGAGTGTGAAGTAAGTCCGTGAGAAGACTAAATGCGAGCCTTGAGTAGCTCCATTTAGTGGCCGAGTATAAGATATAAAAGGACAGGCCAGAGAAGGAGGAGGGAGACCAGGGGAATGCTGAGTTACAAAAGCCAAGGGAAAGGAGTGTTTAAGAAGGAGGCAGTGCCTAACAGTTTGAATGAGAGTTCTTCTATTTAGGCTTGAAGTAGAGCTTGAACCAGGCTTGTCAGGTAACAGAAATAATAGTAAAAGGGAAACAATAGAACTCTTAGACCATTATATTCATTCTTTATACTGGGATGCCCAGTAGAAAGTATAGAAAGCAAACTGTTTTTGGAAGAAACAGCTCAGTGTTTTTGGAAAAAAAAAAAAAAATCAAGGAAGAGTGAAGATGAGAACTTTCCCTTTAGAAGCTAATTTCTCTTATTTTAGTGTTCTCAAAAAACCTCTTGCTCATTGTCTTGTGTTTTAGCCATAATCCCATATGTGGAATTGAATTTCATAGAGGATTTTCTGTCTCATTGTTATGGACAGTCTCAACCGTTTTTAGGACTCTGGGCCCACATTAGGATAACAGGTAGTGATTGATATAAACAAAGAGACTGAGATTTCTGATTTTGCTCAAATCTTGGACAGAAACCCTTGGTTCACATGTTGAATCATAATGGTTGACACACGTTAGAGTTTGGGAATATATTGGCTGTGTATCAGAGCAGGAGCCCTAATATCTTATGTTTAGTCATTGTTTTCTAAATATTTTGTATTGATTACTGCTATTAGTGCCAAATGTATATCTTTAATTTTACTTTATTAGGAAAATAAAAGATTTATAGAAATAAAAGTACATGTAAGTTTACTAATTGTTGGCAGACTGAGGGCTTTGTTTTATTTCCCTTTGGTAATAGTAAATGAACATGCTTATTGTTTGGTGTCACAGTTTGTTCTTTAGTCATAATATTAAAATATTGGTATTTAATCAATGTCTGATATTAAGGACATAGGAAATGATTAAAAGTAGTAGATTTATGAAAATGCCATATATTGATTATTGTTGAGAAGCTGTGATAGATGTATTGAGTTCATTATACTGTTTTCTACTTTTATGTATGCTTGAAATTTTCCGTAATAGATTTAAAAAGTAGGTTTTGATAAAACATAAAATTTAGTAAAGCAAGGATACTGACATTTCCAAATGTCTACCAAAGGTGGCATTCAAAAGAAATTTTGTACCAGTATCATTAATTCATTTATGGTATTTATTTAAGACTATTTTATATATTTGATAATTTCATTAGATTATTAAATCGGTCATTTTTAGGATGAATTCAGAAACTGAATTATAACGATTTTGAAATGAATTCCTTCTATTCCTACAGCTTATTGGTTCAGGATTATTCAGACTACTACATTGAAAATATTCTGGGATGGTTTATAAATATTTGGGGGAGAGGCGGATCCCTTAATGATTACATTGAAAAATGACTTTTTAAAATCACTGAAACAGGTTCCATGGAGATCAGGAATGTTATTACCAGGATGACCTACGAGTATTATCTAGTCTTACCAAAAAGGAACACATGAAAGGGAATGAGACCATGTTGGATTTTCGAACAAGTAAATTTGTTCTGCGTATTTCCCGTGACTCGTACCAACTCTTGAAGAGGCATCTTCAGGAGAAACAGAACAATCAGATATGGAACATAGTTCAGGAGCACCTCTACATTGACATCTTTGATGGGATGCCGCGTAGTAAGCAGCAGATAGATGCGATGGTGGGAAGTTTGGCAGGAGAGGCTAAACGAGAGGCAAACAAATCAAAGGTATGGGATAAAACTAAGAACTATATAATGCAGATGATGAAAAATTGTAGCATTTCCATCTAAATAAAATTTTTCTTGTAGCTAGTTTGGGAATACTTTTATCCTGTGTTTAAAGTTTCATATTTTAAGGACAATGTATAAGTATATGAGATGTGGGGAATGGTTACATTTAAAAGAAACCTGACTACAGTGTAAAACCCAAGAGGTTTTTCCTCATGTAAGATGGAATCTAGAGGAAGGCCTTCCAATGCTGCCATGGTAGCCCCATCATGCCATGGGTGTCCCTGGCTCCTTCTAGTTTCTGGTCCACCGTGTTTAGCATGTGGTTTGCTTCTTTGTGCTCACGAACGGCTGTTGTGGCTCCAGCATTGCAGCTGTGTTCTAAAAAGGAAGAGGGAGGATGAAAGGCATATATCCCTGCTGGGTCTCGCCCTTAGTGTTAGGAAAAGTGTGTGTATGTGGTTTTTATGTTCCCCTCTGAAACCATAACCACGATGTTTCTGTGTGTATTTGGTGGCCAGAATTATGTTATATGGGCATTGCATTCTTAACTGTAAAGGAGCCTGGGAACACAAATTATTAAGCACTTGCTGCTCCAGTTAAATCAGGGTTCTGTTTATAAGGAAAAAAGAGAAAATTGCTGCTTGGCAAATAAGTACAGAGCCCTGCTTCAGATTATAAATTACTGTTCTGTACTTGTGATTCATCCTGTCAAGATGTGAAAAGGTATATTGCTGAACAAAAAATTTAAAATGTTGGGTTCTCTTAACTTGTAGGTATTTTTTGGTTTATTAAAAGAACCAGAAATTGAGGTGCCTTTGGATGATGAGGATGAAGAGGGAGAAAATGAAGAAGGAAAACCTAAAAAGAAGAAGCCTAGAAAAGATAGTGTTGGATCCAAAAGTAAAAAGCAAGATCCCAATGCTCCACCTCAGAACAGGTGAGGCAGAAGGCCTTGGGAACTTGTCTGGAGGTGTGAGGCAGTATGTTTTAGAGAGCTCAAGTTTGTGAATGTTCACAGGGTGATTTCCAGCCTGTTTTTCTTTCACAGAATCCCTCTTCCTGAGTTGAAAGACTCAGATAAGTTGGATAAGATAATGAATATGAAAGAAACCACCAAACGAGTGCGCCTTGGACCAGACTGTTTACCATCTATTTGTTTCTATACATTCCTCAATGCTTACCAGGTTAGTAAAATAAGTGGACAATTTCTTGTTGGAGAGTTATTTAAAATTGTGATTTACCATTAAGACAAAGTTAAATGTGTTAATTAAAATGGAGTTTTATTATTTGAACTCTTGATATAATTTAGAATTACAGTAATTAGGAAAGGAGAATTGGATGCTGTGCACAGTCGATAGAAAGCAATGTTTAAAAGACCATTAGGGGCCGGCGCTGTGGCTCACTAGGCTAATCCTCCACCTTGCGGTGCCGGCACACCGGGTTCTAGTCCCGGTCGGGGCACCGGATTCTGTCCCGGTTGCCCCTCTTCCAGGCCAGCTCTCTGCTGTGGCCCGGGAGTGCAGTGGAGGATGGCTTAAGTGCTTGGGCCCTGCACCCCCTGGGAGACCAGGATAAGCACCTGGCTCCTGGCTTCGGATCAGCACGATGCACCGGCTGCAGCGCGCCGGCTGCAGCGGCCATTGGAGGGTGAATCAACGGCAAAAGGAAGACCTTTCTCTCTGTCTCTCTCTCTCACTGTCCACTCTGCCTGTCAAAAAAAAAAAAAAAAAAAAAAAAAAAAAAAAAAAAAAAAAAAAAAAGAAAGAAAGAAAAGAAAAAGAAAAAAAAAAAAAAAACCATTAGGAACTTGTAAATACCAGAATCTCACTTATATTTGAACTCCATTTCACTGATCAGAATTCTGCTAACGTTTCAGGAGGAAATTATGACCCATCTGTTCTACACTTGGTTTAAATACTTATATAAGCTTATGTGTTAGGAATTCTATGTCTTTATGTCTCTTTGTAATAGGTTGTGAAAGATATATTTAATAAAGTACAAAAGTGATTAACATTTAATTCCTGTGCACTCTTAAATATGGAGGGCAAAAAAGGGATCAGTAATGACATGCTCTCCAAGTAAATGCTTTTATAGAACAAAAGCTCAAATGATGTTTTATTTGAGAAAAACAGCCATCATTCTATATTCTCTTAAGATGTGACTGTAATTTTTCTTCTAAGATAGTATTTTTTTTTGAAAGACATTTATTTAAAAGGAAGAGTGATGGAGCATGGAGAGACATAAAGATAGAGTTATTGATCAGTTGGTTTATTTCCCAAAAGTTGGCAATAGTCAGTGCTAGGCCAGGCCAAAGCTGAAAGCCAGGAATTCTGTCCAATATCCTGTGTGGTTGGTGGTAGCTCGGTTGCTTGGGTCATCGTCCTCTGCCTCCCAACCACATTAGTAAGCAATTGGATCAGAAGCATAGAGTAACTGGGATTCTAACCAGGCACTGTTACAGGATGTGGGCATCTCAAGCAGTGGCTTAACTTGCTGTGCCACAATGCCCACCCTAAAACAGTATTATTTACTATGGAACATTTTTTCCCCCATTGGCAGGGCCTCACTGCAGTGGATGTCACTGATGATTCTAGTCTGATTGCTGGAGGTTTTGCAGATTCAACTGTCAGAGTGTGGTCTGTGACACCCAAAAAGCTTCGCAGTGTCAAGCAAGCATCAGGTAAGTGAGATGACCTAATAGGAGATAAACTGGACATTGGTTTACATTAATGGTGATTCCATGGAATTTACACAGGAAGTTGTGATCTTTGCAGAAATTCGCTTATTTCCCTTTAACTCAAGGTGCTAACATTTTAAACAATGAAAAGAGAAGTGGAGTGGCTATCAGATTGGATGCTAGAGTGATTTAATTTTTAGGCCTTTTTTTTTTTATCTGTAGAATAAAGGGATTAAACTAGAAACTACTTAAAATGTAACATTTTATCCTTGCTTGCTTATAAATTAAAAAAGAAGACCCTTAAAGAGTTTTAAATCCATACTAATTATTAAAAAAGAATTAAGAAGTCAGGATTTCATTTTAAAGTTTATATTTAAATTTTTAAATTTATTTGGAAAGCAGAGTTAGAGAGAGAGATGGAGAGACGGGAGAGAGAGAGAGAGAGAGAGAGAGAGAGAGAGAGAGAGGGAGAGAGATCTTCCATTTGTTGGTTCTTGCCCCAAATGACTTTGACAGCTGAGGCTGAGCCAGGTCAAAACCAGGAGCCTTGTCTTCCACATGAGTGGTAGGGACCCAGAGACTTGGGCCATCTTCCACTGCTTTCCCAGGTGCAGTAGCAGGGAGCTGGATTAGAAATGGAGCAGCCAAGACTCGAACCAATATTCATGTAAGATACTTATGTTGCAAGCAGCAGCTTAACCCATTATACCCCAACACCAGCCCCTAAATTTTTACTTATTTTCCTTTTATTTGAAAGGCAGAGAGAAACCCAACTTCCATCCATTGGTTCATTCCCCAGATGCCTGCAACAGCCAGAGCTGGGTGAGGCTGTAACCAGGAGCCTAGAACTCCATCTGGGTCTCTCCTGTGTGTGGCAGGGACCCAAGTACTTGAGTCATCACCTCCTGCCTCCTAGAGTGCATTAGCATGAAGCTGGAATTGGAAGCAGAGCTGGCACCCAATACAAGCACTCTGATATGGGAATGGTGTCTCAGGCAGTGTCTTAACCACTGTGCCAAAGTTAGCCCCCAGAGAAAGTTTTTTGCTAACTATATTGTCATTTAAAACTATTTTAATATTTCCATTGTTTTTATTTTTGTGAAACATTGAGTTATAGTGGATAAAACTGAATTTCAGTCTTGGTTCTGTGCACTGTAGGAAGTCATTAACTGTCTGACCTTCGTTTCCTCTGCTTTACACTGGGGTGATGGCCCCTGATTTAGAGGCATTAGTACACTCGCGTTTGTGTAGGAGGAACTGTTCAAATGTTAGTTCTTCTCATGAACTATGGCATTGTTTTAATGATTGTACTTTTAAAATCAATTTTTTATGCATCATTTTAGATCTTAGCCTCATAGACAAAGAATCGGATGATGTCTTAGAAAGAATCATGGATGAGAAAACAGCAAGTGAGTTGAAGATTTTGTATGGCCACAGTGGGCCTGTCTATGGAGCCAGCTTCAGTCCGGATAGGTAAAATACAAACAATAAAAATAAAGTACTGCTGCATTATGTTGAGATTACAGATGCTGGAAAAATTGTATTAGAAAAATTTCATGGTTGCCTATCATTCATTATTTTTTAGAATCTTTCCATTTGCTCATTCATCTTGGGGTACTAGTGTACAAGATAATGTACACCCAAATTTATAAATTTGAGTCAAGGTGTACAGCTTCAGGATTTACTGGTTTTAAAGTTTTGCTTTAGTTTTGTGTAACACTATTAAAAGTTGAATTGTTTTTCTCTGCATTTTTTCTGTGGCACTTCACTGAATTTAAAACAAATTCCTTATATTAGTGGCAAGTAGCTGTCATTTGAAGATCTATCTTTCTGTAAGTAAAAGAACTAAGAGGATCCTGAAAAGGAAATGTGAAATGGCTGTTTTAGGTTTTGTTTCTTTTTAACCATGGGAGTCCATGGGTATATGTGCTTGTTTGTCATTGTCTTTTTTTTTTTTTTTAAAGATTTTTATTCATGTGTGTGAAAGGCAGTGTTACAGAGAGGGAGAGACAGAGAAAGAGAGGGTCTTCCATGCGCTGGTTCATTCACCAAATGGCTGCAATGGCCGGAGCTGTGCTACTCTGAAGCCAGGAGCCAAGAGCTTGCTCCAGGTCTTCCACATGGGTGCAGGGGCCCAAGCACCTGGTCCATCCTCTACTGCTTTTCTAGGCCACAGCAGAGTGCTGGATCACAAGTGGAGCAGCTGGGACTCGAACCAGCACCCATATTTTTATCATCTCTTAACATCCTGCAGAAATGGGAGGAGGGTATTTTGTACTCATAATACCATCTGTATCTCACTTGGATAGATTATTTCAGTCCATTAAGGTCTTCATGAATCTTTGAGAATGAGACTTTTGTTGTCATTTGGTAATGTTTAGCCAGATAATACTTTTTTGTCTGAAGGAAACTTGTGAGTATTCAACTATACTTCCCGAGTATTGAGCTATTACACAGGAGATTGTGATCTTTGCAGAAATTCACTGATTTCCCTTTAACTCACAGTGCAAACATTCTCAACAATGAAAAGAGCAGTGAAGTGGCAGTCAGGAGATTGGATGCTAGACTGATTTAATTCTTGCTGAGTATTCAATATTGTATTTATTCATGGAAAGGTAGATTGTTACTAGCTTGTTTGTAGTTTTTTTAATTTCAAAAAGATACTTCCTTTTTGATTCTATATAGCTCATAGAGACAAGAAAAAAATAGCATCTGTTTTAAAAATTGTCCTTTTTTGTTTTTTAAATATTTATTTGAAAGAGTTACACAGAGAGAGGAGGAGAGAAACAGAGTTCTTCCATTCGCTGGTTCACTCCCCAGTTGGCTGCAACAGCCAGAGCTGCGCAGATCTGAAACCAGGGGCCAGGAGCTTCTTCTGGGTCTCCCACATGGGTGCAGGGGCCTAAGGACTTGGGCCATCTTTTACTGCTTTCCCAGGACACAGCAGAGAGCTGGATGGGAAACGGAGCAGCTGGGACTAGAAGCGGTGCCCATATGGGATGCTGGCACAGTGGCTTTACCTGCTACACCACAGCACTGGCCCCTAAAAATTGTTTTTAAGTTACATATCACATTTTCTAAACTTTCTCAGTTGATCCCATTTGACCCTACCTTTTGTTCACTATCTCTGGTATTTGTTTTTTAAAAGAATTGTGATTTTCCCTCTTAACAGATTATAATTTTTAAAAGTAACTGAACCTCTTTTTCAGTGGATGTTCAGTATATAGAGTGTCAGGCCTAGCACTTGATTAATTAATGTTTGTTTGGTTAGTACTTTCAAGTCTGGATATCTGCTGTGAATGCCATGTGTGAATTAAAAGAAGTTGATGTTAGCTAGCTATATATGGTATATTCACATATATGGAGAAACTGGGCAGGTAATCAGTAGTTATTCTGGGAGTTAAATATGTCATCTTTTTTTCTCAGGAACTATCTGCTTTCTTCTTCAGAGGATGGAACTGTCCGATTGTGGAGCCTTCAAACATTTACTTGTTTGGTAGGATATAAAGGACACAACTACCCAGTATGGGACACACAGTTTTCTCCATATGGATATTATTTTGTGTCAGGGGGTCACGACCGAGTAGCTCGGTAAGAATGTCATGATCTTATGACTGGGTCTGTTCAAGCAATATAGAATGGTCTTGTTGGGAGTTACTTTGACTATTCAGGACCAACTTTTTGAGAATATGAGACAGGAGTATTACTATATCTACACTATTACACATGCACTGAAGTTTGTTTTTTGTTATTAACATAGTTCTTCCATCTCACCAGGTGTCGTCTTTTTTTCATTATCGTGAGCACCTTTGTTTCTGTCATGTCCTTAAAAATTTAGGGAAAGGTAGCTCAGGTTAGACACTAATTATGAGGTGGCCAAAACTAAGGTACTAGGGGAAAATGCTTTTCTGAAGTCTAGACTAGGAGACAGCTAAATGTTACAGAAGTTAGCAGCTTTATTCCCGATCAACTTTATCTTGTTATTTTGAATTATTCTGTTTTCTCTTAGTTAACTGGTGAGGGGGACCAATTTGGAATTATTTTACATGGATGTTTGCTTATTCTGGATAGGATTTTGGTATTCCATAGTTTGCTAATTGTCTTTTGCTTTCAAAATCTTTTTAAAAAGGCTGTGGGCTACAGACCACTATCAACCTCTAAGGATATTTGCTGGCCATCTTGCTGATGTGAATTGTACCAGATTCCATCCAAATTCTAATTACGTTGCTACGGGTTCTGCAGACAGAACTGTGCGGCTCTGGGATGTCTTAAACGGTAACTGTGTAAGGATCTTCACTGGACACAAGGTATTTTATATTCATGATTTCAGCACACAAGGGTGTTTTCAAGAGAAAAGCCTTTTTATTTTATTTTATTTTTTTTAAGATTTACTTATTTGAAAGGCGGGGGGTTGGGGGAGGGAGAGAGAGAAAGAGAGGTGTCTTAATCTGTTGGTTCACTCCCCAAATGGTTGCAGTGGCCGGAGCTGAGCTGAGCTGAAGCCAGGAGCTAGAAGCTTCTTCCAGGTCTCTCACGTGGGTGCAGGAGCTTAAAGACTTGAGCCATCCTCCACTGCTTTCTCAGGCCATAGCAGAGAGCTGAACGGGAAGTGGAGCAGCCAGGACTCGAACTGGCACCCGTATGGGATGCTGGCACCGCAAGCAGCAGCTCTTTACGTACTATGCCTCAGTGCCAGCCCCGAAAAACCTATTTTTAAAAATGTTTATTTTTCATTGACTTGAAAGGCAGAGTGCCAATTTCCCATCCACTGGTTCACTCACCAAATGTCCACTACAGCCAGGGCTGGATCATGCCAAAGCCAGAAACCTGGAACTCCTATCTGTCTTCCCCACATAGGTGGCAGGGACCCAAGTACTTGGGTCATCTGCTGCCTTTCCAGGTACATTAGCATGAAGCTGGATCGTAAGCAGAGAGGTGCTCTGATAGGGAATGCAGGTGTCCCAAGCAAGGGCTTAACCTTGTGCCATAAAATGCATACCTCCAGTTTTTCAAAGTTATTTGAAAGGCTGAGCAGGGACAGAGACAGAGCTAGCCCCTATCTGCCGGTTTACTTCCCAAGCGCTAACAGCCAGGGGTAAGCCAGACAGAAGGCAGGAGCTCCATCTGGGTTGCTCATGTGGGTGTCAGGAACTCAAGTCCTTTGACCAGCACCTGCTTCCTCCCAAGCCCATTAGTAGGAAGCTACATTGGACATGTGGAACAGCTGGAACTTGAATTAGCCACTCTCATGGGATCCTGGCTTAACCAACTGCACAACAATGCCCACTGCTAAAAAAGTGATACATTTTCAAGATCCTATTCATACCATTAAACTTAAAAAATTTTTTAAAAAATATATTTAACCTTTTATCTTTTCCATGGGCTTATTTTCTAGGGACCAATTCATTCCTTGACATTTTCTCCCAATGGGAGATTCCTGGCTACAGGAGCAACAGATGGCAGAGTACTCCTTTGGGATATTGGACATGGCTTGATGGTTGGAGAATTAAAAGGCCACACTGATACAGTCTGTTCACTTAGGTTCAGTAGAGATGGTGAAATTTTGGCATCAGGTAAATGATTGTTATTGGCTTTGTGATAAATGCCTAATTTTTCATCATAATTATAGAGTGAATGCATGAAGTATACTTGACAAAATGTCAGAATCTAAATGTGATGGATGCAACTAATGGTTTCCTTGACTTTGCCTTAGGTTCAATGGACAATACAGTCCGGTTATGGGACGCTATCAAAGCATTTGAAGATTTAGAGACTGATGACTTTACTACAGCCACTGGGCATATAAATTTACCTGAGAATTCACAGGAGTTATTGCTGGGAACATATATGACCAAATCAACACCAGTTGTACACCTCCATTTTACTCGAAGAAACCTGGTTCTAGCTGCAGGAGCTTATAGTCCACAATAAACCATCGGTATTAAAGACCTTTTGGAAGCTACTGTTTGAAAAAGGGAGACTAAAAGCAAATACCTCAGTGATTATTTAAGCTACAAAGAATGTTTTTATCTATATGGATCTGGAAGTATGCTGCTTGGAAAATCTGAACAGGACAGTTCCACGTTTCTATAGCAACCACATTTAACTAATTTCCGTTAGTTGAATAGAGGTATTATGTTCGTGGAGAGGACATTTATGGTGCTTTGGATTGTGTGGAAACTATGCATTTTCTGTTCAAATGTTAATTTATTATTAGAAGAAATCGATTTCAATAATACATTCTGCTTCAAGATTCAAACTAAGAAATATAAAATTAATAACATCTTGAATTTTAGCTGAAGAACTCTACGAGCATGTATGTTTCCGCTGTAAAAATGTAGTTACTGTATGGCACTCAAGTACTATGTTAAAAGACCCACTAACATTTGTTCTTGGTCTGTTGATTAGTGGAATGTATGTAACAGGGTAGAGATAGACTACAGTTCCTTTCTAAGATCTAGGTGTAATACAACCATCCACTGGCATCTGGATTTACACCTGTTGAGTTCTGAGTGCACCCAAACACTCTCTAAACCAGGTGAAGAAATTTAGCTTCCATGTTCTACTTCAGCTAAAACAGCTATGTACAACCTAGTACACTTGAAGTCAGACATTTCAGTTGCTTACCTCCAGTACTGAGCCTTGCATTGGAAAACTAAAAGATTTAGACCAAGTCACTGCCAGTTTTTGCCTTTGTTGCATTTTGTACAGTTTTTATATTTTTGATATCTTGTAAATAAAGACAACCAGCTTTTCCAGGTTCATAATTTATTGTACAAATTGAATTACCACATATTGAGTTGACATTAGCTTCTCCAGGCATGGGAACTTAACAGATGTGGTACAATTTATAATCCTATAAACAAAACAAAAATAGATTAGATACAAACATGTTCAACTCTTAAGACTTCAGTGATTACTAGGATAATGACTATGCATCCCCAGAAATTGAATTCTGTAATACTTAAAATAACATTTTAAATAGCAGAAAATAAATAGGTATCTGTTATTTAACATTTGAGATACAATTTCTCCTTGTCTGTGGGGCTACTATCTATCCCCCCAAATTAGGAGATCCCTGATGGGGAAATTGGGCAAACTACAGTCCTCTAAGATGGCCTCAATATGGGAAAAGCTCTTTAGAAGAAAAATTTCTGTGAGATAGTGCTACGTAGATAAAGACCTGGATTTTCCATTTACTTGCCAATGTGACAGATGTACACAGTCATTTCAATACAAGCTTCTGAGCAAACGAGGGTTAGGAGGATTTTTAAAGACTAAAGATTAAAAATTGACAAACTACCAAAATCCAACAATACTAACAAATGCAATAAGTTGATTAATAATTATTACATAAAGACCTTATGCAATTCACCAAATTGTTAAATGAGAACACGACAGGATGTTAAGAAAAAAAAGATGGTAAATGGGGAGGAAAATCCCTCAGCAAAAAGCAAGAGACAATTTTTTACTCAGCAAATGTGCAAGAAACAGAAGCTGTTATTCCACAATGGGTCAAAAGACATTATCCCCCTCCTTACAAATCTGGGTGCCCCAACAATCCTTTGGGAAGGCACTTTAAGCTAAGAAAGTATTCATAGATATAGATTGTCCTTCATGCTCCAAAACAATTGTATTTAAAGATTCTAATGGGAGGCCGGCGCCGCGGCTCACTAGGCTAATCCTCTGCCTTGCGGCGCCAGCACACCGGGTTCTAGTCCGGGTCGGGGCGCCGGATTCTGTCCTCTTCCAGGCCAGCTCTCTGCTGTGGCCAGGGAGTTCAGTGGAGGATGGCCCAAGTGCTTGGGCCCTGCATCCCATGGGAGACCAGGAGAAGCACCTGGCTCCTGCCTTCGGATCAGCGCGGTGCGCCGGCCACAGCAGCCATTGGAGGGTAAACCAACGGCAAAGGAAGACCTTTCTCTCTCTCTCTCTCTCTACTCTGCCTGTCCAAAAAAAAAAATCTAATGGGAGACAGGTTTCTTCTGTGAAATGATTCATATAGCCACATTTGCACATTGAAATTATATACAATAAATTTTGCAAAACAACGAGTTTACTATGACAGTGGAGGAAAAAACTCTTAATAGCAAATGGCTAAAGTGTAAACATGTAAATGTCAACTTCTTACCATTTATGTTGCTTTCACAGCTGGAGTTTTTTTAGACCTTAACTTGAAGTATAAGACCAGCAAAGCAATGCCTCCATATGTAGCCAGTACACACTGAAAAAAATTAAATGGCAAGAGTTACCACACCTATACTAATTTAAAACATTAACTGCTTAAAAGTATCATTAATACTTACATTCATTCTTCCCGTGAGAGTGTAAGAGTTGAAATATTTTTTAATACCAGTGAACTGGAATTGAGCATCAGTTTCTGGACCTGCCATGATTTCAATCTTTAAAAAAAAAAAGCAACAAAAAATTAGTTCGGAGGCAATTTTACAAGTTTAAAAGCTAAGTCATTGCAGATAAATATAGTAAATTTTTACTTCTGTTTCACCCAACAAAGCAGCACAGATGGTGGGAAAAGCCGCACTTATGACAGAAGCTTTGAAAAGTAAAACATTCTTGGCTGCTATTTTACAAACATTCCAGGATTAATATGTTCTCATTTAAGTATGAAGAACTGTGTAGCAATCACTAAGTTCACCTTTTGACCTTGTATAGCTGGGCATAAGTTTGTTTTTTTTTTTTTAAACTTTCTTTTTTTATTTTTTGACAGGCAGAGTGGACAGTGAGAGAGAGAAAGGTCTTCCTTTGCCGTTGGTTCACCCTCCAATGGCTGCCGCGGCCGGCGCACTGCGCTGATCCGAAGGCAGGAGCCAGGTACTCATCCTGGTCTCCCATGGGGTGCAGGGCCCAAGCACTTGGGCCATCCTCCACTGCACTCCCTGGCCACAGCAGAGAGCTGGCCTGGAAGAGGGGCAACCGGGACAGAATCCGGCGCCCCGACCCGGACTAGAACCCGGTGTGCTGGCGCCGCAAGGCGGAGGATTAGCCTAGTGAGCCGCGGCGCCGGCTTTGGGCATAAGTTTTGATTCCTGGTTCCATCCATACTATTGAATACTGAATTAATTAATTTTAAGACTAGTTGAAACTTTTTCAGGGGTAACCATCAACTAAAGAACTCAACCCACAATACCTACTAAACTACTAACCACTACTAAAGAGTTTTTTTGGTTTTACATATAAGGCTCCCATGGGAGTACTGAGAAGGGACCATTTACTAAATGGAGTCAATAGCCATTGGTGGTGGTAGTGAAAATGGAAAACTTACTCCCTACACCAAAATATATAAAAGATCTAAGTGTACATGCTGAAACGAAAATTCCTGGAAGAAAACATGGGCAAATATTTCAATCATCTTACGAATGGGAAAATCTAAAGAATGTGCCAAAAACATAAAAGGATAATAATCAATAGGCAAAGAAATGGGAAATAAGAACAATATTTAACCATCAAAATGGAAAAGATAAAATGACCATAAGTAGTATTAAGAATGTAGGAAATGGCCGGCGCCGCGGCTCACTTGGCTAATCCTCTGCCTGCGGCGCCAGCACCCCGGATTCTGGTCCCGGTTGGGGCACCAGGTTCTGTCCCAGTTGCCCTTCTTCCAGTCCAGCTCTCTGCTGTGGCCCGGGAAGGCAGTGGAGGATGGCCCTGCTTGGGCCCTGCACCCGCATGGGAGACCAGGAGAAGCACCTTGCTCCTGGCTTCGGATCAGTGCAGCACACCAACTTTAGCGGCCATTTGGGGGGTGAACCAACGGAGAGGAGGGCTTTTCTCTTTCTCACTAACTCTGCCTGTCAAAAAAATAAATAAAAAAGAATGTGGAAAAATAAGCATTCTATGAGTTTGGCATATAAACTGGTATAACTTCCCTAAAGTACAATTTGGCAGTATCTATGTATAAAACAAGTATACCCTTATCTCCAGGAATGTACCCTTATAGAAATATTACAAAGCGAAAACACATTATAGAGTTCAAGGATGACCACTGAAACACTTTATCAAAGTGAAAAACTATTGGAGGAAATAGAATGTGCATAGATGTTTGTGTTCTAACATGGAAAGAGGCCTCCAAGTAATGCTAAATATTAAAGATATCCTACTTCTGGATATTATATTATGGGATTTATCAATGGTTCTCAAAGTCTCCTTGTCCAGGAGCATCAGCATCACTAAAAACTGGTTGGAAATGCACATTCTCAGACACCATAAACCCTACCAAAAAAGAAACTCTGAATCCAAGCAATCTGTTTTAATAAAGCTTCTAGGTAATACTGATGCACATTAAAATTTGGAAAAAAAACTTCAGTATTGGAAACAACAGATACTTAAAAATCGTATAGAAAAAACACTTTGCAAAAATATTTAAGATCTTTAAAAGGGGTCACCTGTGTATTTTATAAAGGTATGCACTTTTAATAAGAAATGGCAAAAAATAATGAAAAGGCCACCAGAATAACAGTTGGAAATTCGTATGTGTGACCACCTATCTACCACGACCGACGCCACGCCGAGTCGATTGGCAACACAGACGAGCCGGTCGAGGTCCGGTCGAGATTGGTAGGCAGTGGCAGTGACTCAGCTGGCTCTTGATGAAATGGAAGAGGGAGAGAGCTGAGAGTTGTTGCTATGGAAACTGGTGTGCCCCGTTTACCATTCAAAAGCCTTCAGGGGCATTCATGTGAAAAGAATTGGCAAGGAAAATCTGAGACAAAGGACCTTAATTTTGAACACCATTTCTTGGACCAGCAAAGGAAATCCATTCTTGGGCCCTTTCAGAGGTCTTGGCCAGTCTAGCCCAAGTTATGAAAATCCCCATTAAAAGAAATCTTTATGTTGTAGTTTTTACAAAAATGGTTTTATTTACTGAACTTATTAAAGGCATACTTTTCCCCCTATTTCACGGTTTACTTGTGGATTCTTAGGATCATGAAGTATGCTTCTATGAGGAATTCTACAGCAATACAAGGGCTTAACTTTGTCACGTCATAAAGTGGTAACTTCTACTGCCTTCCATCTGACAAAACTCTTTGGAAGGATGTGGTGTTCAAGTCAAGCTTTGCGTGTGTGTGTATATATATGTATATATATGTACCTATATATGTACCTATATATGTATATATATATGTACAC